>NC_044575.1:4523671-4863411 GCF_901933205.1 Camarhynchus parvulus | reverse complement strand
CCTAGCAACATATTGCAGTCTTCTTCCTCTGAAAGTTACATTCCAATTTTGCAAGTTCAGTTTTCTTAGACTTTCATATTTGGGGTAAACGACACACACCTTCCAACAGAAAGCAAAATCCCACACACAAAAATGGAATTTTTTACCTCACACAGATGTAATTCAGCAGGAAGCCAGGAAGCTTCCTTCAAGGTAAAACTTTTGGCACATAGGCTCTAAACAGGCAAGTTAAACTTTCTGTTGCTGGTAGACAGTTTTGCACCCCATAACCTGTTCCCCAGCATTCAAGTTTAATGAAAAGCAGTAGTAAACCAGAATTAAATACACACATACTATCTGAATACAAACATGTCTTTAAAGAAAATAAGTAGCAGATGTTTTCTCTCCTGCCTTGTTCCCATTGACTTACACAGGCCCTGCCTGTACACATCAGACATCTAGAGCCTTAAGAGGCTTTTCCTAAAAGACACAGATCATATGTTTAGATCTATAAGAAGTCCTGCTGGCAGCATATGTACACTGTTAACTTTTCTAAACAATAACTGAAGGAATTTTCTGGCGTTTTTTTAACCTTGAGAGGCTTTTGGGCAACAAATTAACATAACTTTTGAAAAGCCTACTCACTTCACCCCATATTCAATTGGTTTCTGCTTAAGAAAAGTGGTTAATTAACAAAATTGAACAGAATTAGAATATGATTTTATTTATCTCCATAAGGAGAGTTATGTGTGACTACATGGCAAATCCTTCTTAACCATCCATAAACACTGAAACCCCTCAAATCTCCTTATATTCACGATTTATGACTATAAAAACCCTACAAGGCTCATGGGAAAACTGAATAATGCGGAATGAAGTTTACAAATCTGACTTCATAGAACCATTCCCTAAATAGGAATTTTTTTTTTGTGTTCTGTAAATATTTTTTAGTCTCAAAGTGCTTCAGGAGAATAACCCATGGGGAGAGCAGCTCAGTCCCAGCACTTTTCATTGCTTCCAGGCAATGGGATGGGCGATGACTCAGGTCTCTCACATCCCCTCTGGAACAGGATTGCTGGCCAGGACGCTGTAATATCCATCTGCTCAGGTTCCTGAGGAGCTGCCAGCTCCAGCAGGCCTTGCAGAGAGGGCAAACCTTCGTCTGACACTTGCTGCAGACGCCTGCCTCCCCGCAGAGGACACCCCTCCTCACTGTCACTACAAAGAGCTTCTTTTGGATAACTTCACAGTCAGTATTGCCATCATACCTCTCTGAAACAAGACTACCAAATATTTTGAAAATCATGATTCGCTGCTAGTGCTCGAAGTGTTTAAAATGTTTAAAAACATATATGTTTTTCTAAAAGAGACAGTGCAGTCAAGCTGTGAAGGAGAACAGATAACCCAAGAAGCCAACACAGGGACTTAGTGGCTCTTTCCGGCTTTAAGATTTTCACTTCTAGGACTGATAGCAAAGCATTATTCCCAAAAACCGAAATTTTTCTAAGTCAGCATTTTCCTTTTTTTAAAAAAAACCCTATACAGTCTCATTCTGAAAATATCAACATGCTCTCTTCTGTGGATTCACGTTGCCAGGTGAGGTGCTGATAAACACACACTTGCGTCATGTTATTTCACAAAATGTTAACATGACCACATTTATTATAAGTAATGACATACCACACCGACATGGAGTGGGAACGGTAGCATGGCTACAGCAAAAAAAGCAAGGCCCCGACACAAATCCACTGGCTGCACATGCCCTGCCCCGGGGTCTGTCCGAAGGTCAGGGGGGCCAGGGCATCTGGGATGGGGCGAGGGGAAGAAGTGAAGAAGTGAAGAAGGGAAGAAGGGAAGAAGGGAAGAAGACTGCTCACATCTTCACCTTCCCAAGTGAGGTAGAGTCTGCTCACACTTTCCCAGGTGAGGTGACCCGCTCTGCTCAGCCCTTCCCAAGTGAGGTGTGGTCCGCTCGGAGCCCCCGCGCAAGGGCAGCCTCAGCTCCCCGGAGCCAGCGCCCATCCCAGCCGGTGCTCCGGGGGAGGCTCAAAGTTTGCTGTCCGGCAGAGGGACCTTCGTATCTGCGGATTCTCGTGGTTTTTATTCTTGGCAGGCTGCTGATACCAGAACCTCCATTTTCAAGATTGATTTAAGGATTATAAAGATCGAATCATAGCTGGATCGTGCTCATGGAGAAGCGGTTTTGTTCTTCTCAAGTGAAAGCCGAAGGATTAAAAGCTCGATGCGGGAGAGGTCAGGATTCACCGGGGACCAGCCCCGTCTCACAGACGCCGGCCTGCAGACCCCGGGCAGGAACCAGAGCCCCCCAGACCCCCACACTCCGCTCGCCTCCGCTCCGCGTCCCCCGGTGGGCAAGGGCGGAACAGAACCGCGATCCCCCCTCCCGCCCTCTCCTACCGTCGGCCGACAGAGCCATCTCGATAAGGGTCTCGTTGGCTTTCTTCCCCAAGCGGTTCATGGTGGCCGCCTTTCCGCTGCTGCTGCCGAGGAGCGGCCACGGACCAGACCGGTGACTCAGGGCGGCGGGGCCGCCTCATGCATGCGCACTGCCCGCGGGGTGGAGCGGGGCCGGGCCGGGGGAGCCGCGGGATCCGCCACCGAGACGGGCCGGGCGGGGCGGGGCCGAGTCGGGGGAGTCGCCACCGAGAGGGGCCGGATGGGGCCGAGCGGGGCGGGCCGGCGGAGCCGCCACCGAGAGGGGCCGCACCGGGCGGGGGGAGCCGGCGCAGCCGCCACTGAGCGGGGCTGTGCCCCACGGAATTGCGGTGCGAGGGCTCTCCTGGCCTGTACGGGACAGCCCCCACAATTCGGCAGCATGCCTGAGAGCGGTATGTGTGATGCGGGTTCAGCTGTGTCCCCTCCCACGCTGCTTGTGCACCCACAGGAGCGGAACACACCGGGACGCAGCGCAAGCGTTTCTTGCTCAGCGGTATCTAAAGCAGCCCTCTGTTAGCAACACTGTTCTTAGCAGAAACCTAAAACTTAGACCCATGTGAAAAATGCGAATTTTATGATTGGCTTTTCTCAAACATTGAAAGGAATATTATATGTGTTGTGTTAGAAAGTTATGCTGTATTAATTTTCTTAAGTAGTGTGTTAAATGTAGTTTTAGCTTATAAGGTTAAAATAGAAACTATGCTATGTAAGATACTTTTTTAAAAGAGAGGACTCACACTGAGATAGCAGCCACAGGACACCTGAATCTTTCAGAGAAAGGGAATTTATTGCTCTCTTATCAGAAGAAACAAACTTCTTCCTGCCTCACTCAGCCCTGAAGACGCTGTCAGGATTCAGAGGAAGAAGTTGAGGATGAGCAGAAAAATCCTGCATTTGAATGGAATTTATGCATCATGTATGAGGTGTATGAATATGCAACAGGCTGTTGCTTTTAAGGGTTAATCCTCTGTTAACGTGGGTCCTTTTTCGGGCTTGTGCTGCCCAGAAAAGGTACCCGGACTGTCCATAACTCTTTGTTTTTATTGTCTCATATTGTTCTAATCCCAATTGTTCAAAATTTTATTACTCTAATTATATTACTATTTTTATAACAATTTTATTACTATTAAACTTCTAAAATTCTAAAAACAAGTGATTGGCATTTTTCACACCCATAAAAACTGCTATGAAGAAATTTAACTCTTATGTCATGAGGCTCTGTTCACAGCTGCTGTCCCTGCTCCTGGAGCTGCCACCATTGCCATGTCTAACAGCCCCAGCTTCTTATTGCTTCCTTCATTCATCTGAGACAGTTTCCAACAGTCTTGGTTCAGCATATGTATTTAATACATTTTTTTGTTCATTAATATAAGCTCAGGCCTTCTTTCAAATGAACTTTTTGTAAATGCATCTTCTACTACCTGAGTAACTGTTTTGCACACCAAACTGACAGGGAGGTTTGTTGCTTAGGCAACTGTAACACAACAGCACTTTCATGACCAATAAGAATTAATGGAATTCTTAATAAAAAGTTAATCAAGTCAGTCAGTTGAGTTGCTGGGCTTCTTTTTAGATCTATATACAGTACTAAGCCTTTATTTGTGCAACATAACTGCTTCAAGGAGTATATTTTTAGTCAAGAGCAAGACCTAAAAATGTGTCTGGTTGCTCTCCAAAGCCTAAGATGTTTAGTCGGGGATTTAATGTCCCCGTGCAGGATGGTGGGAATAAAGAGGATGGGCTTGGTGCACCAAAGGGTGCCCTGAAACAGCCTGTGGCTGCATACAATGCACCAGATCACAAGGCTCTGTTTCAGAGCTGCACTTCTAAGCCTTTAATTTCCTCCTAGCACTACATATCTTGGATAAATCCATTTATGCCCACAGAATGTGCAATTAGAGTCGCTATTTAACAAGAGCCAGAAACAGCAAGAAGTGCCATGGTCATTGCTCAGTTTTGCTCCTAATTGTACACTTGCTGTTCCCAGCTCCACCCAGCAGCTAACCCAGCCGTACCTAAAGCTGTGTGAGTGCCTCAGCCAGAATGCCAAAGAAGATTTCAATGACCCTTGTAATTGCACAGGCTGATAGTGTGTTGAGCACTGACTTTGTGCAAATTACACAGTGGCCTGTGGTAGGGGTGGGACAGAAGGATGCTCCTCCAGAGTGAGGAATCTGTGGAGGTGCACAGGAGGTCTGTGCAATACCCAGCATGGAATTTCCTTGCATATTCAGAGTTGAACCAGCCACTGTCTGACTCAGTGGGTTCACAGTTTGCCCAAGTGATCTAGGACCACGCTTCCTTCCAAGGACACACACCTTTTTTCCCTCCCACCTTCCAGGAGATATCAATCTGAATAAGGGATGCTGATAAGGTGATGCATGACTTACGTCAACCTGTTAAACCAAATAATCGTGTTATTGGTTTGGGGTTTTTGAGGGCTTTCAGCTCCACAAATCACTGCAAGCAACATGTAAGGCCAAAATAAAGGAAGAGATGGCAAACTACACAATTTTATTCCTAAAGTATTAATACAGTAGCCAAGCACCATAATATTTCTGCTTTTGGAGTTCAAACACTATTTCTAATACAGTGCATACATAAACAAAAAAAATAATAAAATACCTAGAAAGATGTGGGTAAAGGTAGGAAGCCTCACCAAAATTGCTGGCAGTGAATATACTTAGTATATTCAGTGGCAAAGGGTAATCCTTTGTTTGTATTAAAGGAGAACAGGTAGTTTGTACCTCTTATAAGTCTTCCATTCCATTGATTTACCTTTTCCAGACCATGCAACTTAACTTTTAGGCCTTCACATTAAAAAAAAAAAAAACACAAAATTGGTGGGATTGGAGGACAAGATTTCAAAGATATATCAGTGCCTATTGTTGTCTCAGGTAAATAGCCCAAGGCTGTTCGAAAGAAATCCTAACATACAACCTGAGATGCCAATTTCAAAAATTCTACTTAAAGGATTATCTGAAACTTTTGGCAGTGAACCATGTGAAAATGTAACCTGAGTTTTTTTGTGAGAGGTAGCAGAATCGATGCCTACATTCTCCACCAAGAAACTCTCATGGTTTGATGCTGGCCAAATGCCAGGCACCCACAAAGGTTGCTCACTTGCCCTCCGCTGCCATAGCTGGCCAGAGGAGAGAAAAAAATTTTATGAAGTGTTCATGAGTTGAGGTAAGGACCAGAAGAAAATACTCCAAGGGCAGAACAGGCTCAATTTAAAGTTGCAAAGTGCATTTATTACCAACAGAATCAGAGGAGGATAATGAGAAGTAAAATAAACCCTTAAACACCTTCTCCCCCCAGCCCCTCCATCCTTCCCACCACAGCACAGGCAGACAGGGCATGGGGGTTTTGGTTGCTTCATCACCGAGATTTCCTTCCATTTCTCAGGGAGAGCAGTCCTTTCCCTGTGAAGCCGTGGGATCCCTCCCACAGGAGACAGTTCTCCATTAATTTCTCCAGCGTGGTGCCACTCTCACGAGCAGCAGCCCTGCCGTGCCTGCTGCAACCTGAACTCCCCCCACAGGCACACAGTGCTCCCAAATCTGCTGTGCCATGGGTCACTGCCACGGGGTGCAGCCCTCCAAGGACAGGCTGCTCCAGCCTGGAAGCAGGGCCCCCTCTGCACTGGGGCTGCCACTGGATCACAGCCTCCTCCAGGCATCCCCCAGCTCTGGCACGGGCACCTCCCCAGGGGCTGTGGTGGATCTCTGCATCCCCCATGGATCCCCATTCCCCGTGGGTGGATCTCTGCATCCCCCGTGGATCCCCATTCCCTGTGGGTGGATCTCTGCATCCCCCGTGGATCCCCATTCCCTGTGGGTGGATCTCTGCATCCCCCGTGGATCCCCAGGGGCTGTGAGTGGATCTCTGCATCCCCCGTGGATCCCCATTCCCTGTGGGTGGATCTGTGCATCCCCCTGTGGATCCCCATTCCCTGTGGGTGGATCTCTGCATCCCCCGTGGATCCCCAGGGGCTGCAGGGACACAGATGCCCATGGCCATCACCAGGGCCTGCAAAGGAATCTCAGCTCTGGCCCCTGGAGCATCTCCTGCCCCTCCTTCTCCACTGTCCTTGGTGTCTCCATGGTGTTTCCCTCACATGTTCTCACCTACTCCTCTGGCTAGAAAAACACTGTGCATGCCCCACTTTGTTGTGATTTTCTTCTTAAATCTGTCATCACAGAGGCATTACCAACCTCTCTAATTGGGCAAGCAGCCTGTCCATCTTCAGAGCCATCAGACTTTGGCTCTGCTGGACATGGTGGAAGCTTCAGCAGCTTCTCACAGGAGCCGCCTCTGTGCCCCCCCTGCTACCACAAGCCAGGCTGTGCAAACCAAACCAACACACCTAGGCAATAACATCTGCTAAAGTTTCAACAGGTCTGAAGCGTGGGAGATCACAGGACAGCTGCCGGGAGTGGAGGGGATCAGCCTCTCCTGCCGTCAGGCTGGCACACCAGCCAGGGCTGCTGTGGGTGTGGAGAGGGTACAGCCAACCAGGCAGGAGGCAGGGATGGATGAGGGACATTGCAGTCCCTTGGGGCTTGCCACTGCAAAGGAAAGAGTGTAATTTATTGAAAGGGAAAGCCCAAGGGAATTCACAGCTTGTCAGCGTTTCAGTCTGTGAAAGATGTGTATTTTATGATTGGCTTTTTGCAAATATTCAAATGAATATTATATGTGTTGTGTTAGAAAGTTATGCTGTATTAATTTTCTTAAGTAGTGTGTTAAATATAGTTTTAACATAAGGTTAAAATAAAAACTATTCTGTGCAAGATACTTTTTTAAAAGAGAGAACTCACAATGAGATAGCAGCCACAGGACACCTGAATCTTTCAGAGAAAGAGAATTTATTGTGCTCTTATCAGAAGAAACGAACTTCTTCCTACCTTGCTCAGCCATGAAGATGCCATCAGGATTCAGAGGAAGAAGCTGACACTGACCAGACAGAATCCTGTGTTTGAATGGAATTTATGCACCATGTATGAAGTGTATGAATATGCAACAGGCTGTTGCTTTTAAGGGTTAATCCTCTCTTAATGTGGGTCCTTTTTCAAGCTTATTTTGCCCAGAAAAGATACCCACACTGTCCGTAACTTTGTTTTTATTGTCTCGTATTGTCCTAATCCCAGTTGTTCAAAATTTTATTACTCTAATTATATTACTATTTTTACAAGCCATTTTATTACTATTAAACATTTACAATTTTAAAAACAAGTGATAGGCATTTTTCACAAGTCTGTGCTCCACAAACTCTTCCTGCACATTACTCAGTGGCTGTTTTGAGATCTGACTCTTGTTTCCCGTTCCACGCAGCTCCTCAGGGAAACCCAGCTCCTTGACCGCCACGGTGAGGGGCTCAGAAACACAGCAAGGCTTGCTGATGGGCATATGAATTTGTGTATGGAGAAGCACGGCAAGGCTTGCTGATGGGAATGTGAATTTGTGTATTGACAGAGACAGCAAGGCTTGCTGATGGGAATGTGAATTTGTGTATTGAGAGACAGCTGATTCTTTGCGCCTGCTACTGCACCGCCCTAAATCCATCAGGAAACGGAAAGGGAGTGTCACGAAGAGCTGTGGTGGGACGCGGCAGAGTGCCAACGCTTCTCAAGGGAAGTAAAAACTTTACTAAGTATGCAAAAAGTTCATCATTAGTCACCGCATTTGTTTTCTGCGTCATCGCTTCTCAGTCAGCTGAAATCGCAGAACGCACTGCAGACAGCCATAAACACTTACAGTGTCTAAACAAACAGATGCCTTTACAGAAACTGTTTTTCTTGGCCGGAGTTGTACACCCGGACAATAGCAGAAGTAAAAGCGAGCGCTCGGTTTGCGGTGTCCCCAGGGGAAGGAAAGCGCCCGGGCGTGGCACCAGGGCAGCCCGGCCGTGCTGACCGCGGGCAGCGCTCGCTCGCTCGGGGGGCTGCCGGGGATCGGGAGAGCTGAACGCAGCCGGGACCCCCTTGGGGAACAGGCAGACGTTTTGGTTCTGGAATCTCGCAGTTACACTCCCTTAACTGGATTGCCTGGTTTACAGCTGTCATCAGAGCCTTCTTAAGGCGGTAGTTCAAAGAAACCATCTCACCCTCCACGCCCCAAAACCCCCATCACCCCGAACCCCCCACCGCTCAAAAAACCCCAACAACAACAACAACAAAAAACCCAAACCAAAACCAATACCGAAATCAAACAACCATCCGAAAAAACCCCCACAACTCCCCCAAAAATCAAAAACAAACCAACTCCCCAAAACCCAAAAAACCCCCAAGACATAACAAAACAAACAAAAAACACCCCAAACTCCCAAACAAACAAGTGTGACCATGTTCACAGGGGTCCAAGGATGAGGGAAGAGACGAGGATCTGACTCCATGTTTCAGAAGGCTTGATTTATTATTTTATGATCTATATTATATTAAAATTATACTAAAAGAATAGAAAAAAGGATTTCATCAGAAGGCTAGCTAAGAATAGAAAAAGAAGGAATGATAACAAAAGCTTGTGTCTCGGACAGAAAGTCCGAACCAGCTGACTGTGATTGGCCATTAATTAGAAACAACCACATGAGACCAATCACAGATGCACCTGTTGCATTCCACAGCAGCAGATAACCATTGTTTACATTTTGTTCCTGAGGCCTCTCAGCTTCTCAGGAGGAAAAATACTAAGGAAAGGATTTTTCAGAAAATATGTCTGTGACAAACAAGCAACAAAACAAACAAAAAACCCCCAACCCTACAAGAAAAAAATCCCTTTGATGTGTTTTGGGGAATCGAGAGAATGAGTCTCTTTGTTGCTGGTAGAGAGATTCTTAAGGATGGCTGAATATGTACAAAAGCTGCTCAGTAAAAAATATGAAGTGTGAGGCTTGATACTTCGCTCTCATCATGTCGCCATGGATGCAGTTCCATTGGTTTTGCTAAACTGCTCCTAAACAATGTAAGTGGAGTTTGGTGTTTAACTGTGATGAGTTGTGCACTGATGTAGGTACACTCACAGAACTGATTACCGAATAGGGTCACGTTGGGAGAAGGCCACTCCATCAGTTCTGCCTCTTAAATTGCGATGTTAAAATAAGAAATTGCATCATTTTACTAAATTCCTGTGTCGTTCTGGTGAAATCAGGAATATTTTCACTTGTCCTTTTATAGTAAATTTGGTTTCTCAGGGTTCAGTGCCCTCTGGTGGTGATGGCCTTTTCTCCTGTGACAATAGAGATGCTGGCACCTCATGCTTCATTTTGGTTTTTTATCAGTTGTCTGTTGATTATCCCAACCCGATAACTAGTTTGAATAAAGTCAGATTACAGTATTTTTTAACACAGAGGATTATAGAGTGAGTCACTGAGTCTGACATGTGAAAATCAGAGCAATGAAAGGATGCAGGCAGCTCAGTAGCTCTAGCAAAAATATTAACAAAATCAGTTTATTTCAGTGTGCATTAGTACCTTAGACAGTAAAGCAGAACTGAATGATAAAGATTCCATAAAAGTAAAAGAGAATGAAAAACTTATAGTTGCATAAGAGATACACACAAAATTCTGTCGTCACAAGTAAATTTTTTAACCACAATTTCTTGTACGCAGCTTTTAATGACTTATACCTCTCTCATAAATGCCCATTTTAAACTGTCCTTGATTACATATTTCATTACAAAGTGTATTAAATGATATCAAGAGATCAGCTTTTTGGCAAAAAATTCTTGAAAAAGGTAAACCCCTCAGTATGCATTTTAGTAAGTTACTTTTTGCAATATTCAAGCACAACTTATGTAGCTGGCAGGCTGGTGATAATAATAGAAATAATTGTACAAGTGATTGTCTATTCATAAAGATGTAAGTATTGAGTGACCCTGTTCTTCTCTGCTGTTTTTAACATTCTCCAGGAGGAGATGATAGTTACAGCAATAGCTATAATATGAGCTTTAAGAATATATTTCACATTGCTGTTATAAAATACTGTTAAATTCTGTATGTTTGATACAGACTACATTTGGTCTTCAAAGTTTCCATTGATTGCAGTGCACATATATAGTACTCCTATAAACAACATAAAAGAATGAAGCATCCTTTCCATGCTGGCTTCTTAGATATCAAATTATCAAGCTACATATCTCTTTTCAGCTCACTTACTTGAGCAGACTCTGCAGTTTAGCTCCAATGCCTTGGCTGAAGGTTTTCATCCTCTAAAGCCTCATGCAGCTTCCAAATTTGACTTTTTTTGCCATCAGTCCCACTGTCCTTGTCCCATGCAAAAGCAGAGACATGAAGCTGCAAAGGCCTCTGTCTTACAGAGTGGGCTAGTCATAGGTTTACAGGTAGCACTTCTAACCCGAAATTAGCGACGATAGATGGGCCAGGAGAAGAAAAAGTGCCATTTTCTATGGAGATTAGAGACAAGGAGAAAAATAGCATTTCTAAGAGCAAGCAAGATGAAGGTGTGTAGGGCTGTCTTTCTCAGGGAAGCCTGTTGGATGGTCATAGAGCAAAAGGAAGGTGACTAAGGTGTTTCTGCAATGACCTACCCTACCCAAACACACAGGTTTTCCCAGTGCCTTGGGGCTGTGCACTGGCTGATTTCATCTCCTAACACAGCTTTAAGGAGCTGCTGTCTGGCCTGTGCTGGCCTGTCCCCCCGTGGATGTCAAAATGCTGATATATGCTGGAAGGCAGCACAGGAGGTAAATTAATTCTGATGATGGATGATGTCAGCCTTGATCCAGTACTGCTCTATAGCAGTCTTGTTTCTCATTGTAATAAAACTGAGGAGTGGAAATGTAGTGATGTGAGGTCCCCAGGACAAGGTGAGAGATGAGAATTTGACTCCAAGTTCTCAGAAGGCTGATTTGTTATTTTATGATATTATATTCTATGAAAAGAAAATTATATACTAAAACTATACTAAAGAAAGAGAAAGGATACAGACAGAAGGCTAGACAAAAATGAATAATAAAAACCCGTGACTGACCAGAGTCCTGACACAGCTGGACTGGGATTGGTCATTAAGTTAAAACAATTTACATGCTGGGTGAACAATTCTCCAAATCACATTCCAAAGCAGCAAAACAGGGAGAAGCTGAAGCTTCCCAGCTTCCCAGGAGAAGAAATCCTGGCAAAGGGATTTTTCAGAAAATATCATGGTAACAGTGAAAGCTCTTGCTTGCTGCAGCCCTTCAGTTTCCTTCTCATTTTGGCAATTTCTCCACACAACTGTGTGAGGTACAGTGCCTGCATGGTCTCCAGCCTTTCCCCAGTCCCTAGCCAGAGCTGAAACCTATCCCAGATCCTGTCTGAGTAATGCAGCACTTATTTCCCCACCCAGGGGGACCCTTAGGCAGAGTTGTCAGTGCTGCCCCAGCTGGCCTGTCCGTCCTGTACAGAGCTCAGCCTGGGCATACAGATCAGTTGTGTGAGCTCTGCAAACATGAGAAGCATCCCAGAGCAGCAGGAGTCATTAAACACACAGGCAGCCTCAGCCACATCAAACAGAATGGGAAGCATTGAGCAAAAAGTAAGGTGGCAAATAAAAAAAAAAGAAAAATCTAAAAATCAGTACTTTAAGATCAGAAGTGTGAATAGTAGGATGAAATCAATATAACCTAATAATTTATGTACAGATTCTAAGCAGAAAAAAGCAGAGCCTGTGAAGAATGGAGTGAAAAAGAATAGAAGCAGTAAATAAGAAAAATGAAATATTAAATTAAAATGTTAATTTAAAATTTCAGGGGAATACCTAAAAGCCCTCAAAATGCAAGGTGATTCATCTCCTTTCAAAGAGGCCTACAAATGCCATCAATAAAATTTCTTTTTTTGCTGTTTATCTCCGACTTCAGGTAGGAAAGCTAAAGTATAACACAAAGAGGCCAGCACGTAATTCTGTAGTATCTGTAGAGCCAATTTGCCATTTGAACATTTTTTCAGTGACTGCCTCTCAGAATCTTAGTTCTCCTTTGCTGTCAGTTGGCTGAATACATTACAGGAGCTATGTATCTCTAATAAGAGTCAAATCTCTTTTCTTGAGATCATTGCTACTGTCCATAATACAGTTCTTTTCGTGAATTGTAAATTGTATTGTGTAGCAGAAGACAAACTAGTTGGGCCTTCTAACTCTTGAATATCCATTCAATTGTGTAATATATGAGGAAGACTCTCATTTGTAATTTTTTGTTTCTTTCATAATAAAAGTTCTACTGTTTCACACCAGTTCAAATGTGAAAAGAGGCAAAAAGATACCATGGTAGTTACTAATTGGATAATTTCTGAAATTTTGAAATCCTCGAGTCTTACTGGCTTAATTGTTGAAGATTCTTCCTGATTGCTGAATTCATTACTTATCCTGTACTTTTGGGTGGTTTCCTTTGAGTTATATCTACAAGTAAGTCAGTCTGCTAAAATAACTGATATTGGTGTACCTGTCAAATGCTTGAGATTATGGGGCTTATCCTTATCTTTGAACATAAAAGATGAGCAGACAGGTACTTGTTGATAGCCTGATGTATTGTAGTGAAAGTGATATTTGTATAGTCTGGTAAACAAACTGTGCTTTGTTAACACACTGCAGGTACGTTAGTAGGTCTATTTTTCAAGACTGCTGTTGTTTTTTGCCCCAGTCTAGGACTTTAAATCTAATCTTTGTGGTATTTTTGGGGTCCCCAGGTGAGCGAAGGAAATCAATCTGACTCCATGTTCTTAGAAGGCTAATTTATTATTTTATGATACTATATTATATTAAAGAATACTATACTAAAGAATAGAGACAGGATACTTACAGAAGACTAAAGGATAATAATGAAAAACTTGTGACTGCTTCCAGAGTCCTGACACAGCCTGACCATGATTGGTCATTGAGTCAAAACAATTCACATGTTGGGTAAACAATCTCCAACAACATTCTAAAGCAGAAAAACAGAGGAGAAACAAATCACATAATTATTGTTTTCCTTTTTTTCTGGGGCTTCTCAGCTTCCCAGGAGAGAAACCCTGGGCAAGGGGATTTTTCAGAAAATATGATGGTGACAAGTTTTCAGGTTTTGTGGTTTTGTTTTTTTTTTTTTTTTGGATTAAACCTCAGTTTTCTCACAGTTCTCCAGCACAATAATATGCAGCTTCTCAGAGACATAGTCTGGGCTTCACACTTACAAACTGTGCATGGATCAAGAAATGAGCTAGGATAAAACAGACAGCACTTTTTGGCTGGGTTTTTAGAACCAGTCAGTTGCACAAGGAGTCAGTGATCATATTTTCCTGCATGCTATTCTGTGGGTTACTGAAGAAGTTACAGTATCAAGATTTGCCAGTATAGTGGGCTGATTCTGGCCCTGAATTCACTCATCCCCATCTGCTCCAAAGGGCGCATTAGAGGAGTCAATGTGACATTACATAGGAGGGGTAACACTGGTTTTCCTGAACCATTCCTACATGAATTGAGGCAAATGATGCTACTTCATTTTCAGTTTAAAGCACATCTGTATGTTTTGACAAAAGTCTTGAATTATGTGAATATTCAGGGCCATTTACATTTTGATTTCCAAGTGATCTTTGGAAATAGAGGCAAAGCCTTATGTCTCTTAGTGTCTCTAAGTGCAATAATTCTTAGCCCATTTTTGTCTGATGTTCCCCTAAAACTTGTCTGATTCAAGTTAATGGAGTAGGTTTATTTAATCTCTTCACTAAAACTTTTGAGGAAAAGTTTCATAAAAGCTGACCTTTCAGTAATAAGTATGTGGCTTCTGATGTGATCTAATTTTCCTGAGTCTGACACATTGAGAATTAAAATGGAATGATATTTTTTAGAACTGTCAGTAATTGCTGCTGTTATCAATCATTAGCCAGCAAGGCACCATCTTCATCAGCTAACTTTGCCTTGGCCTGCCTAATTTTGCCTTTTTTTCCTCATTTCCTTGGTACTTTCACAAAGCAATGATGTTCTTAAGCTTCATCCCTCTGTTTCTATTTGTAAAATTGATATCCTCCCAACACATTTCCTGTCATGCTCAAATGAAAGGTGAAACAGGAAGAGTATTTCTCTTTTACCTTGTATTTATGAACATTCATGTTTGTTGTTTTAAAATAATATTTCTGACTGTGTTTTAGTATCTCCATACTACAGCCCTTAATAAATGCTAATAGTCTGTGAATCCATAATTGTTTTTCTATCTGCATGCCCCAGAACTTACATTGAAAATCTTTTTCCTTCTTCTGCTATAATACCTTTTGTAGACATCTGATAATCTTTGTTCTGAATTAATTTTCAAGATCCTACTTTGCTGCTAAATTGGGGCTCATATTCTCTAATACAGTGCCACTGCATATGTTTTTAGGGTTAACAGCAGTTGCAGCATGTGCTTTAATCAATCTTTCTCAACACTGATCCTTTTAGCAGTCTTATCAGGTAGTGGAGAATTGATTATTACTATTGTTTTACTGTGGTACATCTTACTGAACCATACAAGAGAGCTTCCTCCTCCAAAGACCAGCAACTTTAATTCAGTCCTTTCCTGAAGCATGGTCAGTCTCCTGTGCTGCTTCATGGGCACTTTTTTTACATTTTGAGAAACACATTTCACATGTCTCCTACTAATTTTTTTCTTGTTAGTGTCATTCATTGTTTTTAGAGCTTGGGATTTTGTAATTCTTTCTATTGCTTTTCTCTCACAAGAAACTCTTGACACACAGTTATGCTCCTCACTGTTTTAATATGTTGAATCAAGTGCAGTGACCATGACTGCATGCTGTGTGAGCAGCTGGATTTGAAACTTTACCTGTGTGGATTCCTAGCACTGGCTGGTTTTAAAACAAATAAAAAAAACAGGCCCAGACAGTGATAGGATTGTCATCAACTACTCTTCCAGAACAACTCCCCTTGTCAATACTCATAATTAATTTGATTGAAACAGTCGAGTGATAATCTATTGATTCACGTTTCAGTGATAAAATTATTAACCACAGGAATATTACTCTGTGTTTTTACACCATACACCTCAGCAGTTGCTTATCTAGCAGGCAAGAACTGTCATGAAATAAGGTCTGGGGTGAGTCATATGAAAAATGTGCAGAGACTGTCCTCAATTTTATTACATGTTGTGAACTTGGCCAAGTGAGTTTGGCCAAGTGCAACAAATTGTTTCCAGTGATACATTTCAAGATGCTGTCATTTTGCCAGGGAAATAAGTTGGGTGTTCAGCAGGGTGTACACATACCTGAGCCAAATCCAAACAAATGGCTTGGCTAGGACGCTGGCTGTTTCAAAATGCAAAATAACCAGCAGGAACCATGAACAGGAAGGGGATCACAATTGCCTTAATGGTACAGTCCCTAATAGTGATGTATTTAACTCCTGTCAGAGTGACCTGACCTTAACTTAGTTTTTCTTTCCTACCTTATTTTGTACTTTCTTATCCTAAAACCTGAACTACCTCATGTACAATTTAATGTCACCCATTTATAAAAACCTAACCTGTTCTCCTGCTAATTCCTTTCTAACTTTTCACTCTTGTGAATTCAAAAGGCACTGCTTTGATGTGGTCTGGTCAGCCTTGGTCTTTAGCAGCTTTGCTTCTAGTCTACGTTCCAGCTGTCCTGCTGTGTTGTTG
Source organism: Camarhynchus parvulus (assembly GCF_901933205.1). Lineage (NCBI taxonomy): Eukaryota > Metazoa > Chordata > Aves > Passeriformes > Thraupidae > Camarhynchus > Camarhynchus parvulus. The sequence continues at coordinate 4,847,361 of NC_044575.1, read as the reverse complement.
ACGTGACAAGAAGACTTTTCTTCTGATGGCAAGAGGCTTAAATAAAAATATCTTCCAGTACAGAGCCTGAAGGAGACTTAGATACCAGAGCTGGCAAGGAAGCAATTCTTATATGTGATGGGCACACTCAATAGCTAGGGTTGTTAGACATATATGTCTAAAATACACATTTAGATGTTGAAAATATAGTCAGAACAAGGACAAGGGACACGAAAGACAGACCACAGAACAAGGTATTAATCCAAAAGTTTCCTTTAATTGAGACTTTCTTAATTGTTTTTCTTTATATTTCAGAATGAAAATGTTTTCCTCTCTGTATGTAAAAATATGATCTGAGAAAAACAAGTTCTCTCTCTACTTTCCTTCATACTTTACAGTTTTTATTCTGTTCCTTTCCTGTTACAGTCTCACACTTCTACATAGAGTGAAATTATCTATAATCCCAGTAAGATTCATGTAGGTTTGCTACCATATCATGTAGAGTGTTTTATGTCAGTGAATCCCAAATTGGTTTTTAACAAGAATTCCTCTGGCATGTAAGTCAACTTCCCAGGGCCTTCTTTTTCATCTGTTCTCTCTTTTTATCCCACTGGTGCTGCCTAGCTCTTCTTACCCACCTCCAGATCCCTCCCTTCTGCTGGATCCTGATATCACCCTTCTTTCCATTCCTCCCTGAGCAGACCTTCCCTCCTCCCATAATGTTTTTTAATCACTCTCTTCCCAGCCAGCTCAGAATATATTTTCCTCTTGGAATTTCAGTGCTTTTCCCTTTAAGAAGGAGATGAGGGCATGGCATCAGTAAAGGGTTTTTCCTGCTTCTGGCCTTCTGCTTTTTTTTTGCAGAAAAGCAGACACATATTCTCCCTTTTCCATCCCAGCAAAACTAGATTTCCTGCTTTCTGAAACAGAGATTGATGGTTCAGGGGATAGGTGCTGTCACAGCAGTCTCCTGGTGTCCAGCATTTACCCTTGGGGAGGAGGAAACACTTTATATCACCTTTGAATGCACCTCTCTTTCTGTCTGCAAGTATTTGAAATTTAACATTTGATTATATAAAATTTTTCACATCAGACTGCTGTGTGCTGTTGCTGATCCTCTCATCCTTTGGTCCCAACGTGTTTGCTTTGGAAGTATTACAATATCATTCAGAGGGAAAAAAATATTTATCCATTTGAACCTAATGGTGGTGCAAATTCTATGGACCTAATCCTAATATGTTCAGTTTGCCCATTTTCAGACAAAAATTACACTGAAGTTAATGGCTCAAGGTTTTTTGTTACTGTTATAATGCCATTGAAAAAGAGAAAAAACTTGTCAGAAGCATTTATTTTTAGATAGCCATGCATTTCTTTCTTAGATGAGGAGAATCAACTGGAAAGCAAATATAATTGAGAAGATCTTTAGGCATTACAGGCATTACACAATGAATAGAGATGCTTTTCTGTAAGGGTTTGATATGACAAGTTAGAAATAATTTTCATTGCTTTTAAATTAACTTCTGGCATTTCCAGAGGTTTTGTCTTGTGTTTAAAAAGCAGAAGGAAGAATAGTATCCCTAGAATAAGATGCTATCCTATGTAATTTCTTTCTTCTTTGCTTGGAATCAATCATTCTTTCAGTGATGCTCATCTTTGGTGCTGCTCCTTGGCTGCCTGATATTTCTTGCCGTGTGATACCCACGGCTGTAGCTCACCATAAAATGATCATCCAATTTGCTAGGTGCAGTCATCTGTGGATAGGGTCTGGAACATGGTATTTTGATTGGATTTAGTGTGAAGAAGTGTGTTTTTCCTTCCCTCCCTTGTTAAATGCTTTCCAAGAAGTATTTGTGCCTTGTTTCAGGCTCTCCCAGCACACAGCAGTGTAGAAGGGATGGAGTTGCACAGCAGTACCTCATGGAGCTCCCTTGAATTGCTCCTCCTGGACACAGACTAGTTAGAAAGATGCACAAAGCTCTCATTTGGGGAGCACCCAGCAATATTTTTTGTGTGTGTTTTATCCACCATTTAGACATTCACAGTCACTGACGTTTTTTGGATTCACACCTGACATAACAGACATCTCATTCAAACTGAGAGCTCAACTTTATTTTCAAGGGCTAATGTCAATCATTTGAAGTTGATTCTTTTAGTAAGAAGTTTGCTATTCTTGAGACCTTTTTGTTCTATAAAAATGATTGCTTATATTCTGACCAAAACAAGAGAGAATTGGCAGAAGGTTAATTATGTAAAGCAATGACAAAAATATTAACTTGGCAGCAGAGAAATGCCAGATCAGCAGAAATTATGAGTTACAGCTATTGCTTGAGAATATCTCCTACCCCATGGCATCTCTTGCTGTTAAACATGTTTTGTCCTACAGGCTTGTTAACAGAGTCAAGATTAAGGAAAGTGACTCTAATCCACTGGTTTGGGCATTCATCTGATGTATTGAAAGCCAGCTGTGTTTTTCAGCCCCACAGGCATAAAGGTTTCTGTTAGAATGGCAGGAGTGAATTATGGATGACTATAACACACTACCAAAAATTACATTAGCATATGCAATACAGAGAGGGACAAGTATAATTGCAGTAGCTGTACACAGCAAAGTGTGGGTGAGTTAAAAAATAGTGAGACTAATGCTATTCCTGCTGCATAATCTTTGTGTATTTGGAGAAAGAGATTTCAGTCTTTCTTTGATTTGTATAATCTTAATATTTGCCTAGCATAATTTTTTGTCAAAACCCACTATGCAGCACAGATGTGGGATTAATGATCAACTCACATTAGGCCACAGATGAAATCTAGGATTCAACAATTCAGATTTTATATGCCCTGAAATGCTTACAGACTGAATAAAACCTCTTTGTTTCCTTCACATGGTAATATATTAGGTTCTCAGTGATTGCAGGTTAGAACAGTAAAGATGATTAACAAGGTTGCCACAACTATATGATTGTCAGGGAACTAGGGAGTGGAAAATAAACACATGAGAAGAGGGAATTTTTTAACCATAGTAGAAAAGCATCTTAGTACAGTTCTCAGTCTAGAATATGTATAGCTGCTGCCCTGCCAGCAGAGAGAGTTTCATCTGAATTGAAATAACTCTGATATTTGAGGCTTTTATTTAGGACATATTTAAGTCCTTCTAAAAAGAAATCTTCAGGTTTTAATTTGAGCTTCAGATAAGTTGATGTCAAGCACCTCTGTGTACATAATGTCCCTCCATTACTTGTTTCTTGGTGTAACAGGAATATTCAACAACACTTTCTTTGGAAAGCCATTTTGTCAGCAACAATACAACTTTTGAATACTGACTACATCTAATGACAGAATTAGGGGTTATGGCAATTTACAAATGCTACTGCTGATCAAATCCTGTAAAACTTGATGCACTTTTGCTTTTCTAAAATTTCTGTTTACCAGCATATTAAAGGAAGCTGATGTCTATACATAGCTCTATAAATGCTCTAATGTCTGGGTCAGTTTATTAAACTTATGGTCTTTCCCATCTCCATTGTCCTAGCCTCTCTGTTTTTCTCAGCAAAAAAAAAAAAAAATAGATTCAGTCTTATCAGTGCTCAGCTTTGTGTTTAGTTACTTGTTAGCTAGCCTTATGTTTTGTATTTTAATATCAAGACCACCACTTAGATTGCAAAACTCCCTGACTCCAATTCACCCTGTTTTTATATTTGCCAGAATGTTTCTATTGTTTCTACATCCTGCTTATACAGGAATGTTCCCTGCTTTCTTTGAGCTGGAAGAAGGTTATGCATGAGCTTAAAGGTGATAGAAATCTTCTTTTTCATCTTTCCTTCTCTCCTCACCTCACAGCCACTGTGATATATTAGTGGAGTGATTCTGTGAATATCAAGTGTAGAAGTTGTGGGGTTCAGCCCCAGGTGTTTCCTTCTCAGAGTAATCCAGCTGCACATAGTAATCTTGATGAAATTAATTGCTTACTAGAGCAAGAGCTGTGCTCAGTGCAGGGCTCTAGGTTGTGTCACAGCACTACTGTTACTACTCATTCTGTAAATGAATCTGCTGTATATTCTTTTAACAATGGAAACTAAATGCATCATGCTAAAATCAAATCAGTGCCATCCAGATCAGTCACCAGGGGTCTCTTGATCTCTTTCTATCAAGGCTTTTGTTATTCAGACATTCCCTACAAGCTGTCAAATGGTTCTACTCAATAACAACCAATAAAGTAATCACCCCTTAAAAATTTCCCCAGGGAATCTTTTTAAATTGAACAGGGAGTAATATATCTTGTAGTGTCAATAATGCTGAAAATGTTGATTTGGTTGGTGTTACTATGTGCCTCCTCAAGTCATATTCCAAATGCTGTTCTGGGGAGATGACTTCTACTTGAATTCACTCTGTTGCTCTCTGCCTGCAGCACCAGTTTCAAATCTGTGGCAAGGGCAATCTGACATGGGCTGTATAGTGAAAGAGTGTTCTGGTGACCTGACTGCTTTCTCAACCTTTTAAATCTAACTACTGATAGGGATGCTCTTAAATTAAATAAAAATCAGATGGCAAGGATGAATGTGCTGATAAGATGTTCTCAGATGGCTGACTGATAGAGTGTCTACATGCAGCAGAAATGTGTCCATCTGCTGAGCATAGCATGAGCCTGATTTACTAAGCAAAGCTGGTTCAACACCAGTATCAATAATGTAATTTTCTTTATTATATAAACTGGGTAGAAAAAGATTTTACCATACAAATTTAGTCTATTAAGGACATTTCTGTGAATAAATTATACTAGATGTTCTTTTAATTCTTGTTAATATAGTTGGTTTTTTTTTTCACAGATGTCATTTTTGGGCATTAGAAAATATTTTTTTTCTCCTGCTGTTGTGAGAGAAGAACTGCAAGTACTGACATAAAACATTTTGAGAAATTTGTTCTGTTCTTTTTATTATAAGGGAAAGCAGTCCTGCCAAAATTAAAACCTTCCTGTGACTTAAATACTTGTTTTACTGTATTATTTCTTAGATGCTTGATATCATCCTATATAAACTAATTAAGGGACTATTTCTGAAGTTCCAATTGCATAGTTACACTCTATAATCGTGCTTTTATTTGTTAATTTTTTAAAAAAATTCTATCTACAGTGGACACAAACTGACAGCTTTATGTGTGACTACTAAAATGGGTTTTCAATATAAATTTGTGGATGAGATAACAAATGCTAAAAACTTCTGATTGAGATGTTCATAATCAGAAGTTTTTAGCATTTGTTATCTCATCCACAAATCAGGGTTTGGTTGGGCACCAGAGCAGACTGGAATTGGTGCATTTTTTTGCTATGAGGGTGATGAAGCCCTGGCTCAAGTTGTCCAGTGGAGTTGTGGATGCTCCCTCCCTGCTCAAGGCAAGATTGAATGAGGCTTGGAGCAACCTGGTCTAGTGGAAGATGTCCCTGCCCATGGCAGGGCTTTGGAATGAGATGAGTTTTAGCATATCCAACCCGAGCTATTCTATGATTCTATGTCCCAGGCTGGTCTCAGCCCATCCCCATCCCCATGGAGGTGCCTGATGCCCAAGGCTGGGGCTGCTGGCTGGGATGGTGGGGCTGGGCCAGCTGCCAGAGATCCCCATCGGGCACCCAGCAAACAGAACAGGTGTTAAACTCCTCGCAAGCGAAGCACTGGAGCAAGGAAACACCATTTTTAGGAGTGTGTGTGAGGTGGTGCCAGCTCTCCTGCAGCTGGGTGAGCCCTGCCGTGGTTGGCACAGGCACCAGGGGTGATGCACGTGGGGATGGGCACGCTGCTCTGGGAGCCTCTGGAAGTCACAGAGTGGGCACAGACATAGCAAACCCTGCACAGATGTCAGGGTTTAACTCCAGCTGGCAACAAAGCACCATGGAGCTCTGACTCACTTCTCTCTCCAAACCTGTTTGGATAAGCAGAATTAGGAAAAAAGCAGTGAAACCGGTGGGTTCACGTTAATGACTGAAACAAAGTAAAATGAAATGTACAATGTAATAATAATAATAATAGTAGTAAAAATAGTGATTAAAGGGGGATGGGGAAGAGAGAGATAAAACCCAAGAAAGTGATACACAACAGCATTACTCATCAGCTGCTGATCGATGCCAAGCTCATCCCCAAACCACAACCAGCCCCACTGCCAGGTAAGTCCCCAGTTTATACAGTGGCCATGGTGTGAGTATCCCCTTGGCTAGCTCAGCTCAGCTGTCGTGGCCATGCTCCCTCCCTACCGGCTGCTTGTGACAAGATGAGATGCTGAGAAATCCTTGACTTACATTAAGGCCTACTTAGCAACAATAACAGCATCAGGGTGTTATTAGCATTACCCTCATACTGAATCCAAAACACAGCCCTCTACAGCTACTAGGAAGACAATTAAGTCAATCCCAGCCGAAACCAGCTCAATGTATGAAGCGAAAGCGCCGAGAGCCCCTCGGCGAGTTTACTGCGGTTTGACTGAGGGGAGCCGCGGGGAGCGCCGAGCCGGCAGGGGGCGCTGCCAGCCCGCGCTCCGTGCTGGGGAAAGGCCTCGCGCTCAGGCGGCGGGAGCGCTGTGGGACCCCGTGAGGGGCTGTTCCTGTGGGACATTGTCCCCGGGACACCGTGAGGGGCTGTTCCTGTGGGACATTGTCCCCGGGACACCGTGAGGGGCTATTCCTGTGGCACACCATCCATGGGACACCGTGAGGGGCTGTGACTGTGGGACACTGTCCGTGGGAAACCGTGAGGGGCTGTTCCTGTGGGGCACCGTCCATGGGACACCGTGAGGGGTTGTTCCTGTGGGACATTGTCCATGGGACACCGTGAGGGCTGTTCCTGTGGGACATTGTCCCCGGGACACCGTGAGGGGCTGTTCCTGTGGGACATTGTCCCTGGGAAACTGTGAGGGCTGTTCCTGTGGGACATTGTCCCTGGGACACCGTGAGGGCTGTTCCTCTGGGGCACCATCCATGGAACACCGTGAGGGGCTGTTCCTGTGGGACACCGTCCATGGGACACCTGAGGGGCTGTTCCTGTGGGACACATTTTGTGGGATACCGTGAGGGGCTGTTCCTGTGGGACATTGTCCATGGGACACCGTGAAGGGCTGTTCCTGTAGAACATTGTCACTGGGACACTGTGATTGCTGTTCCTGTGGGACATTGTCCCTGGGAAACTGTGAGGGGCTGTTCCTGTGGGACATTGTCCCTGGGACACCATGAGGGCAGCATTCCTGTGGGACACCGTCCGTGAGACACCATGATGAGGGGTGTTCTTATGGGACACATCCGGCTCGGGCTGCCACTGCCATGGAGTACTTCAGCCTAGAACGTCCTCTGAAAGCATCCAGTCCAGCCATTAGCCCATGTATCCCTCCAGGGTTGGTGACTCTGCTGCTTCCCTGGGCAGCCTGTGCCAGTGCATCACAATGGTTCCTGAGAATTTTTTTCTCAATTAAATACCCTTTACAGGTTAAAACTAAACATTCCTTTTTGGTTTAAAATATTTTAAAGGCCTGAGGTGGCTCAAGGATGATGAATAATTCTAATTCTAATTCTAATTCTAATTCTAATTCTAATTCTAATTCTAATTCTAATTCTAATTCTAATTCTAATAGAAACCCTCTAATCTTGTCACATTTCTCAGATGAGAAGGGAGATGGTTCTACCCGAAGAGTGAACACTGACCATCATTTATTGAGCAGGTGCTGTTTCCAGGAGAGCTGAGAGCAGTGCTGCCAGTAGCCTTTGCTATTTATAGTTGCACCAGGGAATGCCAGTGCCTTGGCTATAAGGTGAGATTGCCTTGGGCTTAGTGTTATAATAACCAGCCCTTCTGAGAGGGACTTGGGGGTGCTGGTGCATGAGAGACTGGACATGACCATCCACCTGCCCTTGCAGCCCCCAAAACCAATCCTGGGCTGCATCCAAAGCACCGTGGGCAGCAGGGTGAGGGAGGGGATTCCCCTCATCTGCCCAGCTCTTGTTACACCCACCTGGAGTCCTGCATCCAGCTCTGGGATGAGGGTCACAAGGCTTGAAGCTTCAAGCTTCTTTTGTTTAAGTAAATATAAAAATAATTAAAACATGTGAGAGCTTCCTTTTCAGATACTTTATCGCCAGGAATGCAGGCCTTCATCATTGGTTCCAGCTATCTGCTGTCACTGCAGGTTTGTTCCATCATCTCTTTTCCAAGGTTGTAGTGATGCTACGTACTGGCAAAAACCTTCTTTTACATGTGTGGTAAAAGAAGAAAGAGGGAAAAAATTCTAGACCACTATCATTGGCAAGAAAGTTCCATATATAGCAAAAAAGAGGTTTATGTTTCTGCTCCATTTTTTCCTGTTACCTGTAAATGAAATCAGCTTTCATTGCATTGCTTTTCATTACAGGCTTTGTAGTGCAATGCTCTGTCTGTTGCATGAAGGGTATGCACAGAAATCTCATCAATAATAAAACATCAGCAAAACCTTGTGGGAAAGAATTTCTTCATTTTCTTGTAGCATGATGCTACAGAGAACTTCTTGTTAGTCTCCTTGCCATGAAATCACCAGTCTGAAACCATCATCAATTTTTTACCCCAACCTTCAGCCTTTCATCTGGGACAGAAAAACTTTGATGTGGACTTTCACTAAGTGATTTTCTGCAAATAAATAATGTAATACCTGTTTCTCCTAATGTAGACCATGGCGAAGAACCACGGTTAGTTGTCCAGCCATTGTATAAGCTTGATACACATTAGAGGGAATACAACAATAAAGGAAAAATACTTTTAATTGAGGGAACCATATGTGTGTATGTACCCTTGTCTGTACTTGATTGTGCCCTCCATTTTAACCCTATCTGAGCATTTCCCAGATGTCAAAATACATTTACCCTTGTAATGCATGGAGCTTTCTCTTGGTTTTGGTTCTGTAGGAAAGTTCTCCCTAAGTTTTATTGGTTCATTTTTGAGAAATCCTGCTGTGTACTTCAAATACATATGTCCAGTCTCAGGCTGTTTCATCAGCAGGCTGAAATGTTGCAGCAGCAAAGATTACAGACTCGCCAGGGAAAGCACACACAGGCAAGCACTTAATTGTCAGAAAGGGCACAAACATCATCAAATTCCAATACTGTAACAGCTCATTGATTTAAAATACACTATTGACAACCATTTCTGGTTTTTTCCCATATTTGCTATCAGGAGCATTCTTCAACAACATTTATTTAGAAGTGTAGATTCCCATACTGTGAGGGTTTTTCCCCTGGAGTAATTTAGTACTTTGAGTGATCCTGTTGAGTTTGCAAACATTGTATCCTAACTTTCCATCTTCCAAATTCAGGTCACTAATGACTATATCACTAAATATAACTCTACCAGAATGCTGGTATTAGTTTATCACAGTGTATGTGTGATAAATGTATGTGTAGGTTAGATGAGTACTGTTCTTCTAGACAAGGTATCAGATAGTGTCTGGAAACAAAACGAGAATTCATAGAACCACATTGGTTTCTGTGAGCCAATGTATTTCTGTCATTGACTCAAGAAGATCCTTAGAGATCTGTTAGATCCATAAATGTTGTGCTTTAGCCTATTGGTTTTTTCTTTTTAGAATAATAAGTTCTTAGAGACTTGGCACAGATGGAGATGCCCAAGTCTCTTACAGACTTCAGAGGCAGAGGACCATTAATATAATTAGGCTCCTATTGTGCAAAGCACTGTGCAAAAATTAAGACAAAGGAAAATCTGTGCTCACATAAATAATCATCTCCAAAACTCAGCAGTTTGCTGAATGTTAGAAAATATCTGGGTAATTTTAAAAAAAATACCTATTTAATGGACAGTCCTTTTGATACATTAAGGCACTGAAGATATTTCTGGATGCAAGGAAAAAAGCAAAATTGGAAGGCAAGTCCCCAGCAGGCAGCTCCATGTTGAGGCTGAGGAAACTGCAAACTGCACCTTTATAATCCAGGAGAGCAAGGGGAGGAAATATGGGCTTGGGTGCACAGTTTCCCTTGCAGCCCTCTTAGCTGGCAGCAGGAGAATGGGGCTTTTGCAGTAAGATTTTGGCAGACTACCTTGAATGTGTCTGTAGAAGGAAACTAAAATTTTCTTTCTGTTTCACAGCTAGCAAGAGGTGCAAACACATGTATTGCTACTGTCTCTCTTTTCTGGTAATCCCTTCTGGTGGAAATAACTATTTAAATTATTTGCCTAAAAATATTTCTTAATGTAAATATTTCCACTATAAGTTGTGTTTTCTAGTTTGGTTTTGGTGCTCTTTGAGAAGTGTACTATGAACAGCACACAGCTATGGAAACCATCTTGCTCAAATTGGAAGATTGGCAAAAATGCCCTTAAAATTCCTTCAAGATGGACTAATTTCAGATTCAGACATAAAAAATAGATTCTGGAGATGGTATACAAAGTCTCTTTATTTGAAGCTTAATTCACATTGGATATATGCATGAGAATTAGGAAATTATGATATTGAGTCTCTTACATTTTTAGAACAGTTGAGCTTGTCAGTGCCTACCTCACTTTCAAAATGGGAACTTAGGTTCCTAAGTAATCAATGTGATTATTAAAGTTTTATTATAAATAGCTTTTTCAAGCACTCTGCCTTTGGAGTGTGACTATCTCTATGTTACATCCATACTTCTGAAATTCCTAGAAAGAGTAAAGATGCCATATAAGTGGACCAGCTGCTTATCTTTTCCTTCAGGAAGTTCCAATGAATTGTTTTTTATTAGACTAGATTTGATTTTGGCCTTGAAAAATTTGCTGCATAATCTGCTAAGCATTTCTCAAAAGCATTTTGTACAAAAATATCTCATCTGTTTTTCAAGGTATTTTCTAATGCAGATTTATGGTTGTCTTGAAATCTAATCTGGAAATATTCTGGAAAAATATGTCCTTCTAAAAAAGCCTGCCATATTAATAAGACACAAGCTTTTCAGTCTTCTCAAAGTCAGAAAAAGGAGACAGTAAGTCATGTTTTTAGATGTGAGATCAGTTAGTCACTACCACTCCTTATTACACTGACCTAGGGAGCATACTTGTGTCTGACAACCTGCAATTAGAGAGTACAATTTGCTTCTTGACTCAGGCAGTGGTGATTTATGTAGCAAAAAAAGGAGATTGTTTTTCTTATGCTTTGTCCTGTAGAATAACCTGACCATTGCCCCTTTTCAGGCAACACAGGACTGAGGCATCGAGGGTAGATCCTCAAGGGGATTTCTGTTGCTGCAGTACAAACCAACATTACTCCTAACTTTGCATACTCAGAGGGCTAGATGAGCTCACAACGCAGAAAAAAGACTATGAATTCTGTCACCCAAGCCTTGCATCTTATATTTTATCTTTATATGTATCTTATATTGCATCTAAAAATGGGTTTGTAATTCAGCATGAGGAAATGGCAAAACCTCTAGGAGATGGGGAAAAGCTATCAGAGGGGGCAGCCCTAAGGTCAGTGCCTTTGGGGAGCTCCCTGTCTCTCATGGCCCTCCTCAGCTTCTTGCTACTTTTAAGAAACAAATGTTAATTTCCTCTAGGACTTAGATTAATTTTTGAATTCCAAGAATCTATATCAACCTGATGGCAAATGATTTTTAATTTTTCTATGCAAAGAAGTTCACAAGGGAAAATTGAGAACAACTTGTCTTGCTGTTTCCAGTGGGATACTGTCCTGCTGAAAGATTTGATAGGTCCAAGTTTTATAATGTGGTTAATCTTTTGATCTGTATTTTCCAGCTCCTAAATAAATATTCTGATGACTTTATGGAGATTCCCTATAATCTCTTTCATTGGGTTGAAATAGAGTATATTGTTAGCTGCTGTCTTTGAGAAATTAAGGGGAATGTCAGTGTTACATGTAACTAACAGGAGTTTTTAAGTAGGAAGTGTCAACAGACTTGCACTAAAGTATGGAGAAAGGAATATGTAAAGGAATTCCAACTTCAGGGTGGTTAGAAAAGCCTTTATGCAGCATTCCTTAATGAAGTCTAAATAAAACCCTATAGATAGCACCTATTTTTCAGGTTGGGGTTTGAAGTGATAGAAGAGGCAACAAAACATGAAGACAAAAAAGCTCTTTCAAATAAGAGAAGAATAGCAAATACTGTTATTTTCAGAAGTGTCTTGCTAACTGTTACTTGAAGCCTTGCTATTTCTAAAATAACTGAAACCTGGTATTTTGTTTAGTCAGGGAAATGTCATACCTAAGTAATTACTTCCTTCTTACTGTGATTGTTTTCACTCCCTGGTAGTTCATATTGCTCATTTGGTGTTTTTGAACTACATCTGAGTTACCCCAGTTAAGGATTTGGCTTAGAAACTTAAATTTAATTTGCATATCTTAATCCATTAACTATAACTTAATTTCCGTCTCATTAATGTAAGGGGGGGAACCCCACTCCATTCCATATATACTGTGTACCAGATTTATATTATATTCCTTTTATTTCTTCCATATATACTTAGTACCAGATTTAAGTGTTGGTGAGTTCTCATTTTTTTTTGTAGATAAAATGGAAAATATGGATCAGATTGGTATCCTACCCTCATACTTTTAGGATCTGAGATCTAGAATAAAATTAAAGTGCTGACCATTTAAATAATGCCCTGTCTAATTTTGCATTAAATTTGTTGAAGAGAAAGGCTATCCTTTGGATATGCTGGATATTGCTACAGTGGATATGTTTTCTGTGCTGTCTGTGGTGATTCCAGTGAAATGCTATTAACAGTGAGAGATTACTCTGTACAGTTTATGGTGTTAGCCTTGCTGATAGAAGCAGATACTTTCTATTACATTAATGTTCCATTTAAGTAGCAGATTGCCAGACACAAACTTTATATAAATCTCATTCCCCATACGTGCAATATATGTGTCTCTGAGTATGGCTTTGTAGATTCATTTAGCACCTAATGCACTTTTAATGAAAGATGGTTTTTAGCATCTCTTTGTAAAGCTTGTGATGCAATGATTTTTCATAGTGCTTCATAGAAGAGGCACTTATAATTTTCAACAGAGTTATGCAAGTCTGATATTGGGTTTACTAGAGGGAGAGGGGAGAAGAAGCAAAAATGAAAGTGAATTAGGTTAGAAACCTCACATACAATCCAGTACAGCCTCATGACATTTCATCCTGCTCTTTCTGCCAAAATTATAAGTTAAACTGATGAGCTGCTTCTGCTGAAGAACTCAGATGCAGAACTAGTAAAATATCCATCCACCAATGTATCTCATCAAAACCTATTTGACAAAACACCTAATCAAGGCCATTGATTATTCACAATTCCAGAAGAATGGAATTAAGTGTGGAAAGAAATTAGTTTTCCCACACAATAACTAATGTTGAACAGGATCCAGAAACCATTTGTGTATCTGCCTTGTTGGGCCAACCAATATGAAGACCTACTGCTTGTGTTGCAAATTCATGCTTCATTTCTGGTTTGGGAAACGTAAGGGGGTGGTGGCCATCGGGAAATTTATCTGAGCAGAGAAATCAAGAAGAAGGGAGGCAGTATGAGGGGCTTGCATATGACTTTAGAAATTTAAACTGAATTAGACAGACAGCTGTAAAACAGAAAACTAATGAATGTCTTGCTCTTCAAATACAGACAGTAGTTACGGTGGTTTAGAATATTAGACCAGACTGTGAGCCAAAATAAAGTTAACTGGAAAAATTGTGCTAATAGTTCTCCAGCACTATTTTAAAAAACTTGTCAAAGCTGAGGATCTAATTAATGCATTAGATTACATTTGTGGGTAGCAGATGGAGAACAGACTGTTTCTCAATTGGTTTAACTCATGTTAGTGAGCTAGTATAAAGCAGTACAGGAGTGAAATATTGTTTAGGAATATATGAGTTGAAATTGTTCACTATTATCTAATTACCAGAACTAAAATTGGAAAAACTGACAAATATTAATGGGATAGAATATTTAAATGATTATAAATCATTATATTTCAGGAGGTATTAATACTGAGCTTAAGCCAGTATTTTCTTATTGACCCTGGTATTCTGAATTTTTAGTCAGAATTGCTTGTACCTCTTCTATCTGTCCTGTTCTGTGTCGTGTAACTCATATTGACTACCACCCAGAACAGGACATAAAATTACATGAACCTTTGGTTTGTTTCAGTAAATAATATATTTTTCCTCTCTGGCAGCAAATGCTTCCAGAGCGTATGGAATGAAATGGCAGAAAAGACAAGTGGGAAAAAAATTCAGCCACAAAATCTGTGGCAGTTCTTCCTTTTCAGAGAGATAAATTTATCATGGAAAATTCTCTTGTCTGTTTCAACAGACCATGAGACAGCCGGTAGGTATTATTAAGATGAAATATTTAATAGCTTTTTCCTCTATTAAGATGCTTCTTAACCATCTACAGTAGGGGACAGCAACTAATGAGTATTGTTCCCAGTGGAATTTTGAACCAAGAATTTACTTAATGTATTCACTAGTGAACCCACACTTCAGATCCTTGCTTTGGTGGACCACACTTATTTAATAAGAAATCTAAAAAATTGGACCACTTGTGACATTTTTATTATGTGGTTTCCTTATTTCAGGGCAGGGTTTTTTTGGTTGGTTGGGTTTTTTTGGTGAGCTTAAATATGCCATGAACTTATGCTTTTCCTTCTACATGTCAGGATCTGGACTGCTGTTGGCTTTTGGAGAGTCGCTGTAACTGATTATCCTTCAGTGGCTTTCTTTTCCCTCTATCCAGAGTTCAGAATTATTCACCCTTGTCTAAATACCAAGCTAAAGTAACAGTGAATTCTTAACTTGAGTTTCATGGTCTTCACTTTCTAGATCCTGTAATTAGATTATCCTGTAATTAAATCTCAGAAGTGATTCCAGCTAGTGAAATGCCTTGTGAACTGGAAAGACTGGACAAAATGCAGTATGATGTGTCAGTTTCTTTTAGAAGGAAGATAGTTTCACCCTACCATTTCCTTTATTTGTCATAGCCTGTAATTGGAAAAAAAATTATGTTCACCTTCTTACAGAGTTGATACCCACATGCCCCATTCTCTTGCCAAGTTTGGGTGTCCATGGTCACCAGGGTTTATACATGGGGAGTGCTCGTCAGCCATCCTGTTGAATTTAGATTGTTGTGTAGCAATGAACTCAGGATTCAGTGGGCCAGCAAGAGAATAGAGTAGGACATGGCTTCATGGGTAGGGCACTGTGTGATAGATGGATAGCTTCAGTTCTGCTCCAAGGATTCATATTTTGTTCAATGCTGTTTCATCATGTCCCCTTTCAACTGTGTTTTAAAAGGAAAAGAATAGTTCCTGCTTAGCTATTTCAAAGACGGGTCACAGACCCCTTCTTTCAGGAAAGAGCTAAAAGCTGTGAATCTGCAACACAGATAAAAGAATTTTTTCCTGCAAAATGTGAAGCACAGTAGGTCATGGTCACATTTCAAATGCATCCTTGTGCTTACTGTTTCCTAAAACAGCTGCTGCCTTGCCCTCCTTCCCCCACAACAGAAAATGAATACTGGAAATACTTCTCTCAGGAGCAAAGGGAGGCCTAAGAAAAGATTACTGACTCTACCTTTTTCTTTATCCTCAGTCTTTCTCTCTGGTAATCTTGTGAAAAGCGTACACTTGTTACTGTAGGCTAAGCATGCTGGAGGAAGGCACGAGCAAGGCTCAAGGTTCCAGTGTGCCTTATCCTCCTGGCAGCTGCAGGGTGAGGATGTTTAGTCTCTCCTGTCCCTCTCCAGCCTGCCTGGCTCTGGCCTGGCTGTACCACCACCTCAGGCAGATCTCTTCTTACCCGGGGGGGTAAGGTAGCAGTGAACTCTGTGAGAAAAAGGCCATTTCTCAGTGAATGTCTGTGCGAATGTGGAAACAAGGCCTAAGGTTGCTGATGGGAGGCCAAATGAATCCTCTTTAGAGCAAGTTTGGCAAGAGCTGAGCTCTCTTGATCTTTTGACAGTAGGAGTCTCAGATGAGTCCCCTTCTGCTGGAGCTTGGGCAATTAAGAATTTCTGTGCAGGATAGAAAGTCTGGATGTTTTATGCTAGAAGATCATCAGTGAAATGGAAGATGAGGTGAATTCACACTCTTCCCTTCCTCAGAAGGGAAGAGTGTGAATTTGTGAAAGAGTGAACATAGAAATCAAGAAGCTGGAGACAGGAAGAAGGCCAGAATTATCTTTAGACCAACAATAATACCAGTGTCTATCTTTAGTACCACGTATTAATGTCTCTTTGGATGCCCTTTTAATCCTCCCTTGTGGAGCAGTGGTGCCTTGAGCAGGTATCTGGAGACCTTTCAGATGCTGGAAAGTACAAGTTCGACTGTGGAATGCCTGACTTGCAAGTGCTCACTCTCCTTGTTAGCATTGGCTGTGATACCATGGAAGAGGAGTAAAAACTGAAGGTGAAAGAGAAAAAAACAGCACAGTTTAGCAGCAGACATTTTCATTGTTGGGGTCCTATCTGGTGCTGGTTGCTGGTTATTTTCTTCAGATGTTTTTTTTCCCTAAAACTGCCCAGTGATCATCCTCCAGCCTTACAAAACCTGGTCATGGTATTTGTGATGGAAAGCAATCCTTTCTTTCCTACATTTTTTTTGCAAGCCAGCCCTCCCTAAATTAGATATTCTTCCAGCTAGCAGTGAAGACAAGACTAATGTGTCATCTTCAATCTGGTAGCTGACCTTCATCTTACAAGTAAGAAAAGGATATTTGTTTAATTTACTCTTTTGGTGTGGTGGTGGGGGGCTGTGGCTTGACTGCAAAGCCATCTGAGCAATCTGAGAAAATGAGTTGAATGGTTCAGCTGACATGCATGTGTAACTCCAGGCCATCAGGATATTCAAATGAAAACTGGGTGACTTGAAGTGTGATAAATAAGAAAAGGTTTTTTCATTGAGGAAATTCTAATTTCACTGTGCTTTGATTTAGAATTTAAATAGTTACAGTAGGAAAAAGTGCATGGTAACAGACAAAGGCAAACTGCAGATTTTTCCTAATTTACTTTGCGTTCCAAAATTACCACATTAGACAATGCAAGGGGATGACCCTGCAAAATTTTTATGATACTACCAAAATATTTTCTTATAAATTGAGGTCCTCTGATAGAAGCATAAATATATACATTCCAATTCAAATGTTGATATAGATACAAGTGTAATAATGAAAGTTGGCTACACTGGTCTTGAAAGGTGACAGAACTGTGGGAAGATATTTTGATGATGACAAACAAATCCCATGTGTCTTTCTGCATAGGGCTGGGGAACAATCTGAAGTGATATAATTTATCTAATTATATCATTTAAGAATAATGATATAATAGAGGGTATTGGAATATGCTGCATCTTGTTCTTGCTTATTCTTCAGTATTGCTTCCTCATGAGCAAACCTTCCTTTCCCACTGTCCTTTCTCTTTCCTGACCTCCAATACAAGAGGAAGAGGATATAAGACATTAACTTCTTAGAATCAGTGCATGATAAAAGCAGCACACAATATAGGGAAGCTTACTAGTCTTGATATATTGATCTATTAAGCTTTAAATAACACTTGAGTTTCTTGTAGTCCAGTTTCCACACAGCCATAATGTCTTTCAGCCTTCACTTGATAAAGATTGCTTCATGGGTATAAGCAAAAGAAGGTGAAATAGTGTAAAATGCACAGTCCTGTTACACACAGTGTGGGAATAATGACTTGAATGAGACTATATCAGCACTGAAATTTGCTGTGCCTGGTTTCTGAATGTCTTTTGTCAGGGTTTTACTTTTTGGGACAGCTTTTCCTCTATTTCAGGTAGTCAGTGAAGTGTCATACAGTGACTCCTTTTCAGTTTTAGTTTTACATTTTTATTCACTTGCTTTCCTTCCATCTATTTCTATTTAGGTTTTTATCAGAAAAGCAAATGCTTGACCTCTTTTCTTACCTTAATTACAAATCAGTTTTGATACTGATAGGATACTTCATGAATATTTGGCTTGCAACTTCGATAACAGTGGCAAGATCAAAATCCAGTCTTAATAAATTTCCAATGTATTTTCAGTGTGTCCTTGATCCTGTCATCTGATATTACAGTTGTCTCCAATGAGCAGAAGCACGTCATGTCATAGTTCAAATAATATATTGCCCGTTTTTCTACTTTGTGTTTTTTCCGTACATGAACAAGGTCTCTGAACACTAAATGCTAGTTTAGGCTTTCAGAGGCATTCTAGGACCTCTAGTACCACTGCACCTCAGGTAATGAAATCTTATCTGACTCATGGAACTGGCAGAAGAAAAGATCCCTTAGGGTCTGGGTTTTCTTGCAGTGAATGCATTATTGTCTTCTGCTTTTGAAGAAGTTTTATCTTTCAACGTTTCAACTGCCAAACAAAACTTCCTCTAAGCTTGCCTTTCTGAGATTATTCTTTAAATTCATTCAATTTGCAATCAGGACTTTTTCTCATACTGGTCCCTACTTTTTTCCCATTCCAACTGCATACCTTTATTTTGCCAAGTTTTGCTTTTCCTTTTGAGAAAATTTAAATCCACCCATATATTAAAAGTGATTTCCCTGTTCACACTTCCGTACTCGTTTCCTGAATCTGATGAAATGGCAACATTTTGAGGTATCTTTTTGGTCTGCCCCAGTACCAATTTCATCCTGAGAATTCCCTTGACCTCTCTTAGGACTTGTGGTTCAATTCAAGCCAGACAGACACTTGTTTTGCACAGTTGTATTTTATGCTTTTGAAACCGAGTCCAGCCCAGGTCTTAATTAGCAGTGACATATTCCCTGAACTCTCGTTGGTAAGAGAAGATAAACAACTCTAGGTTGGTAAGCAGAAGATAAACAGCAGTTGCAGCATTCTTGGCTAGGAATCATGCCCTCAATGCCTGTGCTTGATATGCAGGCATAGTCCCTAAGCTGCTTATGCTCATGTCCATCTGCTGAGATGGCAGAGTGCCTTGTCGCAAGTTGTTTGGACTCCTGCCTTGAGCACAGAGGTGCCAGGCAATGATCAGCAGCCTGCATGACAATGCAAGCATCATTTCTTCTAAAAGAACAGCTCCTTTAAGCAATTAGTGTATTACAGGCTGCTGCCATGGGCCTCTTAGAGTGTGGCTACACCTGTTGGTAATTGTGTGCCAAGAAGAGAATCCATGAACCATACCAGAGAGCAGTCCAAGCAGCATGGTGTCAATTTTAGCTGCCAAGGAGACAGGTTGCACTGCCGCAGGGGTACAAAAACTCATCAGGAGTTCTCAGAGTGGCAAAAAAGGATCTCAGCAGGCCAGAACTGCCTGGAGGCACATCCAAAACAGCCACTACAATGGCCCCCAAGCAGCAACTAAAACAAAATAACAGAAACAGAACCTATGTGACAGCTTTCCTCCTAGAATCAGTAATTAAATCAAGACAAAACAGGATAGCTTGGTGCTACCTTCTTCAAAGAAAAACAGAAGACTGACCTTATTATTTCCACTGAATAAACACCTGTGATATGGAAAAGAAGGTAAAATTCTTTTTTTATGGGCCTAATTAAGTAACCCTACAGAGTGGTGGGACTCAACATAGCAGTACTTAGCCACTTTGCTTGCAGAAAAAACAAAGGGCAAGGAGGAAATTCTGGATAATGCTCCATGCAACTGCAATAGAGGGGAATGCCCTGATGTGCAAGTCCTTTTTCAATATCTGTTTTGTCTCAGGAGTCCTCTACCCTCAGTTTAGCGTACAGTAGCTACCTGACAGCAGGAGCAATTTCATCAGCTGAGGTTACTAAAAGTATTTCATCTTGAGATGTTTTTGGATCACCACAAGCCACTTGCTTTGAAGATTAGTCCAGAAGCAGCTTCTAACCCATTCTGCCAGCCTCGTGCTATCCAGAAGTCAAATCTACAAAAAATAAGCCAGGATTAAAAAAAAAAACAAACAAACATGTTTAGGAAGCTTTAAGAGCTTTTATATGCATTATCCCAGTTAGCTCATTTCAAAGATGATAAACTGTTACACACACGCACATATATATATATATATGATTTTTAATTTAAAATTTGTTTAACTGAAAAAGAATGTTTTTCTTTATTTTTAAACTGCATTGCAAAACATTTTAAATCAAGCAGATTTTGACCATGCTAGTAATTTTTAGAATTTTAGTAGTCTATAAAGTTAATGAAATATTCATCTAAGGGAATCTTGAAACAACATTTCATTTTTATTTTTCTTATACAGCAGAGAAATGAAATCAGTTGTAGCTTTACTTCCCAGCAATAGCTTTGGGGTAATTTAAAATCTTTGAGTTGCTGGAGTGGACAAAAGGACCTGTGAAAGCCTCTGTGTGTTTCCAAGGTGTACAATGAGCTGAAGGGCTGTTTGCAGTCTGCTCTGGTTTACACGCAGCTGTCACAGGCTGTGTCAGGTCTCACTGCAATCAGTGGGACTTCTGCCATTAACTTCATTAGGACCAAGATTTGCCCTAAACCCCAGCTGATATTTTGTGTACACCATTGGGGTTATGCTATTTTCTGCCAAGTGATCATTTTGAGTGCCAGATGAAGGGATTTTGGCATAGCCTGGTGAACAAAGGCTGTTGATTCCTTATTATGGGAAAGTTTTAGTTCTGATACACGTAATAGCCTTTGGATTTGCACAGTACAGCTGAGTGCAGAAACTAGGCTCTTGTGTGCAGACCCATGATGAATGCCAGAGCCTGGGTCTTCAATACCTGCAGCTAACATCATAAACAGCAAAAAAGGCCCTGGAACATGTAGATAATGTAATTCAAATGTAGACTGGTCTTTGTGTGAACCTTTACCCTCTAACTGGAAGAAATACAAAATGACCTCCATAACACAAGAATATTGAATACCAAGTAAATAACCCATTGCATTTCTTCTGTGTGCTGTCCAAAAGAGTCTGGATTGATATTTCAACATCATATCACAGATTCATTGACTACACAACTAGCTTATTCTTCAGGAAGCATCTTAGTCTGGAATTGTTCTGGCTGGAAAGTAGGATTTACTCTACTCATTATACAGTTTTACATTTGTTGATCGAAAATTATTTTCGGAATAACAATTTAAATAGTCACAGCTCTACTATAAAATGCCGTCTGGCAGCTTATTTTGTCCTTGGGTCTACAAGTATAAATCTTACTGATAGTAGTATAGTTTCTTTGTATAGACCCCAGGATAAAGTTTGGTTAATGATACTTTATTCTTATACGAGGTATATGTAAGTTCATGCAGGTTTTTTTGGTTGGCCATGTTTTATGGTAGCAGCTGACACAGAAACTAAGTGCTGATCCCTTTGCCAGCCTCTCAGGAATGATGCTGGTACATGAGGAGCTGTTGCTCATATGACTAGCACCAGTATTCTTTTCTCTTGGGTAGCAGAAAACAGATGGAGATTATTGTACTCTGAAAAACCTGATTCTGATCCAGAAGATAAACTTAGAAAAGGAGAAAACACTTCTGGTTTTTCCTTCTACACTCTTCTATATCAAAATCTAATGCAGCTGTCCTTGAAGGTAACAAGCCCAATTGCATTGCTTATGATGGGAAAAATAGCAGACTTTGGCCTTTTTGCTGAGATCAACCAAAAGTATAATTTAAGGGTGACTGTGGCAATGTGATGTAGTGATGATCTACAGAAATTTCAGAAAAACATAAAAACCATAACAGTAGTCATTGTTAGGACTATCCAGTGCAGCCTCTTATCTTTGAGAGCAGCCAATAGTGGGTGGCTAGGGGAAAGTATAAAGGCAGGGCAGATGGTGATACTTCACAGGATTTTCTCCAATACTAAATGAGAAACTCAAACCTCTGTGATGCAGAACACACAGAGTCAAAAGAGTAACTATTTTCAGTCTCTCATTTCCTACTTTGAGTTCAAAATAGCAGACAGCTCCACATTCCATTACCACTAGCAGCTAGTTCAAAGCCTAAGCCAGGGTAAAATTATGGGCAAAGCATGCATCACACTCTACACTGTGTGAAAAGACTGTACTGAAGAGATTGGAGATTTAGGAGGAAACTGGATGCAGATTAACAGGCCTTTTAAAACAACAAATGGAAACATTCCCCAGGTGCCTACAATAATTTTCAAATACACCTGACAATTAATTCCTCCTAAGTTCATATTTGTGTTTCATAATGAAATGCTGAAGTCCAGCATTTTACCCTAAAGAAATCTTCTACTTCCTCATTTTTTTAAGCATCCCTTGCTAATTAATAAGCTCCACGAATAGAAGAGTTAGTTCTTTTAAAATTAAAGCTAATGTCAAGGCCTCTCTTGTTTGCTAGCTTCTCTGCAATTTACTTTTCACTGTTAGGACTCAGAATGAGACCGACACAATAAACCTCCTTGTGGCCCACAGAGCCTTTGTGCTGTAATGAAAGCTGAAAGCAAAGAATATGAGAAACTGGCGGCTTCTCAATGTAAGTAAGAAAAACAGGGGGAAGAGAGAACATAAAGGATGAGGCTTCAGTAGTAGTGATAATAATGACTCCATCTCTATTTCCCTACTGAGCAGAGCAAGTTGTTGAATTAAGCAAACATGAAAAGGTCAGAGGAAAGAAGCCAACAATATCTCTTTTTCTTTGTCTGTAGGACACAGGTGGAGTTTAGATGCCCTGGGCTGGGAAACAATTTACAGTGCCCCTAAAAGCCCAGCAACACCTACTTTCAGAAGCAGGATTTTGAACATACACACTAACAAGTCTGCAAAAGCAAAGAGAGAGGTGTGTGCCTGGAACATCTGCCTTGCTCTTCTGTGGCCCAAAAGCAAGGTGCAGGGGTTTCCCAGTTTTTCTAAATCTCCAAACATGCGTCAGTGTCCTTCAGGTCAAGACTGACATACAGTTTACTCCTTTCTGTCAGATGGCGAATTGTATGCTTTATTTCTATTTGAAGCTAACTCACCGTGTGGTTTCTGATTTCTTTAGCCAGTGACTGGGCAATTTAAAATACACAGTCAGTCATAGGAAAAAAAACCCCAAGCTTTTTGATTTTCCTCCTAACTTGCTGACCTGTCTATTAGTTTACATTTGCTTTGGTCCTCTGAAGCTTGATTTTATGGCCTCACAGTAGTTCATCTTCTGTGGAAAGGATCAAGTTGCTTTTCCTTGTTACTGCATTAGTCAGTCATTATGTGCTACATGTGGCAGTAGGATATTGAATGAAGTCCCTCCTGTTGAAAGTGGAAAGTTTTCCCAGGTGTCTTGTCTTCCAGATGAATGGTTTATGTTATTTTTCAATAACTGAAGTCCAAAATGTAGGCGTTTTGATAAAGTTTGCTGTATGAAAATTGTAATTTTGGGATTTGAATTACTTTGGATTTGGTGACTTCGCATATGTATACATGAACAATTAACTCAGGAGTCTGTTTTTAAAGCAAATCCCCCAATAAGCTCTCTTTTTACCATGCTGTGTTTTGTGTCACAGGATAATCTCTGAACACAGACTGGATCCCTTTCTGATCAAGTTAAAGTGGTAAACATATCAAAGCTTTCCATCTACTGTACTGTAGTCATTAATGGACATTCACTTAGAGTTCCTCTGAAATAAAACTTTTGAAACTTGTGTCGTGTGGATGTCTGTTCTCCAGCAAGAATTGTTTTGCTCTATAAATATGCTCTGGTTATGCTGCACAACCTCTAACTGCAGGCATTATGTTAAGCTTTGATCGTTTATTCCTTTATGTCTACTGAAGTAATCTGGAGAAGAGAAAGGAAGGAAACCAATAGAGAGTATTTCAGTGGACAAAAACCATCTGCTAACTGACATAGGTAAAGACATAGCTATATAACTCCCTCAAACAACATGAGGAAGAGAGAAAAATGGAAAGAGAAATAGGAAAATTATTCTCTCTTTCTGTTTCTACCAAATGGATTCTAGGTTCTGTAGAAATACGAGGTTAAATATAATGTTTTCAGTCCACGTTAAAAGGACAAGGGGTTAAAGCTGTCAAAAAATAATTCCTAATGCAGCACTCAGAGATATGATTAGGGAATAGGAAGCATTCGGCTCCCAAGGACTTTGATTCATGAAAAAACCTGATTGGATCCTGGATAAGTGGTATCCTCCCTGTGAACCTCATCAGGAACAGCTTGGAGTCAGCTGCAATTATTGCAAAAGCAGGCTAGGGAATTAGAACTGAGCTCAAGTAAGTAAGTGAATAAATACATAAGGTGACCCTCCCCACTATGCAATACTAATTAAAGAAAAAGAATACAAATGAGCCATATTTATAATTAATTATAAATTTATGCTCTTTTAACTTTAATAAGGTAAAATTGTAAAGGCAGAATATTTTTTCCTCCAAAACACCTCTCTTAAGTCTCTAAGGTTGTTTACTTTTGCAACAGTTTCTGTCATTTGCCAGGAGTACCAGGATATTGTCCAAAACCCTCAGTGAAACAGTGTTCTGGCAGCCAGTTCCCTATATCACCTCTCTCAAAAAGAGTAATTAACCAGGCTCCCCAAAAAGACAAGAAAAAGAATAAGTATTCTGTGACTTTCACAGAGTATTTTGAGTTGGAAGGGACCCACACGGATCATTGAGTTCAACTCTTAAGTGAATGGCCTGTACATGGATCAAATGCACAGCTTTGCTGTTACTGGCACCATGATCTAACAAAATGAGCTAGTCTCAGGGTTAGGATTCTTCAAATGTTCTTGGATAAACACTTGCACATGTAACTATAAGCAAAAACATTAGATATATGACAACAGCTGATAATCTCAAGAATTCACAAAGTTATATCATATATTGGTTTGGCATGGCCTGGTTTTCAGTAGCAGGGGGGGCACAGAGGCGGCTCCTGTGAGAAACTGCTGAAGCTTCCACCATGTCCAGCAGAGCCAATGGCTGATGGCTCTGAAGATGGACAGGCTGATGGCCAAGGCTGAGAAAATTAGAGAAGCTGGTAACATCTCTGGGATAATGTGTTTAAGATGAAAACAAAATCACCCAGTTTTTCTTCTAGCCAGAGAAGAGGAGCAGTAGGTGAGAACATGTGAGGGAAACACCATGGAGACACAAAGGTCAGTGGAGAAGGAGGGGCAGGAGGCACTTCAGGGGCCAGAGCTGAGATTCCTCTGCAGGCCCTGGTGATGGCCATGGTGAGGCAGCTGTGTCCCTGCAGCCCCTGGGGATCCACGGGGGATGCAGAGATCCACCCACAGGGAATGGGGATCCACGGGGGATGCAGAGATCCACCCACAGGGAATGGGGATCCACAGGGGATACAGAGATCCACCCACAGGGAATGGGGATCCACAGGGGATACAGAGATCCACCCACAGCCCCTGGGGATCCACAGGGGATGCAGAGATCCACCCACAGGGAATGGGGATCCACGGGGGATGCAGAGATCCACCCACAGGGAATGGGGATCCATGGGGGATGCAGAGATCCACCACAGCCCCTGGGGAGGTGCCCGTGCCAGAGCTGGGGGATGCCTGGAGGAGGCTGTGATCCAGTGGCAGCCCCAGGGCAGAGGGGGCCCTGCTTCCAGGCTGGAGCAGCCTGTCCTTGGAGGGCTGCACCCCGTGGCAGTGACCTGTGGCACAGCAGATTTGGGAGCACTGTGTGCCTGTGGGGGGAGTTCAGGTTGCAGCAGGCACGGCAGGGCTGCTGCTCGTGAGAGTGGCACCACGCTGGAGAAATTAATGGAGAACTGTCTCCTGTGGGAGGGACCCCACGGCCTCACAGGGAAAGGACTCCTGCTCCCTGAGCAGCAGAAGAAAATCTCGGTGATGAAGCAACCAAAACCCCCATGCCTGTCTGCCTGTGCTGTGGTGGGAAGGAGAAAGGGGCTGGGGGGAGAAGGTGTTTAAGGGTTTATTTTACTTCTCATTATCCTCCTCTGATTCTATTGGTAATAAATCCACTTTGTAACCTTAAGTTGAGGCTGTTTTGCCCTTGAAGTGCTTGTTTTGGTCCTTATCACACCCATGAACCCTTCATTAATTTTTTTTCTCTCCTCTACTCAGCCGTGGCAGGAGAGGGTGAGCAAGTGACTCTTGTGGGACCCTGGTTGGGCTGGTGTCAAACCACAGCATATGAGTACTCTGGTTTTAGAAGGGGACAACATAGTCTTGCAGATCTGTTTTTTTTCTGGGACCAAGAAAAATATCAGGCAAAGCCGACAATTTCTTGGAATGATGACAGGGAACAATAGCTTTTAATTTAAAAATGGCAAAAATCCTTGCCTTTAGCTTGTAATGACTGAAGTTTCACTCTGCTTTTCCTGCACCTGGATATATGACTTCTCTGGGTTGATAAAGTAACCAGTGAAGTTTGAATTCTCTCTAACTCTCTGGTAGATTTATTTTCATGATGAAGTTTTAGGATTATTTATCTATTTTGCACTTTTAACCTGTGTGTTAATGGTTGTTGTACTCCTTCTGAGGTAGCCTTTGGCAGTCTTCTTAAAATGTGGCAGTCTTAAAAAAATCAGAAAACTAAATGAGTTTGTACTTCAGGCATTTTATATTCCTCTCTCTCCTGGGTAATGTTGTTTAATTACATTATTCATCTCAGTACAAGTCATAACAGAAGATCTCTGATTTTTTAGGAGTAAACAACAACTAAGAGATAAGTGTCTTATGCATGCAAAAAAACCAATGTATGTGTTTATCTGTAGATAGCTGTTTTATCATTTGGGAGCAGAAATACCTGGAAGTACAGCCATAATGAAGATCAAGTGAAGGCAGTTTTCCTGTGCTGGAGAAATCACAGCATACAGGATATATACAAAGACTGATCTTTTAAATTGCATTCAGGGAAGACAATGACATCTCAGAGTTGGGTTAGATACAGCACTATAAGAGATGGGATCTTATCACTGGAGCCTGCATGGTTTCATTTGAACCCATTTACCATTCTCATTAAAATCAGTGTAATGAGAAAGAAGCTCTGTTCTGTTTATAATGTTTCCTGTCATCCTGTAGCACGCAGCCTGTTAGAAAGAAAGAAGCAAAGCACAATACTTGCACTAGTTTTCACTGCTGCTTGTTTGCTGAAGGGAAGATGGGAGGAGCAATAGGCACTGCAGTCAGTGTGTGTTTTAGATCTGTGTGCAGCACAGTTCATCCATCCCAAGTGTGTGGCTTTAGCACTCAGAGGATGAGATGGTAGAGCACGGATTGATAACTGACACAAGAGTTATAGAAACATTCAGGTTGGAAAGATCTCTAAGGTCATCATGTCCAATATGACTACATGAAGTTGCATTCTGTCTTCCCTCTCATCACTTCATTCTAAGAGTGTCATGCTGGTGGGAACAGTCTGCAGTAGATAGCACTGGAAGGTAAAGTCTCCTTACAGAAAAAGGCTAGAGATTCTGCAGAGGGAATGTAGAGTTTCAAATTGTTTCCCCTGGGGGACAAATCACTTATCCAGCGTGATCTCCACAGCTTACTTGCCTATTCAAATATGTCCAGCTTCAACTTCAGCATAAACAAATGCAATGGATTGAAGAATGGAGACAATGTAGGTCACCTTGTCAGACTTGAGGGACTGTGCTCAAGACAGGATTGACTCTGGAAAAGATTTTCAGGTCACACTGGATAATCAACCCACCTTGAATCTGTTCTTCAAAGCTCCAGCTGTGAGAACATATGAGAAGAAGTAACTTTCCTTTGGGAACTGGGAAATTATATTACTTGTGTGTGTGGCATTAGTGAAATTACAATTGCTCACATTTTGAGATGAGTTTATAAACTTAAAAAAACCATTGTATGACCTTTTTCAAAGATTGGTCTTCAGTGAATCAGTGATCTGTATGACAACATACATATTCATTACATGCATCATAATTCTTCATTATCTCCAAATTAGCATAAGGGACAGTGTATGTTCTGTTATCCAAGAACACATTATTTGAGTGCTAGTAGGTGTTCCCTCTTCAGAATGTCTGTCAATAAATTTACTCTGCAAGGACCACATGTAGTAGAAGGTGGTATAGTGTTATATAAAATCAGTGTTTGTACTGACATTAAGGAAATCTTTGTATGACTGGTGTGAAATCTGTGCACTAAACAGACACCTACCTATTTAAAGTACAATGAAAATGTAGCAGCACCTTCTTGTCTTCAGCACAGATGATGGACCAAGGAGGTCTCAGTGCCCTGAGCTGGAGGACCATGACTTCAAGAATGACCACCTCCCAGCTGACCCTGAAATTGTGCAAGATCTGCTGCTGCAGCTGGATCCCTACAAATCTATGGGCCTGATAGGATTCACCCAAGCATCCCTCAAGAAGATAGCTGATGTCATCACAAAACCTGTCTAAATGATTTTTTGAGTGGTCTTGGGAATCCAAAAATGTCCCAAATGACTGGAAACTGGTGAAAATTGATCTAATTTTCAAGAAGGGCAAAAAGGAGGACCCCAGAAACTATAGGCCTGCCAGTCTCACTTCAGTCACTGGTGAAGTTATGGAGAAAATGTTTCCGGGAGGTATTGAAAAACACCTGAAAGGCAATGCAGTGACTGGTCACAGCCAGCATAACTTCATGAGACCAAAGTCGTGCTTATCAAAACCAATTTCCTTTTATGACAAGGTAACTCACCTGGTTGATCAAGGGAAACCAGCTGAAACCAGCTGTAATCTTTTGGGATTTCAGTAAAGCTTTTGATACTGTCTCTCAGGGTGACCTTCTGGACAAAATGTCCAGCACACAGCTGGATAAACACATCATGTGGTGGGTGAGCAACTGGCTGACAGGTTGGGTGCAAAGGGTGACAATGAATGGGGTGGCATCAGACTTTCACTAATGGGGTTCTGCAGGGCCCCATCTTGGGCCCTGTGCTCTTCAACACCTTCACTAATGACTTGGATGCAGGACTCAGAGGAATACTAAGTGAGTTTGCAATGATACAAAGCTGGAAGGAGCCTGCAGGGAGGCCCTGTAGGGAGATCTGGGCAGATGAGAGGACGGAGCAACCACCAACCACATGGAGCTCAACAAGGGAAAGCACCGGATTCTGCACCTGGATGTACAGCCCTGGATGCACAGAGAGCCTGGGGAATGAGACACGGGACAGCAGAGCCACAGAAAGGGACCTGGGGTCCTGTGGATGGTAAGTGAATGTGGGTCAGCAGTGCCCTGCAGCAGGAGGGCCAGCCCTGTCCTGGGGACATCAGGCCAGCCCTGTCCTGGGGACATCAGGCACAGCCAGGAGGGCCAGCCCTGTCCTAGGGACATCAGGGACATCATGCACAGCCTCCCAGCTGGGCAAGGGAGGGATTGTCCCGCTCTGCTCTGAGCTGGAGCAGCCTCACCTCGAGTGCTGGGGCAGTTTTGGGTGTCACAAGGTAAAAAAGCCATGAAGCTGTGAGAGAGTGTCCAGAGGAGGCCACCAGGATTGTGAGAGGCCTTGGGGGAAGCCGTGTGAGCAGGGGCTGAGGGCACCGGGTCTGCTCAGCCTGGAGAGGAGGGGACTGAGGGGAAACCTCAGCACAGTCTGCAACCTCCCTGAGGGGAAAGAGGAGGGGCAGGCACCGATCTCTGCTCTGTCACAGGTGACAGGAGCTGAGGGAATGGCCTGAAGTTGTGTCAGGGAGGTTCAGGTTAGGTGCTAGAAAAGGCTCTTCACCCAGAGGGTGGTGGGGCACTGGAACAGGCTCCCCAGGGAAGTGCTCACAGCACCAAGCCTGGCACAGCTCACAAAGTGTTTGGACAGTGTTCTCAGGCACATGGTGTGATTCTTGGGAATGGTGCTGTGCATGGCCAGGAGTTGCACTCCATGATCCTGGTGGGTCCTTTCCAGCTCAGCTTGCTCTGTGATTCTGTGATATATACCCTTCTTTCTATGTGCCTTGAGTGTCTTCAGAGGATATGCATTTCAGTGCCAATAAAGTGTTTGTTGCTTTGCTTTGGAAAAGATCTGCAAGAGATGATCACCTGTCTGATTTAATCTAAATATAATGCAAATATTTATTTAAAATGTTGTGAGAAAGTATAATAGAAAATATTTTTACTTACACATTTAAAAGTTTATTTTGTCAAAAAGGATTCATGTGTGTGCATATAAGGGAAGGAGAAATTTTGCTGGTATCATGGCAACGGTCTCTTTATTTCATAGAGTAAAATCTTGTAGGTCTCTTTATTTTAATTGAGTAATTTTGTCTCTCTTTTTTTTCCCCTCCCATGAGAACATCAGATTCTTTACCTGCTTCCTACCCTCTGCCTTAGTGACTGTCTCAGTTTTCTTCATGTGCATAATGTAAAACTGAACACTGTGAAACACCTATTTAAGAGACAGACTTAACTGAAAAGTGTCTAAAAGCTAAAGCATTGAATCTCATCTGCCTAATATACACGAATCTTTCTTTGTTGAATTTCTCTATAAGAAAATTAATTTATCACACTATTCAGAACAAAAGCAGAAGAGAGATAAAAGCTAAACTTAGCTCTAGGTTCCTGGAAGTCAATGGTCAAGTGCATAGAGAACAACTTTATAGTATATGATGTCCCTGTCATGTAAAATATTCTGCTTTTTAAATAGTTTATTTAGAAATAGAGTTATTACCCACAGAAAAAGCTCAAGTTTCAGCTGTAAACAACCTGGGACAGGCACAAAATCTGGCAATAGTACCAATAATTTCAAAGGTTTTTCAGAATAAAAATCCTCGTAGAAAATAAGCTGTGGTTATTTGCTGTTTCAGCTTTCTAAAAATTTCCTAGAATTCATCTATGTCAAAGAGCACATATAGGAATTTCACAAGATTAAGGAAATTCAGTAATGACTGAAAGTGAAAGTTTTCCAGTAAGAATTTATTCTTCTATTCAATTACAGGCATATATATAGTGCCATTATAATTTTTTCTCTTTCTGCACCACTGCCCGTTCTTCAACTGGAGAAACTACTCTCCTAATTTATAATTATTCCTACACTTGTTCTTTTACAGGTTTACAGGTCTGAATTTGAGCAGAAAGGCAAGAAGTGACAGTGTTCCTTTTGATATGACTTCAGCTGCTGTATACACAGCACATGCATGCTTATATAATTTCTTGGATTGGATTAATGAATGTATTACTGGCTTTAATTTTCAGTATAATTAACTGCTTCACTATATTTGAAGCACTTGGTTAGTTGATAGTGCAGAGATAGGATGGGATGGTGGAAAATGATGTTGTAGTTTTTCTAGGAGAGACTTATACAGAATTTGCCTGTGTCAGTGAAAGGTTAATCTGACTCTTTTATAAAGTTTAAAATTTCTGAAAATAATCCTTTATGCTTGCCACTAGATTTGAAGCAGGAGGGAATGTATGTGATATAGAAATCAGCCGGAAAAGTAAATATGGAGAAAAAGCCATTAAGAATGAATGATGCATAGAAAACAGACACTGAGAAATCAGCCAGCCTCACAAAAATTTCCACAGTTTAAAATTAATCCTGCCTGTCAAAAGAAAAAGAAAAACCCCAAACATTTCCCCTCCATATTGTAAACTACAGGCATATCTAAACTATATGCATTTCCTCAAGCGAGAATCCTTAAACTAGCTCAGAATTATAATCCAATCCATCTGTACATCATGGCTGTAGCAGGCATACATGTTTCAGAGGCACTGCAGTCCTGGGTAGAGAAAGGGGTACAGCACTGAGACACAGGGAAGCTCTCCATTTGGAGAGTGTTTCATAGCTGGAGTTGAATACCTTGCCCCAGAAAGGTATTTATATTTTATGATAGAAGTCACCCATATGTAAAGGGCTGATGGACCACTATATAAAAAAATTATTTAAGACAAAATTTTTGCGTGTTTTCTGTTGCTGGGTATTGAAAAAGAGACTTCCAGGGTTAACCATTTATGGAGTTAGGAAGAACAGCCACTTGCTTATTGTGGACTGCAGGCAGCAGCAGCTCTGTGGAATGGAGGAGCTAATATCCAAAATGTCTGTCCTGTGTGGATTTCAGGAGGTTTTATTTCCCCCCTGTCTGGTTCTGGTTCCTGTGCAAGGAACGTGTGGAGGTGCTTTGGTGTTGCTGGGTGTCCTCCTGCAGTATGCCTCTAGATTTATTTCTGCCTGAAGAAGAGCCAATTCATGCAGTCCAAAACTGCACTGCTGTGAGAATGAAAGTGCAGTAAATGGGAATGTTTAACAGATTGACATCAAATCTGCTCCCCTGATGTACACTAAAATGCTAATGCAGAGGTGCTCTCTGGATTACAAGTTTCTCACCAAAGGAAAGAGTATGTGTGCAGATAGTGTACAGCTAGGACAGAAAAACCTGCTGTCTCTAGGTTTAGTAGTGCAGGGGTTTATTTTGGTGCTCAAGGTCTCTTTTGTATAAGGTTATTTGTCACAGTCATATTTTCTGAAAAATCTCTTCACTAGGATTTCTTGTCCTGGGAAGCTGAAAAGCCTCAGAGAAAAATGAAAACAATAATTATCTGATTTGCTTCTCCTGTGTTTTGCTGCTTTGGAATGTGGTTGGAGATTGTTTATCCAACGTATGAATTGTTTTGACTTAATGACCAATCATGGTCAGGCTGTGTCGGGACTCTGGAAGCAATCACAAGTTTTCATTATTTATTCTTGTTAAACCTTCTGTCTGTATCCTTTCTCTATTCTTTAGTATAGTTTTAGTATAGCAGAATAAAATAGAATAGAAATAGAAATAGAAATAGAAATAGAATAGAATAGAATAGAATAGAATAGAATAGAATAGAATAGAATAGAATAATAAATTAGCCTTCTAAGAACATGGAGTCAGATTCATCTTTCCTCTCAAAGACGGGGGACCCTGAAAATACCACAGTTATTATAGGAGGGAACATAAGCTGATTTAGAATGGCAAAATATTTAAAAGCAGGTATCATTTTCATCAGACTAATTGGCAGAGTTTATATTCTATATTTGTATATTTTAAATATTTTATGTTTATAATTTTGACATACAGTCTTTTATCAGGTCATATTTGGAGATGTAAGTATTCACCTGTAGACACCAAGGTTTTTAGTAAGTACCATACAGTGGTAGTTTTCATTGTCTTTAAGTGAAGCTGTTGGGGTGAATTGTTGCTAAACAGGGCTGGAAAAGCACTTCAGATTGTACCCAAGGCAGGAGAGAAGCAATTTGAAGATTTGGGCCTAAAAACCTTAAGACAGAAATGCTGCCTAAAAGAAAGGATTTTGATGAGCAGAATACTGTAATGCTGAGCAGCACAATTCTGTCTTCAGAAGGCATGAGTAGCCCAAAATATTCTGGATTTTTTATTGTTAATAATAAATGTTTGCGTCACATATTTACTATAATTTACCAAGTCACCATAATTTAAATGAACGAGGAATTTATTTTAATGCATCCTTCACCTCAGGGTAAACCTGGAGCCTTCTTAATCAGCAAAAGATTATGTTTACCCCAGGGATATTTTGAATAGTTGTTTATGGTATGTCAATGCACTGTACCAATCAATCTATGAAAAAAAAAAGTAGTGCTGTACATATCTGTAACTATATCTGTTATCTATATCTATATTAAAAAAAGCATATGACTACTATTTGCAAGCAATCACAGTCAAGAAAATAGAAAGAAATCACAAGTCTCAGTTTTCCTATGTTCCATTTAGCACAGTCACAGCAGATTTATAAGCTGAATTGTGGCTCAGAGTAGCCAGAATCTTAGGGCATAATAAAGGACATATTAGGTAGAAACAATATAAGGAATTAAAAGGGGGAATAAATAAGGAATAAAAAACCAAGAGATTTCAGGGAACCATGTGTGACAATGAGCTAAAATGTAGCCAGTCTTAATAATGAAACAGAAGGCTACTGAGAAATTTGACTTTCTCTTTTCCACTACAATTTAACTGAGAGGGAGAAAAAACTTGCATAAAATGATCTGGTAAAATGGGTAGGTGAATTCAAGAATTACCTTGTGTTAATACTGGAAAACATTGTCTGGAGGTATCAAATGATAGCACACTAGGGTTAAAATGAAATATGGTGAATGGCTTGGAAATCTTCTGTGTGGTTTGTTGAGGTGAATGGAAGACTACTCGAGTACAAAATGCAATTTGGATTAAATGTGTGCAAAATGACAGATCAGATAGGAAAATTTTGCCAGCTGAAAATTTACAGTGCTTTACCCAAAGACATGATCTCCCTATAAATAGTGATTCTTTTGGTGGTGTTTTATTCTTTTGATCAATAACTAAACATTGTCTATACAGACAGCAAGTTTTAAATATTTTTTCAGTTTAGTAATTCTAGTCCTAATTATTCTATCGTGAGCTTCATTCAGGTTGCCTTAAATTGACAGGTCTGGATTTGAATGTATTTCTATTTCAGTAATCTCTGAAAACATCAAAATAGCTAAGTCTACATTCCACAGTATTTCAGTGGAACACTTCCAGAGCCCACAGTTCCTGATAGAAATTGTCATATGGTATTTTTTGGGTAAAAATTCTAGAATTTTTATTGCCTTTCTCATTATATAATTCTTAATACAGGGAAATTCAAAGAGCATAGGCATTTATTGTGATTTTATCAGTCTCAGATTTTTAATTTTTGACTTCTACAGTATCTACTTAATTAATAGACAAGTTGCAAAAAAGAGGTTTCTTTTTTCTATATATTAATTATTATTTAAATTATAGTATAGAATTTTCTATTATTCAGCATAGGGACATGTGAAATATACACCACTTTAGTTGAGATCTTGTACTGGGATTTATTTCTGGATTCAGTAAATGGTACTACATTATCAACTTCATGCATGCCATTTCCCAAGAGAAAATATGTGATGCTTTTTATTGCTGTGAGACACTCAGAGTGCTGCAAAAAAAGATGCATTGTGTCAATGTGTAGTGTTTTTATTATTAAAAGTGTAGGAAAATGTACATAGAAAATGTAAACTCTTTCTTCAGTGTTACTTTATACCAATATTTACAAATAGTTCAGTACAAGATCTTCTTCACCTAAAGCAGAGTAGAATTTAAATAAAGTGACAACAAGGCTTGAAAACCATCAGCAACGGGACCTCTAATTATTATTTTTTCTTTTAATTGTATTCTCCATTAAATACTTTGTGCTGATATATTAACAACGTATCAAGTTGAGGAAAATGCAGAACAAGACAAAGAGAGCTCTGTATATCTTTAATGACCATAGACTGATAAATGAAATAGGAACATTCTATGGTGCTAGGGGTAGATAAAAATCTAATTACTTTTGGCAATGTTCTCATATCAGGGAAAGGAAATATGAACACTAAGATAAAATATAAAATACTGAAGTTGATAGAATGTTGGGTAGCTCTGATGTTACCTTTATTTATGGTGGCTCTCTCATCCTTTAATAGAGATAGCAACTCCAAAGTAAAGAAATACTTCACTATGTCTGGTCTACCAAAAATGGAAGTGCTGGTTCCTTACTGAGTACTAGAAATCCCTATTTCCTTCCTTCCTTGTACCTCCCAGTAAGAAAAAAGAATAACACAAGTTGAATATTTCAAAGATTATGGCCCAAATTGCTACCAAATAATGATAAAAGAAGAAATGGAAGCCAATTTTTTCCTTTGTGACTTGTAAACTTTTGAGGCTTGCAGCCATGTGGCTGCAGCTGTGAAGGAATGATGTGAAAAGAAGCAGATCAGATTAATTCAGAGAAAATGAAAGAAAGGATAATGCTTGTGCTTCCCTAGACCACCTATTTCATGTCCAGATCTTGCAGGATTTATACTAAGGAAGAGAAAAGGCCTGCATGTAAAAAACAGAAAAGACTCTGTGTGTGTGTCTCTTTTATTATATTGCTTTCATTAAACATTATAGTGAGTGAGCCCAGTGGTATCAATAATCATGGAAACAGTTTTGCACTTAGAGCATATCAAAAGCTTGCTCAAAGTTGTTTTTTCTAATGGAAAAAAACATTCTTAAAATTCTGCTCAGAGAATGGAAGCCTATGTATAAGTTACACGAATTACACAGTCAGAGCCAAGAATTTCTCATGAAATGTTGATGAATCTTGAGTAAAATGGAGAAAATAGCAGTCTTCATATAGACGCATAATGGTAATTTTTGTACCATTGAAGTCCTGTATGTCCTGACATTCTGTCTACCTCTTCCTGGCCTGTGTTCAGCACAAGTTCCTCATGTTGTACCAGAGAACAACATTCCTTGTGGGAGTTTCACCTTCTCACAGCAGATCTGATCTTATTCCAATATCTTCTGAAACTTGATCTCGCAATCTTTGGATTTTTCTTCTATATAGCCTCACAGTGCCAAGAGTATTTAGTTTTATCTGCCACAGTGCTACATACTACTCGTGCTCTAACTTCTACATTTGCCTTTAAGAGTAAATTGTCCATCTTTGTGGTTTTTTCCAAAACACTACCTTCTACTTCCAGGACTGAAACACTTAGTGTTCCCATGCTTCAAGTCAATTTAAGCCATTCCAAATTTTGTTCTCCTACTGCTTTGTATTGACTGTTCCTAATTCTTACATAAGTGCATTTCAAGGTCAGTTTAACAGTTTCTCAATTCCATGTTACATATCAGATAACTGTAGGACACGAAAATGTATGAAGCTTGTATTTTAGAAGTGTTCTATTGTTTTAGCTTCAATGGCTTGCAGTGACTTTCACTCCAGTTCTTTGAATAACTTTGGTAACTCAACAGAAAGCTGTCCTTTAAACTGCTATCTCTCTCAGTAGAGAAAAATATGATAAACTCAAGAATCTGGGAGTTGCATAGCAAGTTAACATATGTGATACAGAAATTGCTATTAAAAGTTAAAAAAATACATGGGAACTGTGATTGGCATGGATAAATTATTTATTCATGTATGTACATAAAATATAAGCTTGACTGAGGAAACATGGAAAAAAAAAAGGAAGAGGGAAAAGAAGATTACTAGATGACTTCTGGGAGTTTCATAATGCCATCAGCCTGTGTTTGCATTGCTGGTGGCAGCAGCCATTGTTGCAGTGTGTTTTCTTTAGTTTTATTGGCATGCTCACTGTTTAATTTATGATTTTACAATCCCTTTGTATTGTTCTCCCCCTTCCTTTGGAGTGGCACCGGTTCCCCATTTTGTATCTCATGTTTCTAAATTTAAACTTGCTCCTTCAATGTTATTCAGTTCAGTTAAGTGTCAGTCCTTCTGTTTGCTACCCGGCCACTCCCTACCAAGGTTCAAACCCCTCCTCTTCCCGGCTGTCAATCCCTCCTATCCCTACCCTTTTCCCCAGAACCTTCCTTACTCCTCCTCCCTCTAGGTGTCAATCCTTCCCCGAACCTGCCCTCTCTTCTAGAAAATTCCCTGTCACTTTTGTATCCTTTAGAACCCCATTGGTTTACCCAAGTTATTCCCCTCCCTAGTGCTCTCTCATTGGTTCAGGTATAAAATGTCCCTCCTTAGACGCCTCCCCAACCATGCCCCTATTGGTTTGTTGCCCCAAACTCCTCCTCCCAACACATGTTATAAAAGTCTTTGTAAGGCTCAAACTGGGGGCTTGGTGTTTGGAGTG
Source organism: Camarhynchus parvulus (assembly GCF_901933205.1). Classification (NCBI taxonomy): domain Eukaryota; kingdom Metazoa; phylum Chordata; class Aves; order Passeriformes; family Thraupidae; genus Camarhynchus; species Camarhynchus parvulus. Next base: position 4,809,947 of record NC_044575.1, on the reverse strand, counting down.
CTGAACTTGGGGGCAGTTATTACCAAATAAGGCTACCCCAGAACTTAGGGAAGCTACCACCAAATAAAGCTACTCCAGAACTTGAGGGGAAGCTCCCACCCAAATAAAGCTACTCCCGAACTTAGGGAAGCTACCACCAAATAAAGCTACTCCCGAACTTAGGGAAGCTACCACCAAATAAAGCTACCCCAGAACTTGAGGGAGGCTACCACCAAATAAAGCTACACCAAAACTCGAGGGAGGCTACCACCAAATAAAGCTACCCCAGTTCCACCCCAAGATCTGTGCTGCTGTTTCTTTGTTTCTCCTGCACCATCCCTGGTAGCTGGGATCTGCAGAGCTTGCGGGGGGTCTGTCACATCCCTGGTGTCACTGAGCTGGGTCACCCTGATTGTAGCGCACCGTGACAAGCCATGATAGGAGCCCTCCTTGTGCAGATGTAGACTTAAGCCTGTTTTGCATCACCTGTTCATGTTTTGCCAGTCCAGCCTTCCTGGCAGCTGGCATTGTGTTTAACTGTCATGCCTGAGCTGATGCAATTTGGGTGAGTGCCCCACAAATCATAATAATTGCATACTTGGTTTATGTGCTTGTTCGGAATATTCCCTATGGAACTAGAAGATACCACAACTCATAATAATGGTACAAGTCAATATTGCAGAGATCAAGAAAACCATTTGCTTAGCATTTCTAAAAATCACATTTATTATTACATTGTATGGGATGTGTAATCCAAATATGGATCCAAATATGGCCTAAGGAATGGAAACAAGCTAGCAAAGGAGAAATTATTACAAATGTCAAAGTGCTTTCAAAACAGTCTGCAGTGGATGGAAAATCTCCAAAAGGCTGTTAGGTTGGGGTTTTTTTCTCTCCTAATCACTTACCCTTGTGTAGTGGACTTGAATTTATATTGGGGGAATGAAAGATTAATCAAATGCATTTTCTGTCTTTTCATCAAAGCAGTCCTTTTTGTGGGTCTTCCTTGACCCATTTCCACTTGCAAGTTGCATCTTCAGGCAATGAATGCATGCCAGTAATATTTCAGTGAATGCCAAGCTGAGCATAAGTGTTATTCTAGAAGATGATAAAGGACTTTCTTTGATTTTCCTTGTCTTTAACTTGACTGGAATACTGGAAAAGTACCAGACTGAAGAGCTGATATGGAGCTGACAAAGTAATGAATCACCATTTCCAAGTCTATTAAATTTTAAGAATTAAGAATAACTGCTTGATTCCCTCTTCTAGGGAAAATGCAGCATTAGAATGACATTAAGTCAAGATGGAAATTTGGAGAAGATAATTCTGTTTAAATAAATCTGTTCTGTAGGAGGGGGACATGAGGACATGGATGATCTTCCTTCTGTGTAACAGCCTGAAAAATGTCATGGTGCTTCATATTAGCTAGCAAACAAGGGAGCTGTGTCATCCTGTTTACCTGTGATAGTGCAAGCAGTAGCACAGCACATTTGAGTACATCTTACAGAATATGACATGATTTAAGAAGACTGGCAACAAATAGCTATGTGGATGGCATCCATTTGGAATGTGAGAAAGATATATAAAGCATTTAACTCAGACTCCTGTTGTGGAATACCACTAAACAGTAGGTGCTTGCTTTTATTTGGTTGTGTGTGTGAAATTTTCACAAATCTAAATTTTTTTTATATGTATACTGGAATGCTTCTGTAAATCTTAAAAGTTATGGCTTGTCAATAAACTACAGGTTCAAGTACTGGAAACAGAAATAAATAAAACCACAAATTCATGATTAGTAATTTTTTCAATCCCTGAAGTCTCTTCCAGGAGTTTCATACTCTGACCTCCAAAAGATCTCATGGCCCTTTCATCCCCACAGCTCTGAATATATAATGTTGCATAGAGGTAGAAATCTTATAAAAGAAAGGCCCTATAATATCATGGCTTAAGCCTGCTGATTTGGCTGGGTGCAGCTAACAGCTAGTCTGTTTGTTCTCATGAGAAGGAATCAGAGGAATGAGGATCAATTTGTGTAACAATCTATCCTTGTAAAGAAAAATAGGTTCACACCTGTAAAAAAAAGAAGTCTATCCCATGGTAATCAGTGAACAAAATATGTAAACTATCCAGGAATAGAGGATAGAAGAAGAAATGTAAAAAGAAGAAATCTATCCCATGGGAATCAGGGAACAGAATATGTAAACTATCCAGGAACAGAGGGGTTTGGTGGACATACATACGGGCCACTTACCAACGAGTAAACTGAGTTTCAGTGTATTGTTTGCCAATTGGATTTAAGACTGTGCCTTCTGATATTTCCTATAAATATGAGCTCTGTGAAAAAATAATTGGCTTTTCTGCATGAAGAAACTGAGTTCTGTCTGCTTTTATTGCGACAGTATAACTCCCAAGGGGTAACACTGTGTTGGTACACTGCATTTGTGCTTCTGTCCTGGCCAAGACTGCACAAATACATCTTGGGACAGTTGAGGCCAGCAGGGTCAAACTGCCAGGTGACCTCTGCAGTCATGTGGCTCAAATCTGCGTGCTTACCTCAGCCTGTGTTGTGTGTTCAGCCCCTCCAGAAGCAGAGAGTGCTCAGCTGTTAGCAACCTGTGCTTTTAGAGCTGTAATATATTGGTAATATGTCTTAAAGATCAAATGTATATGAAATAATTTGTAAACTGAGAAAAAAATACTGTGAAGTATTGATAGCACAGATTCAGTTGGTTCAGTTGATGTTGAGCCATTTGCAAACAGTTTAATTCCAGACATGGGAAAAATAAAAATGGCTGTTGGCTTAATAACTGATGCCTCAGCAAAGCATGAGCAGGAGACACAGCTGCCCAGGACCTGAGTTCTTGCTGCTTGCATCCTTGTGGCACTGATGACACCTGCCAGGGTTTGATATCTTATGTTGGCTCAGTTGGAAAGTGAAATATTTTAATTAACAGGTACATGGAAAAACTTGAGGTGTTGTTTTCTTTAAAGTCATAGATCAGCAACATCATGATTTCCCTAATAATGCAAGAAATTTTAATTTAATCTTAACAGTCTTTCTCACCTATGTCTGTATCAATTTTACATGCATATATAATTTGAGGAAGGACAGAGCTGACAATATTCCAATGTAACTTCAGAACAGAGGAACCTACAAGCAAACATAACAATGTCAATAAGTATGCCAAGATTTTTGGTTCTTTCTGAAATGAATCATGCCTGTATACTGCCTGCTATGTAAGTGTTTGAAAAAACCTCTGATTTATTTCAAAAGTGACATTTACCTTTGGAACAGCAATGCGATATCTCAAACCCTTCTTTGTGTAACTTTTTCTCTGATTGAGACCCTAGGCATGCTTCATACTCTGGCCATGCTTTCAGAAGGCTCACCAGAAATCCTTCCCAAGTTTTATATTGATGTAGGATGCCATAATCATATTTTTAAAGCAAAGTTGCTCAAAGACAATTGTAAAATCAGGCTTCCCACTAGGTGGCAAAGAGAGACAGTGATTTGCACTGCATTTCTGCACATGGGAAAATGAGAATGAAAAGCAGCTAGCTCCAGAGCCAGGTTTACAAAAATACTTTGTGTTGTACTGGTCTAGCTGTTTGGAGTGAGGTTGAGTTTGAATAATGTGATTCTGGAAGGAGCAGGCTGATTAAGGCAGTCAGGACTAGGAAACAAAAGCTATCTGTGTGTAAGGAAAATTTTCCAATTTCAGTTTGTCCATTTTAATAACCCATTTGAAAGCTGTGTGCTTCTGTTAATTCCTTACAAATTCCAATATTTGCTGTGGAGCACCATGATGTTGGGGTCAGCTCAGCTAAACTGCTGAAGTAGTAAGCTTATAAAAAAATAATTTAGTTAATGAAGAAGTTCTACTAGGCACCTGCAGAATTCTCTAAGTATGGATTACCTCTTCTGCAGTTGCTGGAATTATCATAGCAATCCATTGGTGCAGGTAAACCCATATATAATATGTGCACTTACATACCACAGCTGCACAGGACTTCCCTCAACAATGTGGAATGGAAGCTTTCATAATGAGAAGAGTCAAAATTTTTGGGAACTTTTTTTTTCCCTTTCTTGTGTTTTTCTCTACAAACTTAAGGATCAGATGAGGTTTCCATCAGTTGGATATGAGGTGACTGTGACATAATATTTATTATAAAACAACAGCTATGCTGAGCAGTTGAAATTTCTTAACAGCATCTGTTGTTGCATTGTCAAAATATATTTTATTCAGATTTATAAAGAATTTTAACTTTCCCTTGGAAGGAAAAGAATGCAAGTTGATTTTGTGGAATGCAAACAAAGCACTACTATTGGTATTGTTAAAATTGCATGTTTTTTGGAAAAATTCAGCTTGTGTTTTGGGTGTTCTTTCTGCTGGAAAGATAATGAAGTTCAAGAAAACTCTATTTCAAGAATATATAGTTTTTCTGTGCTTTCTATTATAATATTTTTTTTAATTTTTAAGAGCTGTACTATCTTAATGAATTATAGAAACTTTAAATTTGAAATAGACAAATAATCCCTAAACACAGGCAATATTCTGTTCAGAAAAAAAAATCATACTTCTCAGGACATATTTTGAGGTAATAATAAAAAAAGTAGTTTGCAATTCTTATATTTAATAATATTACACTCATGTTTATAAACTTATAACATAGAGAATGGCAATAGCACATGGTGGGAATGTATCATGGAGAAAGAGAAAAGTAGAAAACTTTAGAAGAGGATAATCTTTCCAGTGGACAGTGACCAGGATGTTTATTTTATGTCTTATGGTGGGACACAGGAATAGATAGATATTTCTTGCAGGAAGGCTTATTAATTAATTATTGATGGAATGTCTGTGCTAGAAAGTTAAAAGTTGCATTTCATTAGGATCTTGGAGAAAAAAAAACTGAAAGTACTTTTCTTTTTCTAGGAAAAGGTTATAGTTCAAGTGTAAGGAAGCTAGTAACAAGAATGGGGGGGTGGAAGAAAGAAATAGTGGAGATAAAGAATATGGAGGATGGGAGGGAGACATGAAAGTTGAGATGTTTAAGTTACTAGACCTATATAATTTTTTTTTAATATAATGTTTCAGAGAAACATGAGGAGTTGATATTGGTATTGGGAGTGTCAGAAAGCCTTGAAGACACTTGGACAAGTCAGGGTGAAAAGATGATTTGATGGGAATGGAAGACCTACAGTTTGTAAAAAATAGGGAAAACAAATAGGAAAGGCAAGAGGTTCCAGTATTTGAGTACAAGAGAATGAAGCTGCATTGTGTGTCCATGGAAGTAGAGAAAGAAACTACTTTTGAACAGCCAAGTTAAAATTTGAAATGTTTGTTTGATAGGTAGAAACATTGCCTGTGTGGGAAGTAACATTCAAGGACAAAGTTTCACTGTGCCTGAAGAATAAACTGCCTGCTGAAAAACTTTCCCATACATTATATGGAATTAATACAATAGCTTTAATCCTGTTGTGACAGCAAACGTGGTTTATCGTAAAGAGGATGGCTTTGGAAAAGCAGTCTCAATTTTTTGCTACGTAAGAGAGAAAATGTTTGCTTGGTTTCCACTGCTATCTCAGCATCCAACAGAACTGGTTTAAGAGAAACCCTAAAATAACAAGAATAAAACTTGTGTGAAAACTCACTATTCTGTATAAAATAAAAGGGTTTTTTGGTTTGTTTTTTTTTTTTTTTTTTTTGCGGAATAACTGCATAAAAAATCCAACTAGATTCAATAGTATTGGATTCAGTATTTTTTTTTTCTGCTGTACGATTTTTTTTCTGTAAATTTTTATTCTGCGTGAAGGGTGTCAGCTATTTCACCTGCTTTCATTTGGTTTGGTCATCTCATTAATAACCAGTTTCTTCAAATGCCAGTCAAGATCTGGAGAAAAAACCAAGTTTCTCTGTGATGTGTTTCTTAATAGATACATTTAAAATGCACAGTCTATTCTCTAAACTCCTCTAATGAAGGGTTAATCTGAAAAGTCCAGTATTTAGAAGCATGGTTCTGCAATTTCAGATATACTTTGGATGCTAATTTCTCAGGGTGCAGCAATTCTTTGGAGAACTAAATATTCAACCTAGCCAGCATGACAGTGTGTTTTATGCTTCTTCATGGAGCACGTCCAAAGGGTAAAGAAGGTCCAAATTCCTGACTGACTGAACCCTTACCAGAAGCCCCAGGACATTACATTAGAATTTTACTTCACGTTTCACTTAGTCTAAGTTAATTAACTCTGTTTGAAAATAGGTGGGCAAGGAGAACTTCTCCAGATTTCCATAGGCTGCTCCAGAAAACAAAGCAAATGTGGAGGTGTTTGCTGGGGTCCCAGGACGAGGGAAGAGATGAGAATCTTGACTCCATGTTTCAGAAGGTTGATTTATTATTTTATGATATCTATTATATTAAAAGAAAATTATATACTAAAACTACACTAAAAGAAAAGAAGAAAGGATTTCATCAGAAGGCTAGCAAGGAATAGAAAAGAATGATAATAAAATCTTGTGACTGCTCACAGCCTCAACATAGGTGGCTGTTATTGGTCATCAAGTAAAAACAATTTCACATGCTGGGTAAACAATTCTCCAGATCACATTCCAAAGCAGCAAAACATGGAGAAGCTGAAGCTTCTCAGCTTCTCAGGAGAAAAGATCCTAGGAAAAGGATTTGTCATAAAATATGTCTGCAACAAGCATATGCCAGCAGCATTTGTGAGCCTCAGCAAGAAATTACCTATAGACAACTGATGGCACTGTCTACCTCAGATTTATATTTATCATATGACCAGAACCATAACTTACACAGCCTCTTAAAAGCTACTAGAGTGATCTAAAACTGTTCTCTAAAAAGGTTCTTGTTGACAGAGTTCACTGCTAGAGCTGCAGGTAACATACAGTGTTTGATGACATACTGATAAGCGGTGAAAAACATTGAACAGGACATTCCTGAAAAACAATAAAGTAATAAAGAATCACCCAAAAGTATTGTTTTTAGGTAACACCTCTGTGTCACTTACACATCTATACTCTAGCTTATGCTAGAGCTGTGGCTGTAAAAATCCCTTTGATCTTCATGGTACAAATTCTAAATAGTTACAGGGTTTTTATACATATGTATATATAGATAGATATTTAATTTTTAATAGTGATTACATGCTTTCCCTTATAATTTCCCTTATAAAAATATCAATGTAAATTTAATGTCTTAAAACCTAACCTGAATCAAATTAGTTTTAGAGTACCTAGCAAAAGAACTTTCTGGATGGTTAACACTGATTTGTTTAATGCATACTGGAAAAACACAGACATTCCAAGGGTTGAAACCAAGGCAATACCATGACAGTTTTGTTAGTTTAAATTAACAGCCAGACATTTCACAGTGTGATCTCTGGTAAAATAATGGATGGATTGATGCAGAACTCTATTTATAAAAACTTAAAGGACAATAATATAATTAAAGCATTAAATTTCCTAAGAAAAGACTTTTTAGTCAGGCAGTAAAGCCCATGAAAACCAAAAGGCTAAAAGTCAAGAGAGAGAATGTTGAGAATATGTTATTCTGTTTATATTTCAAATGTTGAGGATAACTAAAAAGGAAGCAATTTACAAAGAGTTCTATATTTTTTCATCACTAGGAAACAGCAAAATCAAGACTGGATATATTTCTGAAAGAAGATGTCTTGCCCACACTCAAGCATGAAGCTGGAACCAGTGCATGAACATCAACTGGTGTGAAATAGGTTAGAGTACTCAGTTAAAATGGGCTTTGCTAGATTTAAAAGGCTGTAATCTGTGAAAGAGAAGCATTGCCATACCTAGCTGCAAATCCAGTAAATCAATTCCCTTTGTACTCTTTGTATAGTAACCAACAGTTCTGGCTTCAGTCTCATGTTAAATTATTTTCATGACAATTCTTTTATGTTGGAGTAAGTTAAATGGTGAAAGTATGTGTTTGAAGCAAATACTCAAAATGTATGTGTGTTAAAAAAAAAGTAGCCCTGAGTGTTTTGACTTTTTATGTTTGATTTTCAGTGGGAATCCAGCTTTTTATTATAGTTGGTACTAAACTAGTTATTTTCTTGTAAGCCGAGCTGAATTTCATTACATCAAAAATGGAAATTTCAGATTTGAACTGCAAAGTTAATATTTGTAATGGTGCAAGAAGTACAGTGAACACAGGATGTCTTTCAGATCTTGGGTATTCTGTATGCTAGAGATGACAATTTGAAATTTTTTTTTGCAAGCCCATTGGGTTTGATGTACAGTCACTTGGGGAGAAGAAAACACAGAGCCCTATGAAGTAATTTCTGACATGGTGCTTTTCTTAGTTGAAACCCACTTTAAAGCTAATACTTGGCTTCATTGTGCTGTTGAAGTAGCACTGCTGTTCAAGTGATGCTGAGATGTTTACTGTCACAGCAACAGTCAAAGGCAAAAAGCTGCCAGTGTCTCCAGCATGTGCTTAGATGTTCTTTTTAGCCTTGGCTGTGCTGAGCAGCTCAGTGCCTTCCTCATCCCTAAGCCTTGCTGGGACTCACAAAAAAGGCACTTCAGTTCCCACCTCAGCCACAGAAAAGGCTTGATGGAAAATCCACTGGAAAAGCTCTGCTGAAAGCATGCCTGGAAGGTGCAGGGTAAGAGGTTCCTGCTGCATGTGGGAGACACAGCTTGACTCCTCTTTGACAAGGTGGCTTGTAGCCCTTATCTCCATCCAGGCAAGACAGTGCCCTCCCTCTCTGCCACACAGGATGTTCTGCTTTGCAGTCTCAGATGGCTTTTCATACCTCTTGCTGACTGAGAGTCTCTTTTTCTTTACTTATCAAGTCATATAAGGCAATTGCCCTTCCTGGATTTAAGAAAAAGAAAGAAAGCTCCCATGAATTTATGTCCTTAAGTCCTAAAGCTGATTTATGTCCAGCATTCATTAACAGCTGCTGGTCATGCTTTCACAGCTGCTCAGGTATGCTGTGCATTACCACACCGAGCTCCAGCCCCTAATTCTGAACTCCTCACTGTTTCTGGGCATGGTGTAAGGAGCACTAAACCCTTTATTCTTTGCTGTGGCTTCCTGTTAATGTAATGGCAATCCCAGCAGGTGAATGCTGCTGTGAACCTGGTCCTGTAACCCGTGTGTGTTTTCAGCTGATCATCTGCTACAGGTCACAGAAATTCCCAGTGGACCACTTGGGAATAAATATCATAAGATACACATTATAACCCAGCAGACCATAGCAATTGCATATAAAACATTATAGCATATCATTAAAACGTTTACAACTAATTAGTTTAAAGCAATAGAATACCATAATTATCATCCACTAAATAATTAGTATTAATTACTTAGAGGATTAATTAGTTTGCTTCTGAAGCACTTCGATGATGGAAAGCAAAGAGTAACTGCCACGTACCATGACCTGTGTTCCCTTACAGCTGAATACAACGTATTGTCTAAAATGTGTCTTTTTGGTTATACAAAATTTGTATTTCATTAGGCCAGTATGTGGCAGCATTATTGGCTGGGTGTGACAGGGTTTTGTTGCTATGAAACCCATTCAGACAAGTGGCCCTTTCTCCAGTCTAAATGAGTGATTGCAGCTCTCTTGTAGGGAGATCTAAGACTTGGAGGAGAATGCAATTAAGATTCATCATGCATAGGGAGTGAAATTCTTCCCTGTACATTGATCTGTAATATATTTTTATATGCATACCAGCATTAAGAATCTAATTACTACATACTGAGAGCAAAATTTGCCCCTGAAAAAATTAGCTGTAACTAGTTCAAAGGTGCTGTTCAGGAATCCCTGTAGTTCTTGTGCCTCAAAAAGCCCCACATTAAAGTTCCTGATTTTGTAAAATACCAAATGCCAAGATTTTCTAATTATCTTAGTGGGAAAAGCAGTGGCTGCTTTTCAAACCTCTGAATCCAACATCCTTTGCATAGACTCTGAATTTATCTAGTATGAAACTGAAATCTCTCTGTGTGAGAGTTCTGTTAGCTCATCAGTGCTTCTTAGCAGGTATGCAAGACTGTGCAGGACTGAAACAGCAGATTAATTATAGGGCTTTTTGTATTCCATGGAGAGTTCTGAATGTTAGATATCTGTAAGGGTTTGTATGTTGGTCTCTAATCTAAATGCTGTAATTTTCTGAAAACTGAAAATAATCTGAATTTTCCCTTCCACAAATGGAGAAAAAAAACCCTAGTAATTAAACCTCATTGTACATGATGGCAAATTTACTGCATGAATATGAATGGATGATTAATGGAGTTAAACCAAGAAATGATAAGGAAAATCCTGTGATAAATCCCTAACCTCAGAGCAGTGGCAGACATTTATATCTAGATATTGCAACAGTCTTGATCAGTTCATTGTCAAGAGACAAAAGCCAACTGCACTATAGTCTTAGACATGAAGAGTCAGCAAGTGACCTTCAGCTCCTTTAAATATTTTTAGAGCAATTATATTAATACTTATTCTTAAGCACCAAAAGCCTTTATGAGTTTCATTTATCCTTTCTGGAATTATGTTAAAGTGCACCAAAAGTACATTAACTACAGACAAGTGATGAGCTATTCAGCAGGATCTTAAACCTTAGTGAAGAAGAGGTTTAATAAGCTGAATATGATGTTGGTATTATAATGCCTACAATACTTAAATATTTCTTTCAATTTCCTTCAGTTTTGGGGTGAGAGAGATTAAAAGAAGAAGGGCCCAGTGTTGGCATAGCCTGTTTCTGAGTTATATAGCAGTTGCATCTGTATTTCTTTTTTCAAGTGAAAGCATACTGCTCATTCAGTGAGAGTTATGATTTTACTTATATACTTTCTGTAACTCTGAGGAATTGATTTAAAAATGTTTGTAACCTTTTGAAATTCCACATGTTCTACCATGTATGAGGACTAAACCTTAAAAGTATTCCTTGCTCTTTCCTAGTTTCAAGAAGTGTTGGTTATTTATTCTAGAAGTTTATGAAGACTTAAATGGTGATGGATAGGGCCAGGAGTTGGACTTTATGATCCCGATGGCTCCCTTCCAACTCAGCATATTCTCTGATTCTGTGATAACATAGTTATCAAAAAATACATACTGAATATCTGTCTAGAGAGTATGTGAGCAGTCACAGCCTAAGTTCAATGTAGTTAAACCGTCTACCACATACTTTAAAAATAATTAATACTTCTGGGTTGCAAGGGACTTCTAAAGGTGAGCTAGTTCCAACCCTCCTGCAATGAGTAGGGGCATCTTCACCTAGGTCAGGTTGCTCAAATTAGCTGAAATCTCATTTTGTTTGCAGTTTTCTCCTCAGCAGAAGCATTTGCAGTGCCTTTGTTTGAAGCAGATGTCAGAAGCGTAGCTGGCTGTGAAAAATAGCCAATTCTGCCACACTATCCCAGATCAGCCCAGCTTGGCAAGAGTTTCCTTCACCTTCTATTTAAACAACCTTGGGTCTGGAAATCTTGGTCTCCCAGGTGAGGAGAAGTAGGAAAAAACATCCTACCAGCAACGTTCAGAGATCTTCCTCATTGGCCTACAACTTTGCAATCCTCACAGACAGACTTTGGAAATTCCCACTCTGACCAGAGGATGCAGGACTCTCCTCTTCATCTTTCCTCCCACCACCCCTCCCCTAGTCTGATTTGAACCTGGAAGCTGCCAGGTTATTTTTAAAGAGCAGCAGGTCTCCACTCTAGATGGCAAAGTTACCCTAGGTCGAGAGGTCACGGCTGAAAGTCCTTGCACATCTATCGTAAGTTCTCACATGTAGCTTTTGGAGCATTTTCCTTTTTTTTTCAAATGATAGACACTGGTCAAGTTCTGCCTCTGTTCCAAAGGCAGCAGCATCTACAGCATAGGGCTCTCTCTAATTAACATTTGGTGGCAGTTTGCATAGTGAGATCCAGAACTGAATAGGGCTGAAGATGAATGCATGCCAGCTTTTTCAGAAGAGCTGTTTCTGGCAAGGACTCACTTGCTTGTAGTGGAAAAGAAAGTTGGACCAGGTTCTGCCTCTGGTCTGACAATCCCCTGAGTAAAATAAATGTCTTCAAGACTCTCAGTTTGATGTTATCAATAAGAATTTAATTGGCTTTTATAACAGGTCATAAAGAAGGAAACTACTTCTCATATTAGCAAGTTTCCTGCTATCTGAAGCATTACAGGTGTTGCAGGGAGAGTGATAACAAACCTGGTGGACAAAGATTTTTTTGGAGACTGCCTGCAGCTTCTGCTGAGGAGGCAAAGACAGTGTAAATCATATCTCTGAGTCACACAACTGCTGAATGTAAATCAGCATTACTACCTCATTCTTCAGCATGATGTCTTTAATTGTGAAGCTGGAAGATGAATTTACAGTCTGGAAAACAGCCCAATTTTCAGGAGAAGCATTTGTATTAAATGATCAATGCAACACTGAAAAAGTGAGTATGCATAACCCATGAATCTTTTTTTGAGCCAAGAAAAAAAGCAAGTGCTTTAGCCATGGACAGCAACGAATTTTATTCCTTAGCCTCGTGGATACATTGTGATTATGATGTTATTTAAGTGTTACATCATTGTATTTGATGTCAAGTTCATTGATATTAACTTTTGTTGACTCAACAAACAAAAAGGGCAGTGTTTTAAATATTAAGCTATGTTAAGAGCTGGACAGTATTATTTTATTTCTTGCCTTGAGCCTTGAAAGCATGCAAGTTGTATTCTTATTCACTTAAATGTTATTAAAATGTTTCTTTTCCTTTTATGAACCCCCAACAGGACAAAGTCAAGATAGATCCACAATTACACATATTTTCTTTTGAGAGTTAGTTGCAGTAATCCTTCTGTCCAGTCCTGTTCATAACTACATCTCCTGAATGCAGTTCTTACTGTGATTAAAACACATTAAAATAATACCTGTATCCACATATACTAACCATAAGGATGGAAATAGAAAATATAAGTAATAAAACCAAGGAAAATGTTTTCTTCTTCTTCTTCTTTTTTTTTTTAGAAAGCAGAACAAATATCAGGAGCCACCTGAAAGGATCATTAGCATAGCAGTATTTTAACACATATTCTTCACTTTTAGGCATTCCACGGATAGGAAAGTTCCTGACCACAGTCTGGAAGATATTTCTCAGAAATGCTTTCATTATATCCAGAATAAATGTCACCAAAGAAAGATGACACTTGTGTTGCCGCCTTCAGGTTGTCATTTAAGTGGTTGGAGGATTTAACAGTGAGGATAACATGATCCTCATGAGTGGTAGGTGGGACAACATCTATCTTTTTTCCCCTGATGCTTTCCCAATGCTGTAAGCTCAAAGGTTTTGTGGTGTTGTTCATTATGTCCATGAAACTTAGAAAAAATGGAGTTCCAAAAAGTTTTAACTTCCAGCTTAGGCAACTTACATGAATTGACTTGCTTTTTAAAATTGAGTCAGATTTTTCCACTTTTTGGGCACCAGAAAATGGGCTTTATAAGTATTTGCAAGGAGTAAGCAATAGATACTTGACACTGCTGAATAATTGTTCAAAGCCTTTTACTGTTATTTTTGGAATGGAGGTAAATCATACAAGTCACACTGCATTGCTGCCTGGGGAATTCTAGGTTCATCTCAGAGAACAGCTTTTCAAACATTAATGTATATTTGGATTTTGACATTAGACTGCTTATAAGAAGAAAAAAAGCACAAAAAGAATTGGCAATCTGGATTACCTTCTATTTTGTGTTGACATTTTTCTTGATTACTTTTTGCTTTAGACACTAAGTACACATATAATTAATTTCCCCAATAGCATCTGTGTTTTCTCTTTGTTAGGCCCTTGAAGGCTGCTGGATCAGGGAAAGCTCAAGTTTTCTCAGCATTCCAATCGCAGAACATGAGGAAAGGAAATTGGTTTGAGTTGCTATCAGGTGAGGCCCAGACCTGCATTTCTCTTCAGTACAGACATCCTTGTGTTTCCATCCCGCTAATACTGCTGCAGTCATATCAGACACGTTAAATGACATCAGAAATGGTTTGGAAAAAAGGAATTCAAGAGACTTGTTCTCTGTTCTGTGATGTTCACACAGGAAAAAAAAAATAGTCTGTAGCACACTCTATCAGTCAATATGCAACACTGGCTTTTTCTGCAAAGAACACAGTATCAGACATGCCAGACTATGGACTGAAGCCCATCACTATTTCTCAAGTGCTTTCATTAGTTTTAAAATAACCAGCTGAGATTGTAGTGTTATAGACTCTTCTTGCACTATGTTTTTTTGTACAGTGTTAATACTTATTTTCCTTTACAAGTTCAGGATTTTATAGATCAGTGGTCTGCTCTAATCAATCCTTCCCACATTTTCTCATGTCTTTCAGTTACTCCTCAGTCATGCTTTGCACTCTACTTCCTCTCAGTTCCCCTTTGCAATTCAGTCCTCTTAGCTGTAAAAATTCTTGTTGTGCTAACATTCTTCAGTGTTTCCATGTATTGAGAAAGAACACTGGGATGTGACAAACTCTAAACCAATTTATTTTTAACTTGTTAAAAATACTGTCATTTGCTTCAGTTTTGTTTCAGTTTTGCCTTCCATGTCTGCAGTCACCCTCTCTGAAATTTCTTCAATCACCACATAAGCAAGGCCTATTTACCACATTGTCAAAAATCTGAAATCATACAGGCCCCATTTCATTATTTTCTGAATATTTCCCTCAATTTAGGTATCCTGAATAACAGCTAACATGAGCTTCATTGTATAAGCTATTTTGCAGCCTTCTGGCTTGCGGTGTATTCCTGATAAGTGTTTTTTTAATCTCCTTCATCTGTGCACATACTGTGTGTCTTGTTTCCAGACTGTGGATGTTTGTTCTGTTTGACTTGCTCCATAAAAGTGTTTTATGGGATTTTTAGTTTACCTTTAATATGTAGGGATTAGTAATTTTTATGATGTAAAGATACTTGTCTGTGTGTCCTCAAGTATATTTTTATTTGTAGTTGTCTCTTAAGTATATTCTTATATATCTCTATCTCTATATAAAACCACTAAAATGATGTTCTGGATTTCATTATTGCTGCAACTGCAAAGAGAGCTACCTGACAAAGTTTAAGAGAATGAATCCTTCACTATTCTTAACCCTAAAATAATATTGATTTTTTTCTATAATAATGTGAGTGATGTCCCTATGAGTTGGCCTATATGCCTGGCAAGTAATTCCAGCCAGTGGCAATCCTATCAAATGAAATCATGAGGAGTTCTTATTCATATTCTTCTAGGAATGAGTCAGATGTCTGGCCTTTCCTCCAATTGCTTTTCCTAAACTTCCATAGAAAAAAGATAATGGATATACTGCAAGACAAACAATTATCCTGTTTCTTCAAGGTTCCATATTTTTGTTTGAAATTTTCATTAGAAACGTATGAGATTTTTTCATGATTGTGATTAACTATCTCCAAGTTTTGGACATGGTCACTGTGTACTTTTAATAGTTACAACTATTCTACAGAACAAGACTTTATTACTTGGATATTAGAATTGTACTTAGAAACTAAAGAAACATCAGAGATAAAATGTTTCTAACGCACAGAAGTGGGAATAACCTTTTCAAATTATTTTACTATCTACTGTAATAAAATAAATTATGATAGCCTTTGAAAATTATAGTGGATTTCCTACATTTCTAAGAATTCTGCTATCATTTGATATAAAAACCCTTTTGTTCCATTGCAAGATATAAATGCAGTTTCCACAGGGTCACTGGGAGTTTCTGTGGGCTGCCAGGGGAGGACAAGAGCTGGTATAGCCAGCTGGGAAATTTTATTGTCCCTGTGCTGTCAGGGTAGCATAAACTCTGATACACAGCGATGACTGCACTCCACTTTTGAGGAAAATACTCAGCTACAGCCCTGTATGCAAAGCAAAGCTGTAAAGTCTGTCTGCTGCCTGAGATCCCCTTGTTTGAAACCAATTTTACTTTTGCCCTTTCAGACTTGTTAAAGTGTGTGGTACACATAGGTGTAGACTCAAACTAAACTGGGCTCTGAGGTGTCATCCTGAGTGCTAGGGAAAGAACCCCAAACCATCCATAACATCCAAGTGGGCTTCCTAGCAGAGGTGGCTCAGACCAAGCAGCAACGTCTCAAAAAATGCTCAGCCAGCACCCAAGGCCATTTTGCAGTCAGTGTGATTGCCCAGAGTCACCACATTTCTCTTCCCAGAGAAAAGCAAGGCACAATTCTTCCCAAGGATTTCTGGGATTCACATCCTCTGAACCTCAGAGAAAGGAAAAACAGTTCTTACCTCATTTGCTGTGCCCGTGTTTGTGCCACAGCAGAATGCAATATGGAGATTGTTTACCCACAGTGATGGGGTTTTGTTTCCCTGGCCTATCAGGACCAGGTGTGTGTGTGGGGGAACTGTGGGTGACAGCCACGAGATTCTGGGCAGTGTGAGCAGAGTGAGTGCTTGGCAGATTCAGTTTAGATGTAATGTAACATAGTGTAACACATTATAGAATAATATAGTATAATAAAGTAATTAATTAGCTTTGTGATAAGATAAAGTCAGATGCATCATTCCTCCCTTCCACGGGGGCTGTCCTGATTCAATAACCCTGATTTGGGTTTAGTACAGCAGTTCATCTGCATGGACATGAGACAGGCCAGAACAAAAACCCTCTTCTCTTTCCCTAAACTAGACCAGACACAGCCTGGATGTATTCACCTGACATCAATGCTGAATATGTTGCTTTAAAAAGCTGAGAAGGCATGAGGGGCACACACTAGCAAGGTTTTTATCTTTGCACACTATAAATACTTGCAGCTTTAATTCATGTTCTTGAGTGTTTGCATGCTCTCTGGACTTGCAATTTGACCTGGATAAAATCTGTCACTTAGAATTGGCAAACATTTGTTCTGCTTTGCATCATCTATGAACTCCACTGACATATTATAAGTGTGCTCCACTGCAGCTGGTACAATTTTACATGCCATAAGTCAGTGTGGAACTTGTCTTGATGTCTGTCTACAGGCATAATATTTCCTACCTGATTATCACCTGCAGTATAATTATTTAATCCAGGGCCTCTCAAGATTTCCATCTGTTAGATGGATACTGGGTAGTGGAAGGTATATTAGCTGTATGATGTGTATGAATCTTTGCCCCAAACCATTCAGAAAAGCACTGGTTTGTGAGTAATATTGTTTTATGTTGTTCAGGTCATATGCTAATAAATAATGGTAAATAATTTCTGATTATATCAATAAAATTAGAGTAATAGAATGAATATGACTTCTAGTAATAATTTGATTTAAAAAATATTTATTTTGTGGTGATTAGTATATATCATCCAGAGTCTTTTTATTTCCGTGATGTATCTCTGCCATTCTCTTGCTTACTTTTTGAATTTTAGCTACTCTGGCCCCACATTTATCTGTTTTTTTCCAGTTCTACCAGCTTATATTCAGCAAATAAAAAAGTGGACCAAGGATAACTTGTGAAACTGTGTAGAAATCTTGTATTTATGTTTAAGGAAAATTAATTCCTGTGTCCCATTTGGAATCTTTGCACCAAAAAAAAACAAAACCAGAAACTACCAGAAACCAAAAGCCCTGCATGTTTTATTGAAGTACTTTAGCTGTCAGGTGTGCAACTGTATGTTGTGGGTTCATTCACAGTAATGTTAAATGGCAATCATGCTTTAATCATGTTTTCTGTTGCTGCAATTGTCACAACCACCAATAAAAAAGTTTTAACATTGCCTGCCTTTGAATAGCACTACATGATATTTCAAGAAGCTTTTTATAGAGCCTGCTGAGGATAGAGAAACAATTCTTTTTAGTTCAACAATTATGGATTTGTAACAAGACTGCCACCTTTTTTTTGGCACCAAGTTCATGCAAGTAAGTTTTCTAAATTCATATTGAAAAGATCAAGTGAATGTATTACGAGGGCAAACTAGACTTCATCTTATGGCTGTTGCCTGGGTGAAATATTTTCAGTAAATCACAGTCTTTGGGCTGTCCTTGAATCTTCTGCAGTCTCAGCTGCCACAGCTGTATAGTGTACATTGATTTCTAGTTGGTATTCAGAAAGAGAGAAAGCTGTTTAATCATTTGGTTTCTGACTTGCTAATAAAAAACTGTCTTCTTTAATAAGTTTGTTTTAGATAAAGCTACAGTCTCTGCCACAATTTGACATACTTTCTTCAGTTTTTTAAAGTAACAAATGATGCTGAGGATGAGACAATATCACTGTAATTTCTTCTTACCAAGTGGATGCCTTTGTGATTTGCAGAGTTTTTCAACACTCAGAGAATGAAAGCTATTTAATCATTCTCCATATGAATTGTAAATAAAGTTTTACAATTGTCCCCCATCGAGGGAAATGAAAGGGAAGAAAAGGACAGAGATTTCCCCTCATTGTAAGGAAACCACTTCTAATAGTGCCATGTCTATACCCAAATGAACATCTTTTATATCACTAACAGTTTTCCACCCATCACATCTCATTGATATTCTGCTTCATTAAAGTCTCATGATAGAAATGTTATTAATGTGCAGAGGCAGTTTTATATCAGATTGGGGAAAAAAAACCTCAACCCAAGTCTAATAATATAATTACTGATGTTGTATGATGGGAAATCACTAATGTGATTAGAAGTGCCTGACAGATTATAGAAAGAGATTTGATAAAGTCCACCTGGGTTTGGAGAAGTCAATTGATCCAAGTCTCAGCTACTGTAGGGAAAAGGGAATGGAGGAAGCAGCAGGGTTGGACTGCAATCAGAAGAGCACAAACCAGTGTTTTTTATTGGGTCTAAAGCTGGCTTGCTCTTTGTAACCAGACTGTTCTGTGCATTAAAGATGTTGCTCAAGTTTAGCACTTGGTTCCTGTGTGATTTGACACAGGCAGGCAGCCAGAACAGCCACAAACCCATGGCTGAAATGCAAAGAGTAAATTTATTTCATTGCCTTGCTAACTGGAGGATCCTGAAACAGCTCCTGGGCAGGGATACACTGTGGGAATGTTGGCACCACCAAGCTCAGTCCAATCCTGACAGGAGCAGGGCTGCTATCATGCTATTTTCTGTCATGAGACTTTGCTGTTTGCACCCATTCATCAGGGGCCCATGCTGTGATCTCCCCTGAGCTTTTTATGATCTCCAAGCTTTTGCTTCTCTTCCAAACCAAGGAGCTCAAGTATGTCTGTGAGAGCACGTCCAGGTCTCTCCAAACACCTATGTTATCTCTACACAGAGACTCTGCTTCTCAAAACAGAGCATAAACAGCAGTGGACATAATAGATGGGGTTTGATATATAATAAAAAGCCATTGCTGTCTTTGAAAATCAAAAAACCTACCCAGTGTAAGTGGCTTTTTGAAAGCAAAATTTAGCCTTTCACTTTATAATGGTCTGTGAGGGTTTTTTCCTCCCCACCTTGCTATAAGTATCCAGTACTGCATTGATGTGACCTTGTAACTGTGGACTTGGGATTAGTTATGGAATGGCTCCAAGTTTTGTAATGATTTGCATATAGGATACAGGAAGAAGAGTATTATACAAATAGCTACAGCAGTGTTTTAGTCATCTGTCTAAAAAAAACACTTGCCTTTGATAGAACACTTTCCTCTGCAGAGAATGAATGTGCTGTGTTGGGACCCAGGACATTCCTCTGGCTGCCCTGGAGGACTCAAGACCCTGGCAGGGGTCACAAACGCCTGTGCCTTTGATTTTAGCCCATGGAAACAATTACCAACTTTGTGTGAGGAGTTACAAGCCACAAGGGTTTGAGTAGAATGATAGCTAATTTGTCACTGGGTGAAAAAGTAGAATTTTGGGGATTTAGAATGGGGGTTCAAGAAGCAAGATGGAGGAATCTGGGCGTGTCCTGTCCTTCCTCTCCTTCTTCTTGTCCTCCATTTCCTGCTGTGATGGTGGCACTTCTGGATTGGTTTAGAGTAGAGACAAACTGTCTAACATAGGTGATAGGCATTGGAAAATTATTGTAAATAAAGCACACGTAGTTCTTAGTATAAATAGCCAACACCACCCCAAGGGCAGTGGCTGTGCCACAACCCGACCTGCTGGACAGATATCAGCAGGTCAGAGAAGGAATGTAACAGATAAGAGAAAATAAACAACCTTGAAAAACAAAACCAATGAATCTTGACTTCTTCTTCAGTCACAGGGCTGGGAAAAAAAGACTTTCTAACACCTCAGGGGTAATCTCAACCACAGAAACCCCAGAGTGCTACTCCACTTAAGTCCTGTTTGTACTTCTTATCTACAAAGAAGAGTAGGTTTCATACATCTGATCAAAGAACCCTCTCCTGTTTCAGAATTCTGAAATCTAAAACATATAATGTGTCTTATGTTCCTTTATTTAAAAATTTGCTTCACCTGGTTGGTCTGGTTGCAATTGCGGAAAGTAAGCAAAAATCACTAGATTTTTTTTAACCCAGTCTCATCTTTTACTGTCACATAACTGTTGTTAAATCCCAAATTATCCTTGAATCACAGAATGCTTTGGGTTTGAAGGGACCTTTAAGACCATCTAGCTCCAAATTTCCTGCCATGGGGAGGGACACCTTCTGCTACATCAGGTTTCTCAGGGCCCATCCAACCTGGCCTTGGACATTTCAGGCATGGAGCATCCACAGCTTTTCTGGGCAACCTGTGCCAGTACCTCACAGTTGTGGGGGGATAGAAGGTAAGAAAATAAAGACAGTGCAGAAGGTAATCTCACACCTGAGGAGTTGCAGCTGCACTAATCACCAAAGATTAGGAACAGGCCTGCCCTTAACAGGCCGCAGCTGTGTCCAATAAGAACAGTGCTATAAAAGAGTGAGCTGGGTGTGGAGAGTGCTAGAGTTTGCTGGCTGTTCCGTGAAGAGGAAGGAGTCAGTGCTGAGAGGAGTTGCCCGTGAGGAATCATCAAGAAGGTGTGGGAGCTTTGCAATAAGATGACAACACATAGTAAATAATTTCAACAAATGGTAAATAA
This sequence comes from Camarhynchus parvulus, assembly GCF_901933205.1. Lineage (NCBI taxonomy): Eukaryota > Metazoa > Chordata > Aves > Passeriformes > Thraupidae > Camarhynchus > Camarhynchus parvulus. The sequence goes on along the minus strand of NC_044575.1, from coordinate 4,788,989 downwards.
TTTCTTCTTGTATCTGATACAATCCAGCACTCCTTCAGTTTGAAGCCAGCCCCCTGTGTTCTGTCACTCAATGCCACTGTAAAAAGTCCCTCTCCAGCTCTCTTAGAGCCCCTTTAGATACTCAAAGGTGCTGTCAGGTCTCTGTAGATGATGAAGTCTCTGCTTGTGTTTTCCCTTCTGCCGATGCTGATTCCACTGTCACTTGATGGTTCTTTGCACTTAGTGGTCAGAGAGTCTTTGAGCTTTAAAGTTATTCTGCTTTCTTCTTTAATGTATGATTTTCATCTTAACTCTCTCAGCTTGGTGGCTGGAGTAGGAAATACCCTTTCACAGCTGGAAAACAATTCACATGAGCAAGCAAGGGCCCAAACTTGAAAGTGAAAAGAATAGTTTGCATTCAAATCCTGGAGACCCCAAAACTTCTTTCCTCCCAAACCAGAATAAGTTAAAAAGAATCAGACTCTTTAGGTAAACATCTGTTCTCCTGAGAGTGTGTTGACAAATAATGTCTAAAATATGATTTTGCAAATATAATGCAGAAATACAACATGACTATATAAAGCAATTATTTTGCTAAAAATTGGTATTTATACCACTGTGAGATATATGCAATAACTGTGGTTCATATCCACACCTAGAGACAAACTTTATGCTCTGCAGATTAGGGGACAAGGAAGAAAAATGCTGGTTCAGACAAACTTAAAAAATTTCTTAATCCTTTGGATGTCTTCAGCCTGTGGGAACTACATCAAATCCCCTGAGTACAGCATTTTGAAATGCATGACAGATTGTAAAGCCATGAAAAGGTTTTTTTATCCATTCAATAAAACCTGAGGATTAATTCCTTTCATGTTTCCTGCATGAGCATGTATTATGGAATTAATATCATCAGAAGCAGATACCTGCTTCCTTTCATCCTGCTGCCAGGCAGCCCTTCTAGCAGCCTGGCTCTGTCTTCTCAAGGACCTCTTCACAGGTATTCAAAAGCTGCTGCTCAGTGCTTCCCCAAGCTGGCTCTTCTCCAGCTCCTTCTCCAAGTGCTGGATGGCAGCACTGCCCTGCTGCCACTGCCAGCCTCAGCTTTTCCCTCCTCTGGAGCCATTGCTGAGCTCCACAATCCCTTCCTCATCCCTGGAGGAGGTGAGCGAGCACTTGCTGCAGTGTGTGTTTTTGGTTGTGCTGCAGTTCTGGTGGTCACTTTTATAGTCTTTCCTATTTTGTACTGTTATAGCATTTTTTATTATTGATTGATTGTTCCTTCCCCCCCTGTGTTGTTGGTCTTTGCCCTAGTTGTCCATCTCCCCAAAGACCTGCCCTTTTGTTCCCTGTTCCTCCTCCCACTAAATGTCAATCCCTCCCCAAGCCTGCCCCAGATGTAGGTGTTTTCACCATAGAAGGTAGCCAGGTTGTTCAGGCATGATTTGCCTGTGATAAATCCGTGCTGACTCTCCCTGATCACGTTCTGTCTCTTGATGGGCCCAGAACTGTGCTTTAAAGGGCTTGCTCCATGACACCCTGCCAGCATTCAGCACCATCCAGGAAGAAATTCTTCATTACAAGCAAAAATGAGTCAGATGCTTAAAAGATCTGGGTGTCATGTAATGTGTTTTATAGCATTTTACAGAAAACAAATCTATTGTTCTTTGCTCTTTTTTTTTTTGATATTTCAATAATGCAGGTGCTTCATGTATGATATTTTCTGGTCCAACAGCAGTAATGAAAGGTAGGTAATTGAAGTGGTATAATATGCCACTTGTCACTATAAAAGCTTTATAATTTTCATGTCTGGGAATCTCATATATGAGCTCTCATACCAAACAAGCAGGTGCCTTCCTGCTGGAGACAGGGTCAGAGTTTGCATTGCAATCCTGAGGGTGGATATGGGTGCCCCACTTAGAGCCATCTGGCTTCTGAATGGTATTTCTGAATGGTATTTACCTAGCTTCTCTTTTTTATTGATATTTCCCAGACAGCAAACATAGCTGAAAGTTCTGTCCCTGTGACTCTAAGATCCTGGGGATGAATGTCAGTCTGATTCAGAAATTCTCTGTGCCTCACTGCTTTACAGCTTTTGAAGTACATGAGGTTCTGTGGTCTTTGGGGCATGCAATTTCATCCTCCACTTTCTTAAAATTAATTTCTTCCATTGGAAGACAAAGCAGTTATTTTCGTATTGTCTTTCCCAGTAATTATTAAAGCACTCTTTCTGCCATTAAGGCTGTGACCAAGAATCCCTAAAAGCCCAAATAATAAAATTCAATTATCTTTCTTGTGAAAAGTCAACGGAGGGTAAATCCAGATGGTAATTTAGCCCAGTTCCAGGTATGCTGTGAGTTACAGTGGCTGGACTAGCTCCCTGATGCAAGTTTCATGGCATGTGCCTTCACTGCAGCCTCCTTCTGAGTGTGATCATTGTTCCCCACATGGGAGATAGGGAGCTCTGGATTTCCCAGTGTTTTCCTCTGTCCAAAGGGCAGAGTCATCACAGGGCTCCATCAAGAATGCAGCCTTCAGTGGCAGAGATTCAGCCTTTGGTATTTGCTTTTGCACTAGTACTGATGGTGAATGAGTGGCCTAAAATGTACTTCTGAAACAAGGCAGGCAGGGTTAGTGCTTTTTTACTAAATTTCGTATAGATATTTGTGCCATTTTTCTATCCATATACTGTCTAAAATGAGGTGAGGAAAGATGCTGGATGTGGGTACTTTGGCAGTTTTTCTTCGTGGAGATAAACACTTTATAGAGCTATTACTAACTCAGTTGCTCTTTTTTTTTTTTCATGTGTTTCCCAGATTTACGTGTTTTCTGTAGAATATAGTCTACTGGTATGTCCTGCCAGGCTACCTGAAATACACCACTTTTGCCTCTTACAATGGCCTAAATTAATGTCTGCCATATATCCCTTACAATATTAATTGGTTTTACTCCAAGGATGAATTTGGCTGCTCAGTACTGGAACAAGCCAGTTCTTTATCTCAATGGATATGCTCCCTTGAATGCTGGCCAGTGCTTGATGGCTGGAAGGCAAATGAAACTTTCCCTCATAAAACTGTTCAGTGGTATCATAGGTTGACTGGGAAAAAAATAATGCATTTCCTATGCCCATTTGAGTTACTGATGATTATTTTCAGATTCAAAACAGAAGCATAAATTGTCAAAGCAAATTACAAGGTGACAATGCTGATTCCATGTTAAATCCTTTCTGAGAGAGGACTGGGGGAATTGGAGGCACCAATCATGGAGGCAATTGTGAGGGGCCCCTTGGCCAGCCCCATGTGTCTCAGCTGGACTTGGGCTGAAAAGACCTGAGGAGCCAAAGTTCAGCCTCTGAAGACCTCTAGGACTTGCTGAGCATAATCTGCATAGAAAAGTAATTTTGTTTATGTGTGTCAAGCTCAGGAAACCACTGTTGTACCCTCTCAAAAGAAAGCCACCTCCAAGTCTGTGGATGCACTGCAATCCAGCTAGAAAGGGGTGAGATTGTGATTCCTGAATTCCAGCTCTTACACCAGTCTCAACACTAACCACAGCTGGAGCTTGGTGCTGGCACTGGCCACTGTCAGTGTCATTCTTCCTAACACTGTAAGCATGTAGCAGCTCAACAAAATCTTACTTTTATGATCTGCTCAGTTTTCCAAACCTTAATCCTGACCATGATTACAATTCAGTGCAATTCTCTGAGGAAGAAGGAAAAGCCAGGCATTATTATAATCCCTAAAAGTTTGTATTTTGAAGAACCTAAACCTAAACTCTTGAGCATTTATGTTTATGTAATTAATTATACCCACAGGAAACAATAACATTAGGAATTGATTACTGCTGGTGTCACCCTCTCATAGCTGTGTGGACGAAGTTGATTCCAGTCATGTACAGAACTTGTGACATTTTTACTTCTAAAATTCTAATCATTATCCCAACTTTAATTTTAACCTGAAATATCACCAGACTATCAGTTTTTAGGTTAAAATATAGAAAATAAGATATTGGAGCCTTTTGACTTCAGTAGTCTAACTCTGCTGAGTTTTCAGGATCCATCTGTAAATTAGTTTGACTTTCAGCTTCCACTGTCCCATAACATATCCACTATTCATTATTTTAACTTCAGACAGGGAACCAATATTCAGACAAAAATAGATGGTTTAACACCTAGAGGAAAAAAATTGAAATGTATTAACACAAGACCTCTTCCTAATTTGTTAACTGTGCATAGGACAAAATGTTTATCTTTTCCAAACTCCTTCACACATCTTCCATCCCATGCTTTACCCTTTACTCTTACCAAACTGAAATTATGATATTAAAATGGCCAGGAAAATACAGGGGGAAACAATTGGATCTATTAACATCATCCACTTTCCTTATTTTGTGGCACATGTAGGTAAGCTAAGTATTATCCCAGCTACTGAAGTTGTAGTTTTCCAAACCCTGGCAAACTCCAACCCCAATAACGTGCTGCTAGGATGCCTTTATGCAAGAGAAAACACAACTCAATTCATTTGCCAGTACCTGGGAGTTATATATAGATTAAAGGCATTACTTGTTTGTTTGTTGGTTTTGTGGGTTTTAATCATAATGTCTTGCTTCTGACTGGTTACATGATCACCACTGGATTGACTCCAAGTGAGGACCATCCTAGGACAAAAGAGATTCTATACTGGATTTTCTGGATCATACATGCCTGAGGATGGAACGCCGTTGTCCTAGGGAGTGTAACCCCTTGCCATACTCCAGTGGCTTCCCTGAGGATATATTCACTCTGACCAAACCACAGTATGAGCTCAGGGCCATGCTTCAGGGATCTTCCTCAGGTATAGAATTTTTCTGTTCAGAATTATGATGCAATCAAAGGCACATCACACACGTAGGTAATAATATGTGATGGTGTTCACAGGGGTCTTAGGATGAGGGAAGAGATGAGCATCTCACTCCATGTTTCAGAAGGCTTGATGTATTATTTTATGGTATATATTACATTAAAACTATACTAAAAGAATGGAAGAAAAGGCTTCATCTCAGAAGGCTAGCTAAGAATAGAATAGCAAAGAATGATAACAAAGGTTTGTGGCTTGGGCCCTGTGTCCGAGCCAGCTGGGCTGTGATTGGCCATTAATTACAAACATCTAACATGGGCCAATCACCGATCCACCTGTTGCATTCCACAGCAGCAGATAACCATTGTTTATATTTTGTTCCTGAGGCCTCTCAGCTTCTCAAGAGGAAAAAATCCTAAGGAAAGGATTTTTAATTAAAAGATGTCTGCGACAATAATATTTTTCTGTAATGTGGGACTAGTGACTGTTTCTCAGATGAAAATGGTTCAATACTCCTCTTTCCAGACCAGTGACAAATTGGATTTTCAGCAAAACAAACCACATGTGAGTTCTCAGGTGGGGAGCTACTGAGAACCTGAGCCCCCAGCTGATTCCAGTGCTGCCTTCTGTTTAGTGCCAGCCTGTGCTAACAACCTGCCCTTCCGTTTCAGTGGAAATTCAAAGAGATGAGCTGGAATCACTGCCAGGCAACCACTGGACACAGCACACTGGCTGGAGCTCATCAGCCTGTTGTTTATAGAAACCAGCTCTAGGAGAGTTATTCTGTTCCTGTGGTGTGTTCAGCTGTGCTGGGGTGAATCAGTCTGTTTGAATGGCTTGCCTGTGAGCATCATGCAGTAATAGTCTCAAAGTGCATTGTCACCATACCCTTACTGCTCAAGGAAAATTCCCTGGTGGTTTGAGTGCTGTGAACATGGAGGTGCATGGAGGAAAGGATTTCTTCAGGCCCTCTGGTTTCCCAATACGTTTTTGGTGGCAAGGATGAGAAACAAGTATGATGTTCTGTGGAAGAAGCCATGAAAAAAAGGTTTTTTAGTTCTGTTGGTCTCTGAATATATTTTGGTTATTATTCTGTTTTACTTAGTAATTGGACAGGTCACTTGTGCAAATTAGGAATGGGAGTTGTTATAACCACTCTAGGTGAGGCTGTAGCTCGTTTCTTCTATCCTTGGTGTAGAGAAAAGTCAATACCATGTTATTTAATGGAGGCTGAAGAGTGTTTGTGCTCCTAAAATATCTGAGAGTAAAAAGATCCTAACAATAGTGATTTGATAAAGCACAGAGATCCTGCCCTTTATGTCTGTCAGTGCTGACTTAAATGTGTTTGTTATTTGCACCATACCATTGCCTGTGTAGCTCTTGAGACCCCCTTAGGCATCCAAACACAGTCTGTATCTCAAACAGCCTAAAAATTCAATGATAGGATAAATTCTTTTGGAGAATATTTTTCTCTTATTAGGCTCCTCTCTCAAGCTACTTGATTTACAGCACTGTTGTTTGAGAAGTTCCCTTTTGTAGCTGAAGATTCATGTAATTGCTACTTTGCAGCAAATAAAAAAAAATTCTCTGGTTCAAACTGCAATTGGACTGTTTCTGCTGTGTAGAGCCTATTATCAGACCCTTGATGAGGCACAGAACAAATTTGGATGAAAATGATGAAATTTGGATGAAATGGCCCTCCATCAGGGCAGACTACAAAGATCCTCCTCTTTGAGGTATTGGCCCTTTTGATGCATAAAATGCATGAAAATTTGCTTGAAAAGTGCAAGTTGATGAGTAAAAGAGAATTCACAGTAATTGTAGTGAAATGAAAAAAGAAAACAAGGCAAAAGCATTGGAAAGAATGTGTTTAATTGCATGTAATTACTTGATGTGGGTTTCAGTCAGGGAAAGAAGGAGAAAGGAACATGCTAAATAGCGCTGGTGTGGCAATTACTCTATGATGATTTTCTCAAATGACTGAACTTTGTGTATTATTAAAAAAAAAAAGATACAGCAACAAAAAAAAAAAAACAGGAAAAACACACACTGCTTTTTTATGTTGTAAGAACTTTGCTGTATCAGTCAAAATGCTCTGCCACATCTTTCATCTCATGATTTTTGCATGTGTAGACAAAATGAACTTTGTTTCCCGGTAATGCTGTGTCAACATGCTGGGTGGGATACAAGTTTAATAATTTTAACTATCAGGGTGTAAGTAAAACATTGCCCGGGTTATATGAAAGTGTAAGCACTTTGAGATTGAGCTTCTCAGTTGAAAAATTTCTTGACATAGCAGGTTTGCTGACGAACAAATCTGAACAAGTTGCAGTCAGGTGAAATAAAAATACAAGAGAAGGAGAAATAGAAGTCCAATAGAGGTGGGGCAAGGTTCCTAGCACTAATTAAAGTGGTTTTGTCTCTAAACAAGTAATCAGACTGTGGTGGTGTTTGAGGGTCCCCAGGATGAGGGAAGAGATGAGAATCTTGACTCCATGTTTCAGAAGGCTGATTTATTATTTTATTATATATATTATGTTAAAAGAAAATTATATATTAAAACTACACTAAAGAATGGAAGAAAGGATTTCATCAGAAGGCTAGAAAAGAAAGGAATGATAATAAAATCTTCTGACTGCTCACAGCCTTGACACAGGTGGCTGTCATTGGTCATCAAGTAAAAACAATTCACATGCTGGGTAAACAATTCTCCAAATCACATTCCAAAGCAGCAAAACATGGAGAAGCTGAAACTTCTCAGGAGAAAAGATCCTAGCAAAAGGATTTTCAGAAAATGTGTCTGTGACATCAGACTATGCTAAATAACTAATGAAGTTACTATCACCTCCCATCTGTGAGTTTTAATCTATAATCTGTATAAAATACAGTCCTAGGGCAGCCAGGGCCAAGCCTTCTCCCTCCATGGGAACAGGTGACATTGTCCTCCTGCTCCTCACAGAGCTTGAGGAGCTCTGGCAGCATTCCAGCTTGGGCAGGGGGTGCAGGGACAAGTGCCAAAATTCTGCACTTCTGTCCTGGTTGTCCCAGCCAGCAGCACTGCAGCTGAGCACTTGAGACTGCAGAACATGTTTCATTGCCTTAGCTGAAATAGTCTGATTTTAGGAAAAGGAAATATATTACCTTTTTTTCTCTGGTGATATATGATTTTTTTTTCTTCAGTTGCTGTAAATTTTTTCTAGGGAAGGCTTATCTCATCTGAGCATGACACAGAGATCCAGTAGTTAAGTCTGGTCTTGTGAAGCACGTGCTGTGCATGTGAGTTTTGAGAATGAGCCTCTTTTTTTTCCTTCCAGCTTTTGAGGAGATTCAGATCTGGAAGAAAACTGAGAATAACAAAGCTGTCACAGTGTCATGAGGTATCTTCTTCATCTCTAAAAGGATGGAATATCAGAGTGATACAAGTCAAACAGAGTTGGTTGATGTGCTGGCTTTGCAGGGGAGCTGTATGGACAAGCAGGTCAATGTCATACATATTTCACACGGTACCTCTGGGGGTTTTTCCTGTAGCTCACACATGATGTGTGTAGCTCACAGACACTTCAGAGTGCCAGTGTGACCAGCTGCAGCTCCAGGTCACCTGTTTGGCTGTGCTTAAACAGCTGAGAGTGGGCCACAAGTGAGGGGCTGCATCCTGTAACTCAGAGGAAGAACACGCTCACTGATGGGATCCTGGTGTTCCCTCCCTGCTATGGCAGCAGAGGCTTCCCATGGGGCTTTCAGTGGAACAATTCCATGTAAAACCCACTCATCACCCTTCAGCAATAAATACCAGTTTGAAGTGGACACTGGCCAAGGTGATTTTTCACCCTCTGGTCCTGAAATTTTTGTAAGAATTGGTCTATTTGCACTGTTACGGACAAAAGGTTGACTTCAGAAACTGAGCCACATTCTGTGGTATTTTCTGAGACACTCATCAAAGGGAGGACATGGTGAATCTGACTCCATGTTCTCAGAAGGCTAATTTGTTATTTTATGATCTATATTATATTAAAGAATACTATACTAAAACTATACTAAAGAATAGAGAAGGGATACTTACAGAAGGCTTAACAAGACACTAATGAAAAACTCGTGGCTCTCTCCTCAGAGTCCAACACAGCTGGACAGTGATTGGTCATACAATCAAAACAATTCACCTGTTGGATAAACAATCTCCAAACACATTCCAAAGCAGCAAACCACAGGAGAAGCAAATGGGATAATATTGTTTTCCTTTTTCTCCGAGGCTTCTCAGCTTCCCAGGAAAGCAATCCTGGGCAAGGGGATTTTCCAGAAAATATGATGGTGGCATTCCTCAAAATCCTCCAGTGAAATTGCCTTTTGCCTGAGGTAACAGGCTCAAGCTTCAAGAATCTATTAAAATAATACGTTAGTAAGGGTTAAATTTCAATTTTGCTAAATTACTGCATCTTCACAAGGCTGATTAGGAGCAGATCAAGTCCACTTCCTACCATGGCATTCAAAATTATTACTGCAAAAAACACTACATGAAATTTGACAAAATTTTTCAATATAAAAGCTGATTTTTTCTTACCTTTGTTTAAACATGTGGCAGGAATAGTTGTTTTCCTTTTAATCAGGACTCTTATTGATAATCCACCAAAAAGTGGGACATCAGCCCTGCTGGCTAAATAAAGGAATGAGTCATTATCAGGGATTGATGGTTAACTTAGCTATCTAATGCTATACAGGAATTAATCTACCTTTTTTAACTTGCTAGAACATATTTTCTTCTTACATATCAATACTGTTAAAAGCTATTATTTACATTTATCTTTTGATATTTAACAGTGTCGAGATTACCAAGATTTAAGAGATCAGTGATTCCCACATCATAACATCTGATAATGCCTCATCTTCCCTGAGGAGGCTTCCAGTAAGGAAAGGACAAATGTGGGAGTCTGGGACTTCCCTTCTGAGAAACTGAAAATCAAGCAAGAACACTAGATAGGGACAAAGAAAACTGATACTATCCTTCTGATAACAGAAATGAACCCATAAATGCACTTAGGACTGGTCCTCAGCATCTTTTAGTAATCTGTCAGTGCACCTGTGACTGAGACTGGCAGTGACTGCTGTGCTGGGCAAGAAAATTAGAAGTGAATTCCAAATGGCAAATATTGAGGAACCAGTCCAAGACTTTTTAACATGTGAATACAGGATTAATTTCCCTTCTCTATCAGCATAGTTTCTTTGACTATACTTATTAGAGTTTTCCCAGGTACAGAAATATAACTTCATTTCAGTGTGAAGGATTAGTCAAGGTCCAGCTGTATTTTGATTGAAAAAAATTCTGCCTGCTATACCTGCACCAGAACAGGTTTATTGGTGGAGTTCCCTTCTGCAGATGTGGTGATTTTTGGGGGGCTCTTTTTGGTCCTAATCTGGATTATTTCTTCTGTTTTTTGTGATAAGCTTTCACAGACAGGCAGGTAACTGGTAGTATTCTCCCAATCTAAGTAGGTTTCTAGAAAAATTGAGTAGTAATAATAAAATAGGCATAGCAAGCTTTGGTTCCCAGAAAAAAAAAAAAAAACCAAAAAATGTGCTGCATCTTTGTAGCCTTTTTTTATGTCACTGTGATGGAACACCACTCAGCTGAGTAGGGAAATATTCTCTAGTTCAGACTGCAGTTGAGTAGAATCTGACTTATTTGGGGCTGAACACAAAAGTGAGAATAAATCAAGGAATTAACAAGACCAAGAGAACAGGCTGCTTTCCAAATCCCAGAGTGCCAGCGCTGGAAAGTTTATTGTAATGGAATTTCCAGCCAGAATTTCCAGGCTCAGGAGGTTTGGTTATTTTGGGTACATTTCAGATCAGCAGTGCCTGCTTGGCATGCTGCCTGCTCCTATTGCAGCATTCAGTTGTATGACAGTGTTCAATGTAAGAAACAAGGTGGCCTATATCAGGACACCTTGGCAGCTTTATTTCAGCTGTAGCATTTTCAAGGAGAAGTTCCACAGCTGTTATTCCTTGTAACTGTGGGTCAGTGTCTTTGCTTCAAATGGTTGAAAAGGATGTGCGAACTGAAGGCCTCTTTCCCTCAGGCTGTAGGTGTCAGCTCAGCTGCTCTCACTCCTAATATGTGCAGTGTTACAAGCACAGAGCCCTGGGGAAGGAATGCTATCAGCTGGAAAGTCAGCAATTATAGTTTAGCACAGGACATGGAATGGTTTCTTTGTGGGGGTTACCTTAGCAAGGTGCTCACTGGGGGATCCATCTGCTTCTGCTCGTGTGCTTCCAAGGATGACGTTTGCTAGCAGGGCCAAAAACCCACAGGGAAACTGCATGTGAGCACAGTTCTGGAAAAGGCAGCATAACCCATTATAACTGCATTTTCTCCTGTCTGTAATCAGCAGAACTCATCTGATAGGGAGTTTCTTTCCCAGGATTTTGGGTGAGTAGACTCACTCGAAATCCTGCTTCCTCCGTATCTGCACTAGGGTTCATCAGCACTGAGTACTCGGCACAGAGCTATGGTGAGAGGCACGGTGAAACTTCTGATCTCTTGCCTTCCTACTTCCTCCCCCTTTCCCTGATCCCTGAAAGTGTTTAGCCATGACAGCACTTCTCTGCACTTCATGTCCTAAGAAGTAAGTGTTGGTCGCACAGTGGTAGTGCTGAAACTGTTGATCATGCTGTTATTAGGTGACCCCTGACATTCATCAACTAACTGAGAAACTGGAGACCATGAATTTCCCATTTGTCCTGAAATCACTTTCAGAAACTGCTGCACAGTCATCCACACAACCCATTACTTAAAGGCAGAGATGAAAATTTAGGGAGTGGGGACTGACTTCCAGCTGAGGTAATTTTACAAGGCTACTGCCAGGGAAGAAGCAAGAGTTCAACCCCCTGACTGGATTGAAAGCAGCCTTACTGTGAGCAGCTACTGAACCTGGAGAGAACATCTGAGTGCTTGTTAAGCTGCTGAAAGGTGGATCTGACAGCTGCTCCTTGTGTGCATTAAAACACAGAAAGCACACAGTCCTGGGAAAAGGATAGTTGAATGTTAATTGGCTCTGAGCGACTTCCAGTGCCAAGAATGCTCAATATGGGATGATGCTGGGGATATCAATGGCAGGAGAGAATTAATTGCATATTGTGAATGAGGAAGGACTATGGTGTTCAAAACTTAGTTTAGCTTGTTATGCTGGTTTTCTGTTAATTTTTCTACTTTGGGTTAATTTTGTGGTAGTGATTATGCCTAAATATTTTTTCAAGTCTGAAACTAGTATGGTGGTTATCTGTTGAAAAAGTTCTGAGTCTCTTATCAGGTTAATTTTAAGATATATCCCCACCCTTGCTCTTTTATCCCTAGGAGAAGCTGGTTGTTCTACTAAGAAAAATCAAAATCAATCTCCTACGATGTTCTTACTTTTATTAAATTTTTTTACCCAATATATGAAGTTTCTTTTTTGTTTCCTTTGGTCCTTCAGTGGCATAAGGGAGAAAAATCTTTAAAAATAAATAGAGGTGGGCTGAGCCTTTAATGCCTGTCCTTTTTCTGTTGGACTCAATTGCTTTCATACATATTTTTACAATATTTTCATGAAGAAGAACTGAAGTCATAAAATGTGTCCCTTCGCCTAAGATTCTCATCAGTGAGGAATTATATTAAAGTAATGAGGCAGAAATTAGCTGGAATTCTAGAGTTATAAAAGGGAAATTGCAAAAATGAGAAGGTGTTCTCTAAGCACAAGTATCTCAATACAGTGTTCATAGAATAGCAATAAAATATGATCTAGTGATGATGAATATGCAGAAGAAAATGTTTTTGGATGTATTTCCCATTTCCTTACTGCGATAGAGGAAATGGCAAGAAATTCATTGCTGTCATCACAAAATGATTCTTTCTGTTTATGATAGCTCTGCTTAGTATTACTAAAAATTAAAATTGGTTCACTGAAAAAGCCTGCTATGAACTATTCACAGCTCAGTCATCTCTAAAATAGCACTATTATGTGCCTGAATCTTGGGAATGTGTGTGGGAAGGTGAGGGGGAGGGTAAAGGAGTTCAGTGAGAATATCTGCTTCATGGCTGCTCCATCTTCCCATTTTACTATGGAATAATACAAGAGAGTGTTCCTTGCTCTTTCCTTTGCCATGCAAATGACTCAGATAATCACAGAGATATCAACACAGCATCAAAGCACAGTCTTCATAACAACTGGCTCTGTGGATATTTAAAATGTGTGAGCTGGCTCTGTCTCTTTACAGAGGAAGCAGAGAGGGGATGTTTACCCAGCCACTCTTGCTCTTTTTCCTATTCTATTTCTGAAAAAACAAGCTTGATGAATAGCTCAAAAATCAGCGCTAAAATTTCTGTTTTGCAAACTGAATGGTCATGTTTCTACTTCCCTTGTGTTATCTACAACAGATGTTTGCCTTGCTGCATGTTGCAGGCACAAATGCTCATCAAAATAGGTTTCAAGTCTTCATCATTAATATTTATTAATACTACATTTTATTATGTGAATGTTTTCTGGAATTATGTGAATTATTTCTTCCGGAATATAAAAGAGAAGCATAGCTTCCATTATAAAAGAAAAGCATAACTGTGATTTATGTGCAGGTATCCAACCAAGAAGGAAGGGTGTACATTTAAGCGCCTGAACAAAATGGGAAATATCAAAGTTGAAGCCAACTCCAAATATTGTCCTTGTGAGAAGATCAGAATGACACTTTCCTGCATCTGTTACCATACATAAACTGCATGTGCTCTGTGATTATAGCTCTGGTTCTCAGATGTGCACCTACCCCTATGGCAAGGTGGGACTGTGGCTCTTGCTGTGCTATCTGCTTTTCCTTGGTATCAGACACAGATGCCTGGAGAGGGAGAGATGCTCAGTGAAATCTTACAGATGTCTTCATCAGGATGATTAAAAAATAGTGTCTGCATCTGCAGGGTACCTAAAGAATGAACTATATTTTCAATTTTCACAACTACAAGGCAATTTCTTTTTTTTTTTATTCTTTCATGTTATGAATCAGTCTCATTGTGAGCTCGTTAAACTAGTGCTGAATATATTAAATAAAGAAGTTCAGTAATTTGCCTATACATGGAGATGGAGAAATTAATAATTCTTGGGTTTTTAATTGACTGAAGAGCTATTGTAATGAAAAATTAATAAGAGGGGTGAAAGGAGTTAAACTGCTTATTTCTGCTTTTCCTGTAAAATATGTGGCTAAACTAAAATGTCTGAGTTAGGATAAAGTTACAGATCTGTGTGCCCACCTAGAAAGTTTAACAAAAACTCTGCATACCATTTCCAAAAGCTTATAATGAGTTTTACTGGTAAAAGGATGGATGCAGGGCTGCATTTCTGACTCTATTCAAATACTCCACATTTTATTGTGTACTTCCAAATGATTTTGTTAAAATATGGTATTGCAGCATGAGTACTAGTTTCACAACTATTATTTCACAAGTATTATTCTGAACTTATTTTGTTTCTTTTGCTCACATTGAATTCTGGTTTATATTGTACACACTCACCAGTGCCTGTACCCCAACAGAAAATACATGTACATGTAGATGGGTATTTATATACACATAGGTATAAAGCCTACTTATGGGCTTTGGAAAATATTGTAATTGCTTTAATCTGCATCAGTCTATGTGAATCTGAATATACACAGGCAGCATGTGAATCCACAGCAGACACATATAAATAAACACATGTGTTTATTCCTACACATATGTGATGTACTTAGGGCTCTCTAAAAAATCAGTTGTACTGGGGTACAAATGCCAGTGCTCAAAGGAGTGCACTCTCAGTTGCACTATTTGCACTGCCATGTTTAGCATTTTTTTTGATCATTTAAAGTGGAGAAAACTGTGCCTTGTGTGTTTCCATGTGCCACAGCCATGCCCCACCTCAGGGAGTGAGTCTGTACAGTGAAACACAAGGGGGAGAAGCATTCTTTGTGCCCTGAAGGGACAAGGAGGAGGAAGGCTGGAGCATCTGCTCTCCTTGGCCCCCTGACAGGGTTTAGCAGCTGCACCAAGGCACCTGTAACTGGGACATTGTCCTCTGTGGTGATGTGAGGGTCCCCAGGACCAGGTGAGAGATGAGAATTGGCTCCAAATTCTCAGAAGGCTGATGTATTCTTTTATGATATTATATTCTATTAAAAAAATGACATACTAAAACTATACTAAAGAAAGAGAAAGGAGACATCAGAAGGCTTAACAAGAATGAGAAAAAAAACCTGTGACAGACTCAGAGGGTCCAACACAGCTGGCTGTGATTGGTCATTAAGTTAAAACAATTCACATGCTGGGTAAACAGTTCTCCAAATCACATTCCAAAGCAGCCAAAAAGGGAGAAGCTGAAGCTATCCAGCTTCCCAGGAGAAGAAATCCTGGCAAAGGGATTTTTCAGAAAATATCACGGTGACACTCCCCTCCCTGAGCATCTGTGAGGAGGCTGCAGATGTGTTGGCCCCAGAGCTGGCTGGGATCTGAAAGAATCTGATGTGAGGATGTCTAGGGGAGAAGCTACCAAACAGTTTTGACTGTGCACTTATCACTTCCCTTATCACTGCTAAAAACTTATGTCTTAAGTAAACATTCCTTAATCCTGCCTTGTACAAAATCTAACTGTGATTATTTAGGGAAGTGGCACGCATCCTTGAGATAACTAATTTTTGCACCTTCATGGTGAACCATGTTTTCAGACTTCACAATCCTAACGTTAACATGGTTTGCTGTGGGTCTGTTCTTCAGCTCAGGCTGCAGCCAACGTCTGAGGTCACCATTTGTGGTATTTGCTGGGTCCCCAGGACAAAGGAGGAATTGAGAATCTGACTCCATGTTCATAGAAGGCTAATTTATTATTTCATGATATTATAATTAAGAATGCTGTACTAAACTATACTAAAGAATAGAGAAAGGATACTTACAGAAGGCTACAAAGAAGAAGAAAAACTTGCGACTGCTTCCAGAGTCCTGACACAGCTTGCTGTGATTGGTCATTAAGTCAAAATAATTCACATGAAACCAATCAAACTATTGGATAAACAATCTCCAGCCACATTCCAAAGCAGCAAAACAGGAAGAAGCAATCAGATAATTATTGTTTTCATTTTTCGCTGAGGCTTCTCAGCTTCCCAGGAGAAGAAATCTTGGCAAAGGGATTTTTCAGAAAACATGACAGTGACAGTTTGTTTCTGTGTAAGGATGTCTGACTCCCAGGTTCATTACACAGTAAAATAAGTATGTTCTAGCAATCATCAGTGGACGGAAAATTCCCTTGGAAAGCAGCAAAATGGTGCAGAGGGCACTTAAAAATAAATGCAGGCCTGAAGCAGCTTGCAGCAGTAGTGGTATTTGTACCTTTAAAAATACCAGTGGTAGTTGAAGGACACAAGCACACAGTCTGTAGGTAGAAATAGCGCAGCTTTGTAAGATTTTATTTTATGTGAATAAGCATAATTGCAAAATGCATTTGCCTATGCATATATAGATTAATTTTAAGACTAAAATAATTTCTCAAAGTAAAAAATAAAGTGACAGTTCTATTACACTGACTGACATTTCATTATTTGAATGCCTAATGTGCATTTCGCTTTTGGATAATTAGTTGTCACTTTGCAAAAGCAATTACACTTTAAAGGTTACCAGTGTTTTTCCAAAGGATAACTTAGACTTTTTATCTGGTGGCTGAATTGGTGTCAGATCTAAGTACAGACGTGCACAAAATGCATTTTTTCCAGAAGGATATGTATGGGCACACAATGGTAACACATGGGCAGGATTCATGTGTCTCAAAAATAAAAAATAAAATAAGGGTTTATAATGAAGTTAGCACATCCTGCCATGCCAAGTTGTTCATCTGATTCACCCCAGGCTACCTGAACATATTGTTTCTTGCATACCTGCAGAATTCCCCTCTGTGCTCTATGGATTGAATTGTTTTGCTTACATTCTTGCACAGTTGTTTCTCTTATGAGGCTGGAATGTTTCCCCCCATGCCCACCAACCCTGCCAATTCCTTAAATTATTCTTTTTTGCTGTGCTCCATTCTTAGGGAAGGTTATTCTTTACCCTTCAGTACAGGTTTATACATTCAGCTGAAAGATGTAAGCATAAATGAGGGAACTAAAAGCTAACAGTAGCTAACAATATGCATTTTTGCTTTATAGGACACCTTGTAAGCATAGCTGCCACGGGGTATGTGAGCCAAATAAACACACAGCAGAGCTGGGGACTCAGTTATAAGTGTAGGAAACTCCCTGAGAATTCATTGTTCATAACAGTCTTGAAAAGGCACAAAGGTGAAGCAGCACCACAATTTTGTGCAGAATTGCTTTCCTGTTACATGCTGGAGTAACTACGCCTTGATTTCTGCCTGAGGAAAGCTTGGGGTGTTGCTGGAGGAGTGCTTAGGGTTCAGACATGCACGGCCACCAAACATGGAAAAAGATGCCGAGGCAGAGTGGCAGGACATGCAAATGCAGCTTTCAATCCAGCACCTGACACAGTTGTGTGCAGGAACTCTGTTCCACACGAGGCATTTTTGTTCTGAGATTTCAGAAGTGCTTCTGTATCACAGTGGGATAAACCTGAGATTTTTCAAAGCTTTCTTTGAGAAACAAGATGGAAAGGATAGCCAGTGGTGAAGACATTCACTGTGATGTCAGGTCTCAAAGTCACATTCGAATTGGACTTGAATTTGACTTTTTTTGATACATTGATGCTTTTATTTGTTCTGGAGATTTTCCATTTGCTGCAAATTGATATTCGTTGAGAGAGCCCATGTGAGACTGATAACAGCACTCACAGTAGTCTGATGCAAACATTCAAATCCTGCAATCTTCCGGATTTAGAAGATTTTGGGACTGTCCTAACAATTGTATGGGCTTTATAGCACTTCAAAAAGGCATTGGTGTCACCCGTCATGTTTTCTGGAAAAATCCCTTCGCCCAGGATTCCTCTCCTGGGAAGATGAAAAGCCTCAGAGAAAAAGGAAAACAATAATTATCTCATTTGCTTCTCCTGTGTTGTGCTCATGTGGAATATGTTTGGAGATTGTTTACCCACAGGTGATTGTTTCATTGGATTCTGGTGTGAATTGTTTGACTCTTTGGCCAATCAGTGCCAAGCTGTGTTGGGGCTCTGGAAAGAGTCACGAGTTTTCATTATTATCTTTTTAACATTCTGAAAATATCCCTTCTGTATTCTTTAGCATAGTATCGTTTAGTATTCTTTAATATAAAATAGTATCATAAAACAATAAATTAGCCTTCTGAGAACATGGAGTCAGATCCATTATTCCTCCCTTCATCTGGGAACCCCACAAACACAAGACATTGCTTAAATATGAAGGGTACCTATCAAACTATTTTTGCTTACCACTGAGGTGGAGCTGGAGCCAGTAGCTTTTAAACATCCTGTGGTGCCTCAGTCCAGAAGAGGGGAGTTTGCCAATTAAGGATGTTTGGATTTTGATGGATAAACTCCCTGGCAGTGCTGAGGAAGAGCTGCTGATGGCTGTCATGTTACCAGGCAAAGAGCAGTGACATTCATAGTGTCCAGATTTGTTGGGACTTTGTGTTTCTTTCTCATTCGAAAAGTGACAGCATTAGCACTGTGTACACAGTTGGCTTAGTGTTGAAGGTGAGTAGCTGTGTTGCTCCTAGATTTTGCTTGGAAACATGTTCCCTAAGGACCTGGTTATGCAGTTGAATCTTTCTGGGCAAGTCTCTGAGCTTCCTGCAGAAGTGTCTGCCTGAAATCTTAAATGTAACTTCATGCTTAGATTTTGTTGCAGGTTTTTTCCTCTTCTCCTGTTTCCTTATGACATCTATATGGAAATATCATAGGAAAGTAAGCAAATATTCAAACTGTTCTTAATTACTATTTATACTGCCTCTGCAAATGATTATCTTAGCTATATTCCCACTTTATAAATGACTTATGTAGTTGGGTTAAAGAGATTCACACACAACATTTGTTGGTCAATTACCTCTTAAATTATGTACATTTCTGTAATTAGAAAATGTAATTTTGCTTATGCACATACAGCTTTTTTTTTTTCTAAATCTGCACTTATTATACCTGGAATGATGACTTTTATTTGTACACAGAAGGTAAATTGAAAAGAGTTTTCCTATTAAAAGTCTGTGATTCTGTAATCAGCAAGACAACTTTATTTCTGTATGTATGAGGTGTTCGCTGAATTTTGGACTGAAGAATAAATGGACATTTCTAGACAGGAAAATCTTGAAAGCCAAGTGTGTTCCCTCAGTCAACAAAGAAATCTGTATGTTTATTAAAAGAGCAAAGAATGGATGTTATCATGTTAATATTATCCTAAAGCTCAATTACTTGTGACTTTACTACAGTTCCAGTAAGAATGTTGAATTGTCAGGAAAAGGAATTCTTGCACGGCACCATAAAATACCCATAACATGAAATCCCATTTTACAAAAATAATTGACCTTTGCCATGAAAACATTAACTAAAGATGTAAACATTTTTGCATTTGTTTTCCCAAGAAGACAAGGTGAAAATTAATCTGACAACAATGGGCCTGATGTGCGTGTGATTGCTGTCATGGCCGTGATCTTCTCTTGGAGATGTCCTTGAAAAATTCCCAAGGTGAAGTTGTGACTTCTCAGGTTGTGCAGAAGCTGATGTTTCTCCCTTAACACTGATGTTTTCACACTGATTTTCATCTGATAGGTTAGTATTGCATTCTTATTGAGAGCAGCACTGAAAAAGTGATCTCTACTGTGAACAACATTTAAACATGTGCTCAACCACATTCACATTTGAATGTTTTGCCCCAGATTCACATTCAGACACAAATCATGGCCAATTGTACTTTTACTTCTTAAACATTAGGGTTTTTCCCATAATTTCTTTTTATAACTATATTTGAGTTGGAAACTTCAGTATCTAAACCAGTTGTTAGAAGCTCAATCTTATCAAGTATTTTAAGGGTATTTTAAGTGTCATGCAAGAAGTCCTTTTCCTGACAATTCAACATTCTTACTGGAATTGTAATAAATTACTGTGTGGTTTCATTATCCCACTACCCTTCCTCTCTGGTATATCAAGTTTTAGGGAGAGAAAAGAGAAAATTCAGTGAATTAGTCTTAGCAGTCAATCTCTACTAAAGTGCAAATTAAAGTCTATTTCATTGAAGTACTGTAGGCAAGTGTGGTGTCCCTAAATCTTAATTTCTTCAGCCAGGTAATAGCCCTGCTAGAGGGGATGTGAGATGGGACCTAAGGTCCAACCTGAGCTGATTGGTGATGTCAGGGCTGGAGGCAGCCTGGGCTGGGGAGGATCACTGCTGGAGTTTGCAGTCCTAAGTGATGTGGGCCAGGCAAAGAATGAAGTCAGAATGCTGAATTTTAGGAAAGGAAAGGAATTTTAAGAAAGGAAACTTCCAGCTGTCCAAGGAATTAGTCAGTAGGATTCCTTGAGGAGCTGCCCTCAGCATGCTAACACAGGCTGGAGGGTGGAGTGTCACAGACATCTTTTATGAAAAATCCTTTCCTTAGGACTTTTTCTCCTGAGAAGCTGAGAGGCCTCAGGAGCAAAATGTAAACAATGGTTATCTGCTGCTGTGGAATGCAACAGGTGGATCTGTGATTGGTCTCATGTGGTTGTTTTTAATTAATGGCCAATCACAGTCCAGCTGTGTGGGAGTCTCAGTCAGACACAAGCTTTTGTTATAATTCTCCTTTCCTTGCAAACCTTCTGATGAAATCCTTTTTTCTATTCTTTTAGTATAGTTTTAATATAATATATATATCATAAAATATTAAATCAGCCTTCTGAAACATGGAGTCAGATTCTCATCTCTTCCCTCATCCTGGGACCCCTGTGAACTCCACCACAGTGGAGGGATTCAGAGAGGCCGTGCTGAGAAGGACTTGGGGGCACTGGTGGATGACAAGCTGGACATGACGTGGCAACGTGTGCTTGTATTTGGAGCTATATCAAAAGAAATGTGACCAGCAGATTCAGGGAGGGGATTCACCCTGTCTCTTCCCCTCTGGTAAGGCCCCAGCTGCAGTCCTGTGTCTGGCCTTGTGGCCCCCAACACTACCATGGATGTGTTGGAGCAAGTCCAGAGCAGAGCAGATTCCCGGAGGGCTGCAGCCCTTGTGTAATGGGGACAGGCTGAGAGAAGGGTCTGGGAGACCTTGGAACTGCTTTGGTACCTAAAGGGATCTCACAGGGAAGATGGGTCCAAACTATTTGGCAGGGCTTGCTGAGATGGGAAAAGGGGTGTTGTGGTGAATTTTCCTTTTAATGGTTTGTTCTGTTCCCCCTTTCCATTGTTGGTCTAACCCTAAATTGTATCTTCCCACATGCCTGTCCAGTCCTAACCCTGCCCCTTGTTCCTGAATGTTCCCTGTTCCTCCTCCCACCACATGTCAACCCTACCTTATACCAAACCCTTGTTCTAGAAAGTTCCCTGCCTCTTGAAGTCCCATTGGATTGTTCAAACCCCTCCCTTTGTGTTTCTCATTGGCTGCAGCATTGTAAACCACGCCTGTTACTCCTCCCCATCCCTTTCCCTATTGGTTAAAGAATTGTACCTGCCCCTGAGCCTCCCCTGTAGATAAACCCCTGCACATCTGAGTTCTTTGTCTTCTGTCTTGGATCCTCTACCGAGTAAAGCTTTTTTGGGAACCCATACAGAAGATCTCATCCTTGTCCCCACCATGTGCCTTATGAGGTGGCTCTGGTGTTTTGGGGTCTCCCTGTGGGCGTCCCAGACAGACAAGTCCAATTAAGCACGACCTGTCCTGGGCCCTCAGGCAGACTCCAGGGCCACAGGAGCAGCCTTAGTGAGATCAGCTCTTAGTGATTCTCAGCTCATTTGTGATTTCAGCTCTTTGCTTGCTAAGTGCCTTTGGCAGACGCAGGGAGAGAGAGGAGAAGGCTGCGTGAGGCTCCACAGAGATGTCCAGATGCAGTTTGTTTAGGGGACCCCCTAAGCTGTGTGTTCCCTGGTAGCAGTAGG
Source organism: Camarhynchus parvulus (assembly GCF_901933205.1). Taxonomy (NCBI): domain Eukaryota; kingdom Metazoa; phylum Chordata; class Aves; order Passeriformes; family Thraupidae; genus Camarhynchus; species Camarhynchus parvulus. The sequence continues at coordinate 4,767,160 of NC_044575.1, read as the reverse complement.
CAGGCAAGGAGATCCCACACAGCTTCTGAGGATGCTGATTAAATGAGGGTTTATTGGGGGTCCCACCCCCAGGAGCAGCACGGCTTCTGAGGGAGAAGGGGCAACAGGGAGAGAGGGAGAGCTTAGGGAGAAAAGGACCAAGAGAGAGTCTGTGGTCTCCCCCCACAGCTTAACTGGGAGATTCAAAATGGGCACAGAATAAGACTTGAGCCAATGGGATTACAGATCCATGATACTTCAGGGGAGCATCACAGGCTTGGAATAAACCCTACATTTTCAAGGGGTGAGACAGAGCATGCCATTTAACTAAAATGTAACACCACAACAATGTCCTTTATTGGAGTCTTCTGCAAAGGTTCTCAGGGACAGCTCTTCTGCAGAGCTGGGCACAAGTAGGGGTTTTTATAGGGTCCAGGAGTTTTAGGAAACAGTCTGATGGTAAGGGTCGAGGGGACAGTGACCTATAGGCTTACAGAGACATAACAAGGGGTCCCAGGGCAGAGGAGGGTCTCCTTAGGTCCAGTCATCTTGGCTGGCATTTCCTATCTGAGGCTGCTGGATGCCAGGGCTCCAAGCAGCAAATTAGCTGAAGATGTCTCTGCTCACTGCAGGGGAGCTGCTCTAGATGATCCTAAAAGGTCCTTTCCAACCCAAAATATTCTGTGAAATCACAGTATCCTGACAGGCGTCTCATTAAAGCTAATACCCGAGTCCCTTAAATTTTATTACATTTTCACTGGAGAAACATGCTTAACTCGCAAGGAGTTGCCAACGTGTTTAATGTGGATTTGAAAAGCTTTTACATAAGTGTAAATTATTGGACTGGCTTTATTTTTCTCCCCCCTTTGGATTTCCCACTGACTTCCTTGCTGTGGGAAGTTTTTCCCTCCAAGTAGGTGATCTGGTCATTCCACCAAGGCTGTGTATTTCCCTTGAGGGTTGGAAGATTGTGATGCTAAATCTGCCCTCCTACCCTCCTGATGGGGTCTCCCATATCCCTTTCTGCTGGAGGGCTATTCATCTATTGACACCAAAAGTTATGAAACTTACTCTGATCTCTTGTTGTATTTTATATTTATTTTTAGTTCTGTACCTATTTACATTTGTATTGATAGAAATATGTTAAAGTAAGTAAAGGTATTGCTTCTCAGCCTCAATTTTCATTGACTATTTAGATAATTTTTTTTTAGTTTCTGCTCCAAAACAGGTTTTCAATTACCATCAGCATCTAAAAATGCCCTTGTACTTGTTTCAGTTCAGTTTATCTATTTGTAAAACTGTACTCTAAGTGAAATCTCATCATTGCCTGAGCTGTAGTAATGGTTCCAATTCCATTATAAAGTATCTTTTCTTTACTGGAGGAATACCAGTGATATTAAAGTAATAAGTATGACATGCTTTTCTAAATGGACATTCCATTATGTTCAGTCTTTATAACCACTTTTGCATTTCTTGGTAATTATTTGTTATTTAACAGTCATTCTCCTCCTTTGTTATTTGATTGATGTGTTCTGAGCTTATAAAGATTTTGGAGTGTTTGCTCAGAAGTTGATCGTGCACATTGCATGTTTGAACTTAATTTCTATTACAAGGTTTTGCAGCATGAAATACTTATTCTCTTGAAGAGTGGAAATACCTAGTAACTGCTTATTGCCTGCATATTATTTTGGGACATTTGTACCTTTTGTTTCAAGGATTGGGAATGAAAATTTAGCTTTAGAAAGGCCTTCAGTTGCAGCCAGATATTCCTCTTTCAGCTCTACCCACTGCATTTCCTCATGTTTATTTTTAGTTCTAATCCATATCATGTCCAACCTTGTGTGACACTGTAAAATAATGATCTGGACAACGATGGTGTCATTAGTCTGACCTCAGCATAATGCAAGGACTTAAAAGAGATCTTGAAGGAAGAGATAATGAAGGCTGTTACAGGCTTGTTATAATTGCTGTGGGTGAAGGATATGCACCAGACAAGTTGTAATTAAAGAAACAGAGATAAAGAAAAAAGGATAGAAAATGAACTAAGGATTTGCCAAAGATAGACTGTGTCTGAATAATCAAACAGCTTTCAGTGTGCTAACTGATTTTCTAAGAAATGCAGTAGATTAAATCTATCTGGGTTTCAAAAGTTTTTATGAATCCTCTGTCTAGAAAATCAATAGTTATATTTGGAGTCTGCTGCCATAAAATCCCCACAGCAATAAGGTTAGAGCTACTCTCTGCTCCTACCTGGCTTCAGAGTGGTGGAAGAACAAAATTATTCCAATTTTTTGCCTCCTTCTTCCAGAGAGGAAGGTTATTCACTTGTCACTGCCACGTGGGGTGTGTGTAGTGCACCATATAATTTACTTCTGCCTCTGAGTGCACTTTCTCTGTACTGGGGAGCCTACTGTGAGCATTTTTGGGTACTAAATATATCAGATAATTTGAAGAAGTAACTAAGCAAGGAGTTTCTTGTTGCAAGGCATACTCACAACAGGATCTTTGTACTGGAAAACCCAACCAGCTGCTGCACACCCATGCACTCCTGTCACATTCTTTCCTTATTTGTGTCAGTCCTCTTTGCTTCCCTCAACAGAAGGGTTGGATAGCCAATGTCCCAAGTCCCCCTTCGCAGATGAATCTCATTTTAGAAGTTCATATTACTGAATCATAATCATAATTAACTGAGAAAGGACTGCAGGAAGCTATGAAGTCTTTACTCAGCTGCTCATGGCACTGTGGTTCTCCTGTATGGTTTTTCAAACCTTCTGGTAGTGGAATCCATCTCTTTTCTCTGTGAAATATTTAAATTTGTTCAAATTTATTCAAATTTAAATATTTGGAATATTTAAATTATTTTAAATTTATTTATATTTATGGCTGGGAAAATTTTATTTTAACATGTCATCCAAGTGTCCTCATAAATTCTTGTCCATTGATTTTTGGCCTTCTCCACATGAATATATATAACAGTTTATTCCCTTCCTTTTTGTGGTAACCTTTAATAGTTGCAGCTGTCTCCTCAATTGTCTATAGTCTAGACTAGACTGAGAGGTTTTCCTGTTTTTCACTGCGTGTATTTCATCTCTTCTAGAATTTTGATTATTTTTTGGTGCTCTTCCATGAATTTTCTTAAATAGAGTCACAAATATTTTAAGGGGAGATGTCCCAGTCTTGACCCAGGACCTCAAGTGTGGCCTTATTTGGATTGTGTAAAGTAGAAGGGCTACTTTGACTTTATTTATTTCTAATACTACTTTTTGTGTATGTCAGAAGAATTGTGCTTTTTTCAAGCACAATACTACTGAAAATAAATAAATAATATACAGCTTGCTTATGATAGGACATTTTCCCAAGCTTTCACAGAAATTTACAAATACCATACTAGAAAAAATGGCTAACATGAAATTGCATACCTCAAATCCCTCAGATTTACCCCAAACCCTGTTAAAAATGCTATTTACAGAGTTCCAGCAATTTATTACTGAAATGTTATCCCTAATGTAAACACAGAGAGATATAATGTAGTGTCAGACCTCCCTAGACTAAAGTAAGATTACTTGGTTCAACAATTCCCTACCTGCCACTGCCTTGATCAGCATAGCTATCAATAATTCTGTTTACTGGCATTAAAATGCAAAAAGGATTTCCACAAGAAATCATAGCAATATAACTTCCCACTGGCAAATACAATTAAGTAATTTTATTAAGATAAAATAAGCCAATACAGAAGATGTGATGAGAAAGTGAAATATGATACTTTACAGCTCTTAACTAAATATTTGTGCTGTGGTCCCTTCCTCTTCTGCAGTGCATGTTCCTGTTGTGATGGCTGAATGTGTCAAAGTTGTGTTCATGGACCATTTATAAGCAGAAACAAAGGAGGAAAAGGAATAAATTTAAGAAAAGTCAGGTGTTTGGGTTTTTTGGGTTTTTTGGGTTTGTTTTTTTTTTTTTTGAGAAATTGCACCAGAGGCTTTGAAAATCTTGTACTTTTTTCCAGAAGCCAAAAGCAATAATTTATCTAGGGGAAATTGTAATTTTTGTTTGTATCGTCAGGTGCTGCACTGGCCTAAGACAGTTTCCCCCAATCCAAGTTATAATATAACAAACTCTGTATTTTACTAGCTATAAAATTCTTGAAGCTTTGAATGTCTTCCTTCCTGTTTTATCCTTTCACAGGTTCTCAAGGAGCTGTCAGGTGCACAGCAGCTTGTGTGGCGCTCTGGTTCTTTTGTTGGCAATCCCCATCTTTGAGAAGCAGTATTAGCCTTCCAACAGAAGCCATGCAAGTAGTTAAGTCAAGGACTGTCAAGCGCAGTGTGACAGATGAGTTTCTTCTCCTGAATTTTCCCCTGGGAGCTGGAGTGACTAAAGTTTGAGCAAAAAGAAAGCAGGCTGGAGTGTCTGGGTCTGCAGCATGCAGGCATCTCCCTCTAGAACTCATTTCTTAAACTCTTGGGTGTGGTGGTGTTCTCAGGGGTCCCAGGGCGAGGGAAGAGATGAGAATCTTGACTCCATGTTTAGAAAGGCTGATTTATTATTTTATGATATATATTATATTAAAGAAAATTATATATTAAACTATACTAAAGAATAGAAGAGAGTATTCATCAGAAGGCTAGAAAAGAAAGGAATGGAATGATAATAGAATCTTGTGACTGACCTGAGAGTCCGAGACTGCTGGACTGTGATTGGCCATTAATTAAAAAACAACCACATGAGACCAATCAAAGATCCACCTGTTGCATTGCGCAGCAGCAGATAATTATTGTTTTTCTTCTCCTCTGAGTCTTCTCAGCTTCTCAGGAGAAAAATCCTGGCAAAGGGATTTTTCAGAAAATATCACGGCGACACTTGGGGCTTTTAAATTTTATTGTCCTTGCAGACACAATGCTGTTAATGTGGAAGAACCTAGCAGAGTTGCTGCTAAATGGCATCTAGGTGGTACACCAAAATGTCTGAGTCACCCCTGTGACCTTTCCAAAGCATTCCCCACCTGCAGATTTCCCATTTAAGCAGCCAGAACCCTTGACACAGGGGATTCTCCAGGACCATTTAGCTCTGGTGCCTCTTCCCCACCATAATTCCCTGGAACATTAAGTGGCACCAGAGACACGAGTTCTTTACACAGGAGAAAACAATAAGTTTTAGCCTCATCCTCTGAGATTAACTGCAATACACAGAGACTGACTGACTTCCATGAGCTCAGTGTGCTACAGATGATCAGGGAATGATGTCAGCTACATCTGGGGCTACTGAAGTAATGAGACTACAGTTTTTAAAGGACCTGGTACACCAAACCACAGTTCAATAACTGAAATGAGAACAAGCCTTTTAAACAGTGTTTTGGTGTAAACCAGGCTTAAATGTATATATATATATATATATATATGAAAAATTTCACATGAAGTTCCCTTAGCATATATTAACGACTAAAGCATCTCTGTCTCTGAGAAGCAGGCATCAGGCTATTTCTAAGTGTGTGCATTTAAACTGAGAGTTTATTCTTGCTGATATTCTTTGCAGACTGCTATATTTTTCTTATTTCAAGAGCACTGATTTAAAGGGTCTCCCCTGCCAGCTCTGCACCCGTTCTCTTCAGGAGCACTGTGTGACAAATAGAGCTGCCTTCTTGGTTAGAGCATCCATCCCAGGGGTGCACAGAGGTTGTGCCAACACTGCCCACGGAGGCCCTGCACTGCAAAGCCAGGCTAAATCCTTGCACAGTACTTGTATCAGGTAGCTGTGGCATCGCTGAGTCCCATTTTGCAACTTGGTTTTTAATCATCTTCAAACAAGGCCAAATACAATCTGTCTGAGAGGAAACCTGCTAAGTAAAATCTGTTCTGTAATAGGGTTGTACCAAAAAAATGGCAGGTGCAGTTTTACAAGGTACTGAGCCCACTCCTGCCATAGTCTGTGACTTACTCTTCCCACTGTAATCTAAAGTCAATATATTGATGTATTTATTAGCATTACACAGAAGAGCTGGGCTCCACTGAAATGCAGTTTCAATCTCAGCTCGCTTTTGATGAATGGGTTTTGTTTGTGAATAATTGTATTTATAGTCCCAAGTCCTTAATAAACACTGCATCCTCATTCATGGCATCTTAACCTTTCATGAGATTGCATCTTAATGTGATTCTCCAGCCTTGTCCCTTATTATGTTTTATAATATCTGCAGGATTGGATGTGTAATAGAAATAAAACAAAGGTGGTGAGCAAGTTTCAGATAATCCTTTGCTATCCAGTCTACAAGTTTGGAAATACATTAGATCTTGTTATACTCTTTAATTCACTTCTTATAGCTGAGCTAAGGTAAATCTTTAAAGTGAAAAAAATGCAGAAAGTTACTACCAGACAGACAGAGCAATATAACCTTAGAAATTAGAATTTGTTTCTGAGTTCACTGTCTAGCAGTTACAAGAATTTCTCATATGGAAAAAACATTTATTCTGTGTTACTTTAATAACTTGCAAGATCCTCTGCAGGGATTTCATATACTCACTTCATATTTGAATTCTCAAAACTTGCTGTATAGTAATATGCTCCTATTCTTCTCCCAAACTAGACTGAATAAATAAAACTTAAGACTTATTTCTTATATATATCTTCAGCAAAACATAATGCTGACAGTCTTGCTTGTTTTGTCTGTATTAATGCAATCTGCCCTCCTGGGTAGTGCTGATGAATAAATCACTAAATGTGTAATAGCATCTATTTACTCTGAATGGCAACATTTTAGTCCAGACAGGAAATGACTGTTCATGGGTTTTATTTGTTTGCTTTTTTCCCCCTTCTCCTACTGTCTGAAAATAAATTAATTGCATTGTGTGTAGCCATTATAGAAATATGTAAAATTACACCTTGCAATAACGTAGTGCCGTTTTCCAGTCTTTATGTGAAGGTATTTAACTTCTAGTTTGCAAATAAATTGCTTTTCTCGCTTTTGTTGCATGGTGCCAGAATTGTAATAATTTTGTGAAAACAAGGCCTTTAATTACCACACCTTTGTGATGACAGGTTATTCATGTCCAGAAAATTCTTGGGAGATTATATAAGAAATTCAATAGAATAGAAAGTTTGATCACCACTAAAAAGTGAATGAAATGGATTCCAAATCTGATGGACCTGTCATGGGCAAAAAGTTATTAACTTGATTTTTATAGCCTTTGCTGGTCCTTACTGTACCAGTGACAAATGGATCTGGCTTACCAAGTACTATCTACAGGAATACAAAGAGGAAAAGAAGGTTACTTTGATACTGCTTTCAAGTCTTTGAATTTATGGCAGTTCAAGTGAATTCAGTGAGTGCTGAGCAACTCATTGTCTTGTAAATCAGTGCAAGTTTCTATTGAATATGGCTGGTTTAATTCCTTACGATGAAAAACCATCATTTTTAATTTTAAAATAAGAATACTGAACAGTACATGATGCCAAATATTAAATTAATAACAATGCTAATGAATTTTCCTCTTTTTTTCCTCTGGTGATGAGTTGGCCAGAAAGAGATATGGCAGTGTAAGGTTTATGGTTGTACTCAATGATCTTAAGGGTCTTTTCCAACCTAGATGAGGAATCTATGATTCTATGGTTTCAGTCTATGAAATTGCTGTTCACAATATTGTAATAATTCTTGAATTGTATGAAAATGGTCTTTTATGAATATTTGCTACTCACTTTTTGTTTGTGTTCTAATATTAAATTCTGATCACAGACTTGTATAAGTATTAGATTTTGTAAACAACTAAGTTTACAATGTTTAATTTCCATGATCATAAACATCAGTTCTGTAAATGCACTAAAATACCCCCCAAATTACTGATTTTTTTTGTAAGCAACAAGAAATACTATTCTTGCTTTTTCAGAATGACCATTATGGTTTAATAGTAGCTGTAAGAAAGCTAAAGATAATTTTCTCCCTGTCTTTTGCTTGTCATTTAGTTTTTATTTATAGTAAAAAGACCAAAAAGGGAGAACAGTTGCAATTTGTAGTAAGTAAATTGTCCACGTTAAAATTCTGGCCTGTGTTGAGTAAACTAATTTATCCTTACAATCAATCTACGTTTTTTCTTGCCATTGTTTCTAGTAAAACTTTCATCCAGGAATTTCTTTAAGGGAACTGGCAGGAAAGCAATGACAGAACAAATGGCCATTACATTTGCAGAGTACAAATGTAAAGCAATACAAAACAAGGACATGTAAAGGACATGTCCACTAAGTCAAGATCCTGGCAGAACCTCATCTGAAAACATGGAAAAACCGCAAAATTTTCATTAAGCATGACATTTGTTGCCGGTGTTACCTGTCTCATGTTATTTTATGTCTTGTGAGAGCATGTAGGGAGCATAAGTGAACTGGCATTATCCAAAATCTCATTTGTGGACTGGGAAAAGAGCTGGATGAACTTGTTCTCACACGGACAGGATCTTGCTCATAAAGATGGTTGACCAAAAGCAGGTGGGGCTTGTTTGTGTTTTTTCTTAGCTTCAGAGCGCTGATTCTTCCTTTGCTTTCAGGCTGTTTGTCAAACAGAAGTCAGAATTATCAAAAGTTTCAGTCTGGTGAAAATTTGTGAGGCAGGTTGCAATGTCAGTGGTATATATATATATATATATATATATATATATACAGAGGACATTTTTAGGGACCTGGGAACAGAACTGACTACTGCAAGAGAGAAGGGTCTGATGGGTTGCAGAAAGGGACCTACCAGATACTTTGAAAGACTGGCTAGGATTCCTGCTACATGAAAAATTTACAAGCATTGTCTTCCAGGACTAGAGAAAAACTGGGAAAACTTTAATGAACTGCTGAAATAAGCAGAGAGTGATTGATATCCAGAGACTACCACTGAACCTTCTCCTTGCAAAAGCAGCTCAAATTTCCCTTGAAAGGGCAGAAGAGAGTGGCTAACAACTGGAGTCTGGATTATTTACTGCCAATGACTTCCTTAATTTATCTTCACTGTGAGTTTTATTCATGCCCCAAGGTTCTAAGAGATTGGTAGACCTCCTAGAAAAGAGACTGCTGGTACCTGATGACTGAGGCAGTTAGAATTATGTTGAACTGATGAGTCCAGTTAAAATAAATTCTGACAAGATGGGTATAAAAAAAAGCAAGTGCATTCTAGCAGCTCATTCACAAATTGCAGGTTATTTGCGGATAGTCATGCTTGTAAGATGGATGAGTCCAGAATTACTGATAACAGTAAAGCTAATATTCTGAAACCAGCCATGTTGATTTTCTGTATTCCTCTTCACACTTGTAAGATGGTTTTGAACACCTGATAGGTTGGAGAGTCAGATTTGGCAGGAGAACGTGGCAGAGAAGGAGAAGCATAATGCCTTTAACTGAAACTGAACCTGCTTGCAGGAATGTAATGAACACTTTAAGGATGAATTCATTTCATATAAACCAGGAAATTCCCCTCTCTCCAACTCATAACTTCCTAAGCAGTGTGCAGAGCTTCCTGTGCTTCTCTCATGCCTGTGGATGTTGGGGCCAGGCCAGCACAGAGGCATCTCAGGGAATGCAGCAGACCTTTGCACAGTGTTTCTGTTGACATCAGCTTGAGAAGGACAAGCATTATCTACTCTAAGATTTCTTTTAAAGGCTTTTCTCACTGTGTATCTTGGTCAGGATCACAAATAAAGAAGAGGTCTTTTAGAGTAACTTGTAGTGTAGTGTTCTGGAGTTGACCTCTGCCATCCAACTGTCTGAATTTCCATTTCTGAACAACTTCTTACTGTTCTTCATTTTGCTGTGCTGCTTCTGTGGTATTTTCTGGGTCCCCCATCATTGGGAGGAATAAATGAATCTGACTCCATGTTCTTAGAAGGCTAATTTATTATTTTATGATCTATATTATATTAAAGAATGCTATACTAAACTATACTAAAGAATAGAGAAAGGATACTTACAGAAGGCTAAAAGATAATAATGAAAACTCATGACTCTTACTTCAGAGTCTGACACAGCCTGACTGTGTTTGGTCATTAAGTAAAAACAATTCACATGTTGGATATACAATCTCCCACCACATCCCAAAGCAGCAAAACACAGGAGAAGCAAATCAGATAACATTGTTTTCCTTTTTCTCCGAGGCTTCTCAGCTTCCCAGGAGAGAAATCCTGGGCAAAGGGATTTTTCAGAAAATATGACAGTGATATGCTTCTGAAGTATCTGGCCTGATCCTGGAATTGAAATTGAATGTCCTGGATGTCCATGCCAAAATAACTTCATAATAGTATGTATTATTTCTTTTCCATTTAAAACGGGATCCTTGGAATTTCATGCATTTATAAGGCTTTCTGACTTCCTTTTGACCACTTAGTAACATGCAAGACTAAAAAGTGAGGTTAGCAGTGCGTAGATAATGTGGAGTAGGCAAATGATGACTGGTGGTGACTGGGCAAAACACTGATTAGTGTAGCAGAAAATGACTGAAAAGTGTAGGGAGCAGAGAGGAAAGGTAAATAAGTTAGTGGTGGTATGTGAAGGGTAAAGGATCTCTGAGAGCACCATGGACGGGCTTGTTGTGTTTCACTGGAACAATTCCATACAGCAAAATTTCACATCCTGGTCCTTTCTGAGTGTTAATATACCTTGGACAAAAGCATTCATCTGCTGAAAAAAGCACTGACTGATCCAAGTAGGACTGTTCACATAAGCAAGATTCATCCACCAACCATCTTCTTTCCTTGAATAGTAATATTATACAGTCCTAAGCCTGAGTAAATGTCAGCTGATGATACTTTTGTGGCTCCTTTAGGTAAATATTTCATGATGTATTCTACATTCTGTTCCTTTTCTTTTAGGTTTCAGATGTTTTTTATTTTGCTTTTTTGCTGCTGCTAGCTCCTGTGTTCTCTTTTTAAAATTATGTTCAAAGAAAATAGTAATTCATTAAGAAAATTACCTGTAGAAGCAGACTATGATGGCAATAGCTGTAAAAATAGTGACATTCACAGGAAGAAACACTTTGCAGGCTGACAGACTATTTCAATAAAGCTCACATAGCCTCTCAGTGAGGGAAATGGATAGGGCTTGTTTTTTCCTGTGTTTGCAATGCTGAAGCATTTAGACTACCTCATTTGAACCTTTAGATAATTAAGAACAGCTTTATATCATTAATGTTTAAGTGCCATTTTCTCTTATGAAACTGTTGGCCATCTTTAATTGATACAGGGACAGCAGAGAGCACTTTGCTGACTTTTGACTGATCCACAGAGAGCTGCAGTGGTATTCCAGGTAAACTACATCTTCAAGGCCATAGAGTTTGTATCTGGTGCTTTGTCTATTGGTGCTATTAATTGTTCCACTTAACAATTGATGTCCCAGTTTTGATCTCTGTCATCAGTTATTACAGGGGTTTGGAAGGCAGGATTACTCTTCTCTTTAATAATAGATCCTGGGATTTAGTATTAAAATAATTTTTTTAATTCACTGAGTTAGCAGCAATTAAATGCAGGTTTTTTGTGATGGTAACCAGCTGACTCAAAAAGGTATTTGTTTGATTTGTAACTAACTGTTGATTGGTCTGTTGTCAAGTTTTGGTATTTTTTCTCAGGCCCAGAGATATTTTAAAGGAATACATGCCATAAATAGAATTATGAGTTTATTTGACAAATCTGTGGTGTCCATCTATTGCTTTGCTGTTGCTGGGTTAGGAAGTTGTGAGAGAAATGTACAAGTAACTTTGCTAGTTTAATCTTCCTCATAAAACTTTAAACTTCCTTAATTGTGACCAGTCTCTTGGGTTTTCTACTTCTTTCTCCTTGTTGAAGACTAATAGAAAAATCCAGGCTTCTCTTCTTTCCCTTTTTCCTCAAAGGTATCAGTGAAATTAAGTAGCCTCAGCTCAGCTGAAACCCCTGGAATTACTGCCACAACTCTTTTTAATGGGCTGTGGACCTCATCCCATGGACTCACCTTCCTGAGTAATTCTGTGCTATACAATACATCACTGGTGTTTTACACCACCAGTTTTTTATTAACATCCCATTTAAGAGTGATCCACACTTGGAGAACTTACCCTTTGCTGTGCAACATAATTATACATAAAGTACCTAGTGCAGAAGAGAACTTATTTTTTTTCCATCTGGAGCAGAGCTGCTGAGAGCATTAGTGTGTTGCTTGTAGGGCTTTATGCTTATAAAGCAAATCCAAAGTAAGCTAGGGCATTTTTCAAGATTTATTCTGGTTAAATTAAAAATAAGCAACCCAATGCTTAATTTAACTTGTGTTTTCAATTAAATTAATTGTTGTCTTTGACTTACAGATTTATGTCCCTACTAAGCATGACTGAGCCAAATTCTATTAGCTGAACACTAGTGTCTTCAATTAATTTTAGGCTTTTGTGGCTTTGCATAGTGGTATTTTAAAGCTACACTATTTGAAAAAACCCCAGGGAATTTAAAATTTAAGGTCCTTGGTTTTGTCCCCTTTCAAATGTCACGCTTCCAACATTTGATGTAAAACAAGGATTTGTGTGTGTGAAACAAGAAGTTACTAGCCACAAACAAAACAAATTAGTTTATGATGTTATTTAGTTCCCTTATCAATTGTACAAATTTGAATCTTCTGCAACCTGAGCAGTATCATTAACTGTTAGAGCAGTGATGGTTGCTGCTCACTGTCCCTCTTGAGACAGGAAAAAGCTGTGCCCTTACTACCTCCTTTCCCCTTTTCCCCTTTTCCCCTTTTTTCCCCCTTTTCCCCTCTGGACAGTTACAGAAAATGGCAAAAGGAGCTGTGCTGCTCTCTGTTAAATGCCTTTATTGTTGGTTTCCTGGGCTTTTGCCCTGCAAAGGCCAGCTGTGTCCTCTCAGAGGTTCCGTGGTTGGCAGTCGGATGCTGGAAGGCTCATTTGCCACAGAACCATTTCATAGCTTGGAAACAAGGTCTGCAAACTCTGCTCTCCTATTACACCTCTACAAAATCAATAAGCACAGAAAATCGAGTAAAACAAATTAATTTGTCATCTGGAACACGGGGCAAGTCTATACTAATGTTTAGTTTAAACAGGAGGTTACCTTTGAGGTTTCCATGCCAGGTAGTGCAGCAGTTTCTGTTGCAGATTTTGGATTTGGCACAAAGCCATCCATACTGGGGCAGCCTGGCCAGGCCAGCCTGTGCAGACATCAAGCAATTTCTGCTCTCCTCCTCACACACCCTGCAGGACTGGAAGGTGGAAGTGGGAAACTGGGATCCTTCTGTACCAGTCCTGTGTGAGAGATCTACAATGCAAGCATGATTCAGAGGAAAGAAGCTGTTTCAAAGATTGACCTCCTGTCTAATAATTAAATATTTTTACAGCCTTGAGAGGCCAGTGCCTTAGGGTAAAACTTGGGGATTTATGGTATTACAGGAAAGCACATAGGAGCTGAATAATGTTTCCTAATGAAGCCTAAAGTCAACATAGTCAATGGTGAGCCATCCTTACAAGTATTAAATCTCATATTAGCTCCTTCTTTCTGTGTTGTCTGTTTTTGGCTCCATATCCAGGCAGATGGAAGAATTAGTTGGCTATGGTTCTTCAGGAACAGAGTAACACTGAAATAAAAAGGTAGACTTTTCTCAAAAAAAACCACTTCTCTGATTATTGTGTTCATCTAAACCATTTCAGTGAAAACTAATGGGGTGCAAATTTCACAGAAAGTATTTAAGAGTTCAGAAAAATAATCAATAAATTTTAATTAAATGGAGTTTTGGTGGAGCTTTTGTCCATATGCTTTGAATGACCAGATCCATGATCATCAGTGTAATAACTGTATGCTTATGTCATAAAGGCCAGTGGATTTTGGTTGCTGTAATTGTCCTTCCATTATTCAAGAGTCTTAGATTCTTCCCTTCTCTTAAATTCTCTTCACTAATTTTGACCTGGACTAATGCTGTAAGGTACTTAACTTTGTTAATTAAAGGTACAATCCAATCATGATGCTTAAGGATGATGCTGCCTATGACATTCCTAGTTCTGAAGAACCAGACCAAGTTTTTTAACCAACTGCTCTCTGAATTCTGTGGCAAATTACTGGGTACTGAGCCGTATCAGAGTGGAAGACATAGACCTTACCTGCAAACCTGGACAGTAGCAATGCATAAAAAGCCATATTGAGAAGGGAGCTTGCTTGTTAGAAGCAAGGTAGGTTATATTTTGCCCTATTATTTCTTTGTAATCCTCTTGAATTACATGTCACTCAACTCATAAAATAATTTTCTTTATCTGAGTTGATACTTCTGCCTCCAGATTATTTCAGTGGCTTCTTTTGGGTAAGTCCTACTTGGTGGTAGATTTACTGCCAGGTTCAATTCCTTATCCCTCTGTGTGAAGGCCCAGAACAGCTTGTTCAGTTTTCACCTTGAACCTTTTTCATCCTTTATTCCTTTGCCATGTATGCTTCATACCTGGAAGTGATTTGCTGTCTTATTGCACCAGTCTCTTGACATTCATCTCATTTAATCTCCTCAAGATTCAGTTCTGCCAGCTGCCCCAAAATGGACCCAGGTGTAATCTTTTATTCAGGTTACTGACAGTAATGTGATCTCATTTCATGTTTATACAGATCCAAGCACAATTAGGTTTCAGTCTTGACTTTGGACACCACAGAACACATAACACACAGTAGGTGAGAAGATGGATATTTCTGCTTTTTTTCCTCAATAACTCTTGCTCTTCTGTTACAGTGGGATCATAAACTAATGGGAAACACTAGATTACAAAATCCAAAATTGATTTTTTTTCCAGCTGAAAAAGGATGCTGGTTTTATCAAAGCTTCATAAATTACCTTTAAATCCCACTTTCTATAAGAGAGCATGAGTGGCCCACTACACTGCCTATGCATACAGCAGCATACAATACAAAATATCCATGACCTCGCTCCATATGGCTAAAATGAACATTGCATCACAGGATGTTACTAGAGAACAAATTGCAAACAGTTTACTCTGCCCTGTAGTGTATTGTGGTATTTGCTGGGTCCCCAGGACAAAGAAGGAATTGAGAATCTGGCTCCATGTTCCTAGAAGGCCAATTTATTATTTGATGTACTTATATTAAAGAATACTATACTAGAACTATGCTAAAGAATAGAAAAGTGATACAGAAGAAGGTTACAAGGAATGAATAATGAAAACTCATGACCTCTTCCAGAGTCCCGACACACCTGGACTGTGATTGGTCATTAAGTCAAAACAATTCACATGAAACCAATCAAACAACCACCCGTTGGATAAACAATCTCCCACCACATTCCAAAACAGCAAAACAAGGAGAATCAATCAGATAATTATTGTTTTCATTCCTCTCTGAGGCTTCTCAGCTTCCCAGAAGAAATCCAGGCAAAGGGATTTTTCAGAAAATATGACAGTGACAGCATATCTCAATGGTTTCTTACCAAAGTAAACTTTTTGGAAAACAAGACTTGGTATTGCTGCAAAATATAATAGATCTTTTTGCAAAGCTCTTAAGATCTTGACCTCCCTTTTGTGTGTTTGTGCATTTGGGTTTTTGTTGGGTTTTTTTGGGGTTGTGGGGGTTTTTGGGTTTGTGTGTGTGTGTTGGTTTTTTTTGGGTTTTTTTGAGGGATGGAGTGGTGGTGGATGGTTTGGATTTTTTTGCTAAACCCTTTCAGTTCTCGTCCTTGAGCCTCTCTAAAGTTCTTCAAATTTCTTGTCTTTAGTTCTTTAGTTGCTTTGCTTTTTTTTTTTTTTTTAAAGTTCCATCACCTTGCCATATTATTCTTCTGGGATGATTGCCCTGCTTGCAAATATAAGCCATCTGTTGGCTGTGGACTGAAGTATTTACAAGGGGGACTTCTGACTCCTTATCAGGGTTGAGTTTGATAATAAAAGCCATGAGAGAAAAGTAACTGCCATGCATCTTTCAGTAGGTCAGCTGTTCTCTGCTGATTGATGTATCTCTGCTGGTAATGTCTGAAATGTTGGAACCCTGTAAGGCTCTTCGAACACCTCACAAATCAGCCTTTGCAGGTTTTAATGCTTCCTCTTTTCCCCACAAATGAGAACTTCCCCATAATCTTTCTCTGAATTTTTTCTGAAGTCACATTTGCATGCAGGCTAGGATGAGATTGTTTTCAGTCTAAGGTAAGCTTACTTTTCTGTGAAGCTGCGTTGAGGAAATGGTGTAATTGAAATCTGTTGGAAGAATAGGCTTTGAGAAAGGCGGAGATGCTTTAAAACAGTATGTGCATATAACATAGACAAATAGATGCACACTGGTATGTGTAATGAGCTCTGGAGGTGTTCTTGGGCTGCCAAATCAGGATTTCATGATACTTTGGAATATAATGCATGAAAGTCAGGAGTTGTGGTGGTTTTCCTCATTAAATCCTTGAGGGTTTGGGGTTTTTTTTTCAGGGGGGAGGGATTGTGTTTTTCTTTGTTTGTTTGGTTTTATATGGCAGGCCATATAATCAGTTAACCAAGTGATTTAATAAGTTTTAATATATCCTCAAAATAATGATCTCACCTGAGCTGCTAAGGGAAATTGCTGGTTATCGGCACTATGTGAAGAAACAAGCTGTTAGAAAGTGCCTACCTCCTAAAAGCAAAAAGATAAAAATACCTATTAAACTCATCAGAATACCACTCAGAAGCTCCAGTTTAAGGGAGTTAGAAATTGTGTCCTTGTGACACAGCAGAAAAAGAAGAGAGAATGCCATTTTGGAGGGGATGGAGGGAGGCAGGAAAGACTCATCTCCTCAGATGTTGATGGGGCTTAGAGATGCTGTTTCTAGAAACATTCTGGTGTAAACCAGATCTCAGGTACCTGAGAGATGTCTAGGGTTCTCTTTAAGCCACGTGCATTTCCTAAAGCAGGAAGTCTGTAGGGGGACACAGTATGGGTAAATGAAGGTGTTATAGAATGTAATCTTATCCCCCAAAGAGTTGCAGCTGAGCCAATTACTAAAAATTAGGAGCAGGCCTGATCTTAACAGGCTGCAGCTGTAGTCAATAAGAACAGCGGCATAAAAGAGTGGATTGGTAGGATTAGGAGTCAGGTGGCTGCTGCAAGGACCAGGAACAGTCAGTGCTCAGAGGAGCTGCCTACGAGAAACACTGAGGAGGTATGGAACTGGTGATATGTAATCCTTGCACTGTAATGGTAATGGATCTCTTGCTGTATAAGACAGCAGAAGTCTGCCAAGGTGTGGGGTCATTTCAGTTGACTGCCAGCATGTCTGATGTTAAGGGGTGATTTAAACAACAGAAATATGATTGCCTACACTATTCATACAGGTGGTGGGGTTGAAGAGATGTCAGTTTGTGGTTTTTGTTCTTGGTAGGGTGGTTTAGATCTCTTCCAAGGCTTCAATTTATTTTCTAATATCTGTTCTGGAGATACAGAGACAGTGCTAAATAATAGGGTTTACTGCTATTAAAAGAAGAGCACAGTAAGACATTTCTATACCATTTCTGTATGTCAGGCATGCACTCTTTTGCAAGCAGTGCACTCTATCTACACCATGTTGCAAACTGTTTCAGGTATTAACCAGCGCAGGATTCAGGCTGTGCTTGTTTTGTTACAAAGACGTATTCCATATTCCTTTGTGTAACGCCAGTGCCTCCTCTGATGAAAAATAATGGCTTATTTATTTTTAGTTATTCTGCCAATTTGATTCTGGAATAATCCAGCTGTAAAAGAGAAGCACATCACTCTTGTGTTAACTAATATTTTCTACCTTGTTCTCTTTCACTGTATTTTATCCTTTTTTCCTTTTGATTTATATAAACACCTGTTTTGTTAAAGTCCTACACTCTCCTGTTTTGTTAAAGTCCTAGACAAAGATTTTAGCATTTGATATGGTTGATTAAATGGTTAATTTAGTCTCCTAGTGTTTGATGGTTCAACTCTGAAATGGATCAGTATATATGCAAATCTAATATGCTAAAGAGAGCATAGTTTTATCAGGGACATTTCCATTTATATTCTTTTATAACAGCAGAACTGGTGAAACTACTTCATGTCATTTTGTCTAATATGTCTGTATTTGTATAGTTTTTAATCTTAATTTTTTTTGCTGTGATAGCCATCTGTTTGTTAATTGCATAAATTGCCAATGTGCTGGTGATTCTATGAAAAGAAAGGGGGTGAAATGGAAATACCCATTAAGAAGTAGCCAAGGAATTCCCTGTTTATTTCTTCTATTCTAAAAATACAGTTATTTTGGAAGCGTGGTTTCCATTTTTGTTTACCGTTGCTTGAAAACGTGGAAGTTGAAAGATCTGGAGACTGAAATTCTCTCTCCATGAAATCAGTGAGGTCATTGCCAGCAGTGCTCGTTTCGCTCCTGTTGTTCTGCTAATACACCTTAATCTGTCTGGGGGGAACTGAGCTAATCACAGCTTTTCTGCTGGCATGGCTTTGGCTTGCTGCTATTGCTCTCCTGCTTTCCTGATTTGGACACTCTCTTGCTATAATTATGTAATTAAAAAAACAATACTCATTAAGTTTCTTCATAAATACTTGTTACTGTAGACATAGAGATGCCATTGTGAAGCTAATCCATGTCTTGGTTTGTGGTGCAAGGTGCTGGTGGCAGGAGACATGGTGAGTTACTGGGTTCAGCAGCTTTAGGGCTTCTCTGTTAATGCTGTCATTTTGAGCCTCAGCCCGTTGAGAACATGCAGAACCTTTATTTGCTCTGCTGCTGGTTTGCCTTCATCCTGAAGGTGAAGGATTTAGATCTAGGAGGAGTTGATCAAGAGGGCTGCTCATGTAATATGATTTTTCACTGAAATATTTGTGACTGTTGTGATTTAACACTGGCCAATGCCAGGCACCCACAAACTTGCCTTCCCCTGCTGGGCAGAGGAGAGAAAAATTAAACAAAGTGTTCATAAGGAGTGGGAGAAAACACTCCACGGGCAAAACAGGCTCATCTTAGGAGATACAAAGTGGATTTATTACCAATAGAATCAGAGGAAGATAATGAGAAGTAAAATAAACCCTTAAACACCTTCTCCCCCCAGCCCCTCTCTCCTTCCCACCACAGCACAGGCAGACAGGGCATGGGGGTTTTGGTTGGTTCATCACCGAGATTTTCTTCCATTTCTCAGGGAGAGCAGTCCTTTCCCTGTGAGGCCGTGGGGTCCCTCCCACAGGAGACAGTTCTCCATTAATTTCTCCAGCGTGGTGCCACTCTCACGAGCAGCAGCCCTGCCGTGCCTGCTGCAACCTGAACTCCCCCCACAGGCACACAGTGCTCCCAAATCTGCTGTGCCATGGGTCACTGCCACGGGGTGCAGCCCTCCAAGGACAGGCTGCTCCAGCCTGGAAGCAGGGCCCCCTCTGCCCTGGGGCTGCCACTGGATCACAGCCTCCTCCAGGCATCCCCCAGCTCTGGCACGGGCACCTCCCCAGGGGCTGTGGTGGATCTCTGCATCCCCCATGGATCCCCATTCCCTGTGGGTGGATCTCTGCATCCCCCGTGGATCCCCATTCCCTGTGGGTGGATCTCTGCATCCCCTGTGGATCCCCATTCCCTGTGGGTGGATCTCTGCATCCCCCGTGGATCCCCAGGGGCTGTGGTGGATCTCTGCATCCCGCGTGGATCCCCATTCCCTGTGGGTGGATCTGTGCATCCCCCGTGGATCCCCATTCCCTGTGGGTGGATCTCTGCATCCCCCGTGGATCCCCATTCCCTGTGGGTGGATCTGTGCATCCCCCGTGGATCCCCATTCCCTGTGGGTGGATCTGTGCATCCCCCGTGGATCCCCATTCCCTGTGGGTGGATCTCTGCATCCCCCGTGGATCCCCATTCCCTGTGGGTGGACCTCTGCATCCCCCGTGGATCCCCATTCCCTGTGGGTGGATCTCTGCATCCCCCATGGATCCCCATTCCCTGTGGGTGGATCTCTGCATCCCCCGTGGATCCCCATTCCCTGTGGGTGGATCTCTGCATCCCCCGTGGATCCCCATTCCCTGTGGGTGGATCTCTGCATCCCCCGTGGATCCCCATTCCCTGTGGGTGGATCTGTGCATCCCCCATGGATCCCCAGGGGCTGCAGGGACACAGCTGCCTCACCAGGGTCTGCAGAGGAATGTTTGCTCTTCTTCTTTGCATAGTTTTATGTATTTTATCTTTCAATATTGAAGTGAGACAGTACCATATTTAATAAGCCTAAACTTAATCCCTGATATTTAAGGAATCATGGCAGGGCTGATTGTTTCCATGTGCAGCATCAGTAGCAAGTTAACCTCACAAGGAATGGGGTAAATCCTTGTATGCTCAGGTACCTGCTTGGGACTTCATTTTGCTGCTGGGAATCAGGATATTTTAATGTTGGGTCTAAGAGTGACTCTGGGTCCTAATAATTCAGCATTTCAGATCTAGATCAGCAACAGTAGTGCCCTTTCTAGACAGTGTGCTGGGACAGCTTCTACCCAGAGTAATTTTCATCTGCAGCTGGATGAAATGTAGCTGAACTTCAAACAAGAGAGAGGCTGATTCACAGCAGGCAGAAGTGTAGCTATATATTTCATATATATTTTCAACACTGAGGTTTTCATAACTAAATGCCTGTCTTTTTCCAGGCCTCCTTGAATGTGCAGAGTCTACAAAAATTCAGATCATACAAATTGCAGCACCAGAAAAAATTGTTCCAGCTGCCTGCTCATTCATTCAACTCAGTCATCCAAAACACACAAGGAAGACTGTATAGGTGCCATAAGTATCCTTATTTTGTATATCCTGGCTAAATCCTGCCTGGTCTTTGACAGAGGTTTTGTGACAGTTGCTTGCACCGTCCATAAATATAGAAACCAGTAGTTCCTGGTTTCTCTTGTGGGCCTTTGTGGGATTGTGTGTGCTTCACTGCCCCTGGAAGAATGGTCACCCCCCAGTGCGTCTCAGTTTCTCTCCTTTAAGTCATTGCAAGGATCTCTCTTCAAAGAATTATGTGGATGCCTGAAAAGAAAAAAAAGGGAGAATAGCCTCTGGTACATGTTGTAGCTACAGTCTGCCTCAACTTTGTGCTACAATGAGCTAGCTAGATTAGGAACTGAAAAAATGATAGGGAAAAAATGAGAGAGATGAGGAACAAAATGATAATTAATACATGCCAGAACCAGTGCAGAAGTAAACCTAAACAAAAACAAAACAGTTTTGAGAAAAAACAAAAGAAAAGGAAAAAATACCTGTAATGACAGAGACATGGACCCAGACTGGCAGGGAATCTGAATCCTTTATTCAAAGCAAGGAGCTGGTTTGATACAGCTCCTCAAGGCGCAGTATTTCCTTCCATGGCAATTCTCACTCCGTGACCTATCCCATGTCGCCATGTGAGCCACATGTGAGAATTCATAAATCAGAGGGTTTTGGGAAAGCTGCAAAAGGCAGGCCTCAGAGACAGCAGAACTAGAAAGTTCCCAATCACTAGAACTGTGATTAGAGCTAAGCAGCAGCCATGAGATAGGTCAGCAGAAATATTATTTAAAAAGTAGTAAAGCAAGGACAAATAGAACAATGGTCTATGTGTTAATGCTTGTCTAGAATAACTCCCTAAGCTACAGAAAAGTTTATCTAGTGAGATATTAGGAAGTTCTAAGCTGAATAATGGAGCTCTGTGCATTGTGTTTTAAGGCTTACAAGCAGGTATTGTATTTGAAATAAGCAAGCATTGTTTTAACCAAAGGTACGTGTGCTTATGGTGATTGGATGGAACTACTGTCAATGTGCTTTTGCTTTGTGTGATTGGTCAAAAAACTCATAAAGTAAGTTGTAACATTAAGTTCTTGGTCTGCTGCCTGGGATGTGAGCTGGTGGCGTCTTCCTAGTGTCATAACCATGGAATGAGACTGATGCTGGAAAATCAAACAGCTCAAGGCACGTTCCACAGCAGCCCTGTCCTGTTGGTGATTTGTGCACAGCCCCTGGCTGGCAATACCCCATGTGTCCTAAATGTCCTTCCATGGACTGATCATGAGCTGTGCACTGGTCTGTCAGCTCCCAGCAGGCTCCTCTTGTACACAGGTAAAGCCTTATAAAAGAAAGGCCTTGTAAAATCAGGCCTTGTTACCTCGGCTAAGCTGACAGCTAATCTGGTAAATTCCTGTGAGAAAAGAATGATAAGAATGAGAATCAGTTTGCATAACAATCCATTCTTGTGAGAGGATGGCTTGCACCTGTGGGGAGGGAAATTCTACCCATGTGAAACATTCACTTTCCAGGAGGTAAAAATGTAAACATACCTAGAAAGAGAAGAGTTTGATGGACAAGTACACTAGCCATTACCAACCAATGAACTGAATTTCAATGAATTGCTGACCAGTTAGATTTAAACACAGTGCCTCTGATAATGGTATAAATGATGATAATGAGCTGTGTGAATAAAGGTGTGGCTGTTCTGCATGAAGAAATAAGTGTCTTGTCCACCTCTATTGTGACATCCTCTCCTGTAGGGCTCTGCTGCATGACACCTCCTCCTCCCAGGGTCATGGGGAGACAAGCTGTGTTCTGCCTCTCTGTGCTGCCGTGTGCTTCTTTGCTGCCCTGTGCTGCTGCCCTGTCCTTCTGCAGGTACAGCCCCCAGCTCAGCTCCATCCCATTTCTTCCCACAAATCCATGTCAGAAAGAAGGGACAGACAAGACTTGTGCATCTGTCACTTTGGTAGCTGAATTTCCCATGAACTTCCATGGAGATCCAATTATATTAGCTTGGCAGGGAGCAATATAAGTGGGAAAGCATAAGTGACTGTGTTTGCAGGGCTCTTAGGATGAGGGAAGAGATGAGGAGCTGACTCCATGTTTCAGAAGGCTGGATTTATTATTTTATGTTCTATATTACATTAAAACTATACTAAAAGAATAGAAGAAAGGATTTCATCAGAAGGTCAGCTAAGAATAGAAAAGGAAGGAATGATAACAAAGGTTGTGGCTCAGGCTCTCTGTCTGAGCCAGCTGACTGTGATTGACCATTAATTAAAAACAAGCACATGAGACCAATCACAGATCCACCTGTTGCATTCCACAGCAGCAGATAATCAATGTTTATATTTTGTTCCTGAGGCCTCTCAGCTTCTCAGGAGGAAAAATCCTAAGGAAAGGATTTTTCATAAAAGATGTCTGTGACAAGCATGAGATGTAACTGAACTTGTGATAAATCCTCCTGCAGCCAAGCATTAGTCAGACATACACTGATCTAATAACAGGCCATGATTACAGTGTAATCCTGACTGGTACTTTCAGAATTATGGGTAAAATTGATCGTTTAGTGTTGCCTTTTACAATTCCCCAAGGTAACAGTATGGGGTTCTCTTACTAAGGGAATGATTCAATTTGGGGCTGAAGCCATGTAAGTGCACACTTTTGACACAGCTGGGCTCATTAATATTGCCAGGGAGGTGTACGTGAACAACTTCCAAACCAGGCACTAGTCACATGCCATGTAGTAAATTCCTCAGCACCTTACTTAACATTCTAAAATCTGGGGTACTAAGTTTTCTAGCTCAGCTGCCTTTCTGAATTTTCAGTTTGGAAGAATCCTTTTTGCCCCACCTTTCCAGATGTGATAGGCATTGCACAAAGCCTTCATTCCTCTAGTGCCTGAAAGTGGAAATGCAATAGAAGAACATCTCTGATGCTCTTCATGATGTTGGGTGTGATGAATTAGAGAAAGTAATCATTTATATGTGTGGTTGTTATTACACCTTAAAAAATGTTCTGCTGGTCATTAGAGATAAGTTTGTTTCTTTTCCTGTGGTATCTAGGCTGCACCTCTGTCATTCGTTGTGGTTAGGATCTGTCATTTTTCATAGGTCAGCAAAACAGAAAATTAGGGAGCCTGTTTGTCTCTCACATAAAGTATTTTTTGAATCAAAATTCAGTTTTCTTATAAAGCTCTTCATTTCCCATTCTTTTAGCCAAAAAATTTAGCACTTTTTGAAAAATATAGGATAAATAATTCATTCTTGAGTAAATCTGCATGCATTAAGCTTTAGGATTTAACTGATTTTGTACTGTAAACAATCACTATTGTTGAATACTTCTTTGCATATGTGTTTGATTTGTACAAGGGTCATATGTAGTTTATATGCTAAGATCACAAAGACACTTAGCATTAAACTTATTAGTAGAAGGAAACCTGACACTGACATCTGTTTGGTGGAATTACAGAAGGTGATAATTGCTTAGTACCTGTGTAGGCAGTGATATATCTTAAATGGTTTATAATGGGATCATTACAGATACATATTTCTTTATCCAAAGCTTGGTGTGTTTCCTTTGTCATCATTATGAGTCTTAAGTAATTTTCATAATGTACCAATATATGTAATGTGAAATCATGTATCCCTAGTGAGTATCCAGCCTGGCTTGAAGACTTCCAGGGATGGGGCATCCACAGCTTCTCTGGACAACCTGCTCTAGTGTCTCATCACCCTCAGAGTAAAGAATTTCTTCCTCATTCCTAATATATAAATGTGGTGGTGTTTGCAGGGGTTCCAGGACAAGGGAAGAGATGAGAATCTTGACTCCATGTTTCAGAAGGCTGATTTATTATTTTATGATATATATTATTTTTGAAAAATTATAATAAAACTATACTAAAAGAATGGAAGAAAGGATTTCATTAGAAGGCTTGAAAGGAATAGAAAAGAATGATAATAAAAGCTTGTGACTGACCAGAGAGTCCAAGACAGCTGGACTGTGATTTGCCATTAATTAAAAACAACCACATGAGACCAATCAAAGATGCACCTGTTGCATTCCACAGCAGCAGATAATTATTGTTTACATTTCATTTCTGAGGCCCTCAGCTTCTCAGGAGAAACTATTTTTCATAAAATATGTCTGTGACTTGTAAACTAAACCTACTGTCTTTTAGTCTGAATCCATTCCCCCTTGTCACCACCCTTGTAAAAAGTCTCTCTCCATCTTTCTTGAAGGCTCCCTTCAGGTTCTAGAAGGCCTCAACGAGGTCACCCCAAAGCCTCTTCTCCAGGCTGAGCAAACACAACTGCCTCAGCCTTTCCTTGTGGGAGAGGTGCTTCATCCTTCTGCCCATTGTGGTAGCCTCCCCTGGACTCACTAATAATTATTGTTAGTTATTCCTGTGCTGCAAGACCAGAGCTGGCTGCAGTGCTCAAGGAATGCTTGCAGTTCCTTAGAGGTAGTGAGGTACATGTCTGACTTAATTTTTAAAATGTATTGATTGGGACAAAGAGGTCATGAAATCTATCTGCAGCTAATAATTCCCATTAGTTTCGGAAGAAAAAGCACCAACATGGAGAAGAAGTGGTTAGGGGACCTGCTGATAGATGGAGTAGGTAGTTCTCTTTGCAGCTCTGTTTTGGATCCAAAAAAAAAGAGATGCTAGGGAGTTTTTTGGGGAAAGAGACTAGAAGTGATGAATCCAAGGTGTAAAAGATGGGTGAGGAAGAGGAATCTGAGCTGGTGTGGGCACTGAGAGTTTAGGCAGAAAAACCTCGAACAGTCTGTCAGTTAGAGTTCAGCACTTGGTTATTGTTACATAAACGCAATAAAAATATCTTAGCAGCTCATTCCTGCAAAAGTACAGGCAGCCTGTAAACCTGATCAGCATTGCAAGAACCTCTTGTGTGATCCTAGAAAAGAGCTTATTAGTGTAGGGGGATAGAACATAAGTAAATAAAGATAGTATAGAAAGTAATCTTACCTTTCATTGCAAAGGAACCTTTGCAATGTAATGACAACAAATGGTGACCCTGATGTTATTTGGGAAAAAAAAGGATTTAAATATTAAACTATATAACCCCATGGATTTGGGATGACCCCATGGATTCAGGGAAACAGGTCTCGACTATATAACCCTGTGGATTCGGGGAAAAGGACTTGAATACTAAACTATTGGTAAAATATATCAATTGCAGCTATTAGTGTTTGTTAAAGATGAGTATAAAAGATTTTGAAGATAAGTACTTTGTAAACTGAGAAAAGCTGCAACACTGAGCCAACACTCAGAAATATATATATTTGTGCTATAATATGTTGTCTGAACATTTGTACAACTCTCAGCTCTAAATGAAATATATGAATATGTCGTAATGTTAATTTATTTGAACATGTCCTTCTAGAAATGCTGCAATTAAAAGAAAAAGGGGGAATTGTAGGGGGATAGACATAAGTAAATAAAGGTAGTATAGAAAGTAATCTTACACCCTAAAGAGTTGCAGCTGAGCCAATTATTAAGGATTAGGAGCTGGCCTGATGTTAACAGGCTGCAGCTGTAGCCAATAAGAAGAGTGTTATAAAAGAGTGGATTGGCTGGTTGAGGGGAACTGGAGTCAGTTGGCTGCTGCGAGGACAAGGAAGGGTCAGTGCCTAGAGGAGCTGCCTACAAGAAACATCAAGGAGGTGTGAAACTCTGGCAATATGGAACCCTTGCAATGTAATGTAATAGAACCTTTGCGATATAATGACAACATGTGAGGGCTTGGTGCACATTACTGGCCAGGCTGGGGAGGGGAGGTCCAGCCCCAGTGGTGCAGTGAGTATCTTGTATAAATAACCAAAGCTTTCTGATGTGGAAGGAGACATGAGGGCCTGAGGTCACCCAGGGATGGCCCAGGCACCTGGAGGAGGGACATCTGCCTCATAGAGTCAAGCCATCTTCACCCAGGTTGTGCCACATACCTGGAGGAGGGACATCTGCCTCATGCACTCATGCCATCTTCACCCAGCATGTGCCACATCTCCACAACCCCAGGAGGTTGACTGATTTCTTTGCTCCTGCTTGACACCTGGGAGATAAGTGGCACACACACAATGAATCTCACCCATGGGATCCAGACCAGCTGAGAAATCAGATGAACTCCTCTCTCAGGTCACTTTGTCGGCAGAATTACACTGGCTTTAGAAAAGTAAATATTAATTTAAAATTGTGTAACTGCAAATTGAACTGCACCCACTGCTGTGATGAATGTAGGTGTTTTTGGGTTTTTTTCCCATACAGGCATAAAAATTGGTATTTATCTCTAATGGCAAGTGTACAGGCTATCACAATATTTTATTTCTCAGTGTGGTGGCTTTTCTGCTGCCACCTGAGGTAGTCAGTTTTCTGCATAAACAGACTTTCACCCCAGATTCTGTACTTTTGTGTTAATCAGCAAAGTGATTTTTAAGACGTGCATGACAACAATTGTGTTCCTATGAATGTGAGTACATAGACAGCATAAGCCAGTTTTTAAGGTATACATTTATCTTAAAATCTCTTTGGTGAATACAAACAAAGCAAAAGGACCTTGAGCTTCCCCTGTATTGAGGTGATCTGTATGTTGCATCTTTTGAGACATTTGTCACTGTCTGCTGAAGTGATCCTGTATATGAAAGAAAATATTTATTTTCAGACATTTTTTCACTGCCATAGTTTTGAAAGATGGAAAAAAACCTGAAGTGCTGAGAATTATAACATGTTAGCCTAACTGTTGAGAAAAATGATTTCATTTGTTCTAGTGTGAAGTAACCAGGATTCTGATTTTGTGTGATGATTTACACTCAGCTGTAATGTGGCTTGTTGCAAAATTGCCATCATAAGAGTTGCAAATCAAGGAGAAGAGAGTCATTAGAAATAAAAACCTGTGTAGGCAAACCCAATGCTGTGTATAAATATATAGATCCTTGAGTGCAAATAACCTGCACCTGGACAACCTCTCCTGAATGTTCACCAAGTTCAGGGGCCCAATTAAATGGTAGAAGATGCTGTCATATTTCTGGGAAGCCAGCTGTTCTGCAGCATTACTCAAGGGAACCCATTTAGGGGTGAAGGTATTATAAACATTACTCCAGCAGTGGGCTCCTAGCGATAAAATTTCTCCTTTAGTAACCAAGGGTAATCTTCCTTTCAAAGGAAAACTCCTGATGTCAGATGTTTCTTTTAGCAACAAGATAAATTATAATTCTGTGGGTTTTGTCTGAACTTTATCCTTCTGATAAACCAGTGGGTTTTTGGTACCAGAGGTATTTTAAGGAATGTTTTAGTGGGATACAATTTTGTTATTTTCTTATATATTGTAAGAATTCAGGAATTATTTTATGTAATCAAGGTTTTCTTCTTTTCAGTGAACGAAGCAAATAGTTAAAGAGAACAGATATGCTCCTGTTAATTTCCAAGAAAACAGCTATCATAGGGAGGGTTTGGCTTGTCATCTGGAGCAAGTTGCCTTTCTATGTATTCCTATCTATAGATACAGCATAAAGAAATGATAATAATTTAGATTAGGCATGTAACTTTCAGACAGCTAGAGCTTAGCCTGACTTCTAATTGTTGCTTTGAAAGAGTCATTCTTGTTGTTCAGAACCCTTGATTTCTTTCAATTGCATGTGATAGAAATCTATTTAAATCAACCTCCTTTCATGTTCTTGTTTTAGCAGCTGAAGAGCTGCTATTTGTCAATCCCTTTCACTAGCAGTGTCACTATAAATCCTTTTATGCCTGTGTTGATGGTGTCAGATGGTGGCTGGCAGGCTCATTGGTTTGGGGGTGCTAAAACTTCATGTAGGAACAACAGGAAGGGGGGGATTTTCAGGGACGAGAAATCCACCAAGGGTTTCTGTGTGTGTGCAGGGCTGATCTGTTGGTCTGGAAATAGGGAATGTGCTTGAAGTACAATATAATTTCTTTCTCTTGAAGTCCTTCCCTGACGTCCTCTTTTGGCCTTTGCATCCTGGGATAGAGGATCTTTTTTATGTAGCACTGGGGCATATTTATGTTTTTGAAGAAATGGGGCCTTTTTGAACATAAGAATTAACAGCACTAGACATGACGGTTGGTCCAGTAAGGACAAAAATTGAATGCCTGGATTTTTTTAACTTAGAAAGCTGATTCACAAGGGATTTGGGGAGACCAATTCTTGACAGCTCCATGGGGAGATAAATCATGCATGGGCTGCAAGCCCCACAAGCTTGTTATTTATAAACTGCCTTCTGAGGAATGCTCTTCACAATTCTCTCTCCTGCAGCCGAGGTATTTTCCTTTTCCAAAGGGCTGACCACGCTGGGGCCTTTGTGGAAAGCACAGGACAGTGTGGGAAATGCCTGGGTAGGTAAGCAGCCTGTTTCCCCTTTGCTTGGATTCGTAGATCCAAGGCTTCTGTAATTTTCCCAGGTAGAAATAGTTTGCTAGTACAGAGATCCATCTGATTAAATTAAGTAGGTGTTTCACAGTGTGCACACACTCCTACAGATGTGCCCCTGAATCCAGCACACAGACATGGATTTTTATCCTTTCCTGTCGTTTTCTCTTAAGAGTTTAGAGGCTGAAATGATACATAGACGGAGGTTTGTCTGTCTTGTTTAGAGATGCTAAACACTTTAATGCACCTCTGTGTTTTGTAGACTCCTTTTTGAAACATTGTGGGGAAAAAACCCTAGTGCATATTGTTGAAATGACAGAGTTTCAAAGCTGTTTTTGTTCTATGTGCATGCACTTCACAAGCATAAAACAGAAACAAGTTTAACAAATATGACTTTATATATCAGCTATGAACATTAATGTGTTTGAATGCTCTGGGTGACTTAATGGACAAATATGAGGGGTTCCTAAACCCATCAGTCTCCTTTCAAAATCCTTGATGTTATAATTGTCTTACTAAAAGTAGTGCCTACATCCCTGATATGGATTTAAAATAGCCATAGTGTTTGCTTGGAGGTTATTAATGCACTTATCTTTAAGCTTCTGATTTTTCTAGCTCTCAGCAGTTCAGATGGGCTTTCATTACCTCCACGGAGCAAGGCTGTTCAGGTCAGGTGTTTTGGGTGATCTGGTTTTGTGTGCTGTACACAAGGTAAAGGTGTAGGTGAGGTATTCATGTGCCTCTCAGAGAGAGGTCAGCAGCAGTGCAAAAGCAGAGGAAGATGTGAAAGGAATGCATGCTGCTCTCAGCCTGCCTCCATCACCCCATTTGAACTTGTTGTTATGAAGGACACCTTTAGTAGGGGTTTTGTGAAAAAATTTCTTCTTAAAGGGATTCCTTAGGTGCCTTAATTTAAAAATCTTTATAAAACAAGACAGATAAGTGCATGGAGATCTGTTGCTTGATATCAAATGTGCTGGATGAACAATGATGTGGTGTACTCAAAGCTAATCTTAGGTTGGTAGCTGAGATACCTCGAGCATCCAGCAGCAGTGCTCACTGCAGATACAACACTCTGATGTCTGGCACTGGAGATTTTTAAGGTCATTTGTGAAGTTATGTACACTTGCTCATGCAACAGTTGTCATAGGTGGCTTTTAGCTAAAGAGTTCATTTCATCATCTTGGTCATCATCAGGGAGGGAGTTGGATTCAGGAGGGTTTCAAAGATGAAAATACTGGGCACTGTCAACTGATGCATGCTGTTCCAGTATTACATATTCCTTGTCTTGTCCACAACAGAGAATATTCATCCTAAACCTCAGCCCTTTCCCAGCAGCCAGTTTCCCTGGTAACAAAGCCAATGATTCACTGAATTAGACCAGGGTAACTATGGAGCCATACTACTGACTTAATTTGAGGCGAAATTCTCCTGTACCTGGAAATAGAACTGGTGCTAGTAGCATTATGTGATCTCTTCTTGGAATCTTTTTTCACCTCAGGTAGCTAATCCATGGCCAGTGAGCCACATAAAGCCCCACCCCACACTTTGTCTCCTCCTGGGTTCAGGCCCCTGGCTGTCTTCTCTGTCAAGTGATTAAAATGCAAGGCATATCCAGTGATATGAAAAGATTTGTCTGTGTTCCTGAATCATTGCCATGTTGCCCCAGGATAAGGCTTTTTAGCATGTCTGAAAGAGGGTGTGTGTCTCTTCTGCTAACTAGGACACGTTAGATGAAGATACTTCTCTCAGAAATACCTTAATTCCCCTCCATACTTTTTTTCTAGAGAGCAGATCCCCTTATAATCCTATTGAAATTAGAGTTATATTAAACTAAAGTTAAATTAAGGCATATCTACAACGAAGTTTCAGTGATTACAGCACCAAAATTTGAGAGACCAACAAATCATGTCCTCCTGCCCTGTTATCGCCTGGATGCTTGCCCAGCTTCAGGCCTGCCCTGCAGCTGCCCTTGCCATATGTCCATATAATGCCTTTATTCAATTCTCTATCCCCAACAGGGATCCCTTAGCAGGTAGTCTTTT
The DNA here is from genome assembly GCF_901933205.1 of Camarhynchus parvulus. Taxonomy (NCBI): domain Eukaryota; kingdom Metazoa; phylum Chordata; class Aves; order Passeriformes; family Thraupidae; genus Camarhynchus; species Camarhynchus parvulus. The sequence goes on along the minus strand of NC_044575.1, from coordinate 4,736,055 downwards.
CATTTCTTACCCTCCATTCTCTCAGCTCTGAGTTAGAGGAACGTTGGCTCAGCTCTTCTTTTTATGGTTCTTTGCTTGCTTTTCCATCTGCTTTTTGTGGCAGTGCAATACGATTTAGCTTCATGTCACCCGTGAGTTAAAGTTGCTCTATTCAATCCAGGATGCTCAAGAGGGAATAGCCAAACAATAAAGCAGCACATGATCTGTGTTTAGCACTTGGATTTGCTCACTTCAGCTTGTGATCTGTAGCTGCTTTTTCGTGATGCTGCTAACAAACATCAGCACAAATTGAGCATTATTTCCTGGGGGTTTTTGATAGGCCAGCTATTTGGAGTTTATAGTACTGTTTAAGTCAATTTTGTTGTACAAATGTTCAAGTTCTATCTTGACTCAACGCTGCGCTCAATAAAGGCCAAAATTAGAAATAATTAAAACATCATCATTGTCATCTAAATTGCTGCCCATCTGAATCAGGCTGAAGTGCACAATGTGTTGATATGCAGAGATGGAGTTTCAGACTCTGCAAGTTCAAACATTTCTACATATTTCTGTATCAGATTCACTCATTTGGTTGCTTAAAGTTTGCTTCTCCGCACTCTAACAGCTGGAGAGTTGCTTTGCTTTAAAGAACATAAAATAACTGGGGAAAAGTATCTGGAGTTGACACACACACATGAAATTCTGCCATGCTCTCAAGGCACCAAGCCAACACCAGAATGGCTGCCACAGCATCTCAACACCCTGACTCTTCCCCTGCTTGCCAAAATCGGGTTTGCATGAGTGCCAGCATCTGGTGTCAGCCATGCTGTACTTTGGATGTGTGCCTTGCCACCACCTGGAAGAAAGACTATAAATTAAAGCCTGGAACTGAAAGGCATTTGATTTTGTGAGCTGTAGGGAACATAACATTGCTGTTTGTGTCTGCTGCTCTGAGTGTTTCACGTTAGATAATAAACTGAAAGGACTGCATGTATCTAAATCTAAACTAACTGCTTAATGATGGAACTTTTTATAAATTAGTCAACAGCAGCTAGCAGTCAAACCTAATGGCAGCAGATGGACTTCATGGTGTCTATTCCAAACCTTTTGCTACTCTGCTAGTCCCTCCAAATTCCGCTCTTGTTGCAATCTCTTTGTTTTAAACAAGCACAGTTGCCTTCTTTCTCCTAATATTTGCTCAGCTGCTTCGCCCAGAGGGTTGCATTGCGAGGGATTGCAAAGGCTTAGCCTGTGCCTGGACCACTGAGTCCTCACTGCCTTCATTGTCCTTCCAGCATACTGGCTTTTGGAGCAAACACCCAGCTTCACATCTGTATTCTCAAATTTGATGAAGGATTTTCTCAGCACCGCTTTTCTTTTTTGGGAGGTTTCTCACTTGTCCTCTGTAGTTGCATCTACATTGCCATCTGCCCTAGAATGCCAAGTCCCCTCATCATGGCCTGGAATCTTTCCTTTTCTCTGAGTTGTGTCCTTTACACCAGAGTAGGGAATAACAGAAAACAGGCCCTGATGTGCTGTTATCATTTAGCCTGCTGCAAGTATGAAACATGGACTCCGCAGCATCTCTTACTTCCCTGCTCATTTTTGGGCTTTCTTTGGGGATTTTTGGTCAGTGAGGTTTCTTTGGTGTTTGTGATAGCTCGGGTTTGTGTGCACTGGCTGGCTGTGTCTCTGTCCATATGTTAGCTGTCTGTCCATGGGCAGCAGCATTCAGGTAGGGCTGGCACTTGCTGCTCCCTGGGCATGACAGTCCCTCAGCTGCTGTCTCTGAGCTGCTGCTCTGTATTGCCAGCCAGGGGCTCTGTACAAATCACAAATGGGACAGGACTGCTGGGAACCTGCCTTGAGCTGTTTGATTTTCCAGCATCAGTCTCATTACGTGGTTATGACAATGGGAAGATGCCATCAGCTCACATCCCAGGCAGCAGACCAAGAACTTAATGTTACAACTCACTTTATAAGTTTCTTGACCAATCACACAAAGCAAAAGCACATTGACAGTAGTTCTATCCAAGCACACGTACCTTTGGTTAAAACAATGCTTGCTTATTTCAAATACAATACCTGCTTGTAAGCTTTAAAACGCAATGCACAGAGCTCCATTATTCAGCTTAGAACTTCCTAATATCTCACTAGATAAACTTTTCTGTAGCTTAGGGAGTTATTCTAGACAAGCGTTAATACACAGACCATTGCTCTATTTGTCCTTACGTTTCTACAGTTTAAATAATTTTTCTGCTGACCTATCTCATGGCTGCTGCTTAGCTCTAATCACAGTTCTGCTGTCTCTGGGGCCTGCCTTTTGCAGCTTTCCCAAAACCCTCTAATTTTGTGGATTCCCACAGCTCTACACCTGCCTCTGGCCACAGTGCTGCCTGCTGTGCTTAGGGCTCTTTTTCAGCCACTCATTTGTGAATCTGTTTCATAGCCTGGGGTCCCTGTGCACCTATGGGTTTGGTGTCTACTGGCAGTGACTTCTGTAATGGGCTCTGTCATGCTACCAAAGTCTTCCTGACATCTTGCAGTGTTCCTTTGTAGCTGCACTCATGCAGCGGAGTTCCTCCTGCTCCCAAGGGGGAAGGTTCACACATCATGGAGGTTGGTTCCTTGTGTTTTTGGGATAGTGTACTGAGTCCTCCAGGAGGCTGGGCAGGAGGATTTCCCGGCTGTCAGACTTTGGGTTGTCCTTAGTACCAGCCCTGAGCTGAGATAACCCCCTGGTGCTTTGTGGGTGAATAAGGGAAGTGATATCTCTCACACTTGTTCTCACTGTTTGAATTCTGCTGTTGGCTTACTGCCTAAACCCAGTCTGGTGGTTGTTCTGTATCTTACAAATGGGGTTCAGGGTTTTTCTATTGCATTTGTTGTCCAGTTCTAATTCAGGTGGCCTGCATGGCTCCTTTTCTCTGTGCCTTATGACATTTGTTGACAAGACAGTGTTGGTAACAAATCCAAATCATGTGATGTCAGACAGCAGTATATGAACTTGAATGCTAATTTCCCATGTTAAAAAATAGGCTGATACCAGGCAGTTTCTGTCAAACTATCCTCTGAGCTTTTTGGGAGGATTCCGGGCATGAAGAAGCTGCACATAATTTGCTGTTCCTTCCATGTGCCAGGAGAAACCAGACATTATTCCAGAACAAAGTATTGAAGTCCAATATTAGACTGCCGCTGTGAACATTTTATTGTGGCACTCTGAAGAAGAGGGTATGGCCCTCACAATCTTGGTGTGCCTCAGGGATGAGAATAGTGCAAGAGGAATCATCAACCCAAAGGACATACCCTCCAAGACTCTTCTGATTCCCTGGCGAGGTTCCTGTCCCTCATAACCAGCTAAGGAGAAGTGATCTCTCAAGTAGGTCCCTTCAGGTACTGCCATACCATGGACAGCTCCAAACTAGATCAGATACGGGGTGAGAGAGAGATTTAATTTGTTTAGTAATTCATTTTACGAGGCTCTGAAGAAAATGAGTACATTAAAATTGGTTTTATAAAAGAAAAAATAATAGATAGTGTTATCACAAAGCTGATTTTGCTAAAATAAATCAAAGCATAACAAAATTCAGATAGGATTAAGCATGAAAAACTGCTACGCCGTTTTAAAATAATTTGATACAACACAGAAAAAATAACACAGATTATTTCTCTTGTTCTTACAAAAAATAGAACCACTTCTGTGAGCATCAGACTTGAAACATTTCTAGAGTATCAGATGTAATCAAATGGATGGGAATGCTTTACTGGCATTTGCAAGTAGATGTTGTGCTCTCCTCATTTACAAAATCTTCTCAGATGTTGCACTTCAAGCCCTCTCTGGATATTTGATTCTGTGAACAGCTGCTGAACATTCAGATTGATTGCTTTTCCTTCACATGCTACTGAAGAGTTCATTTATGCTGCTGCAGTCTGGTGGGGTTTCTATCTGAGTACCATCCTGAGCCTGTGTTCCAGCCCAGAGCTCTTCTGGAGGTTCACAGAGCATCCACACTGCTGGGCACAGCCCTGTGCTCAAGGATTTATATTTGAGACCAGCCCAGAGCTCTCCTGCAGGTTCACAGAGCATCCACACTGCTGGGCACAGCCCTGTGCTCAACCACAGATCTCAGGATGTTGCCACATTTCACAGAGAAAAGCAAGGCACAATTCTTCCCAAGGATTTCTGAGATTCACATTCTCTGAACCTCAGAGAAAGAAAAAACACAATTCTTATCACTTGCTGTGCCTGTGTTTGTGCCACAGCAGAATGCAATATGGAGATTGTTTACCCACAGTGATGGGGTTTTGTTCCCTTGGCCTGTCAGGACCAGGTGTGTGTGTGTGTGGGGACTGTGGGTGACAGCCACAAGATTCTGGGCAGTGTGAGCAGAGTGAGTGCTTGGCAGGTTCAGTTTAGATGAAATGTATATAGTATAGTATAATAAAGTAATTAATCAGCCTTCTGATATCCATGGAGTCCTCACCATTCTCTCCTCTTGGTCAGTCGCCTTTGATTTACAATATTAGGAGAGCTCAGGGCTCCAGAAGAGGCAAATGCTGAGAGCTCTGAATGAAAATCTTTGGAGTGCAGAGAGGCTGGACAGGTCTATGCCAGTTTGGTAGCAGCATTGGATGGTCAGTGTTGGGCTCCGTCATCCATCAGCATAGCCCACAGATGGTAAAGCACTCAAGTGCAAGGTGTTCTTGTGCCAACAGAGGGGACAAACCAGGTGCAACCAAGATGTTGCTGTCCTTTGTTATTGAGTACTAGCCCTCAGTTACAGGCCCTGCTGAGCCTCTGGATGCAGACTAAATATTGATGCCTTAAAGACCTAGAAATAAAGCAGCATACTTTGGTGATAATATTCCTATAGGAGGTAATATAAAGGCTGGTCTTTATTGGAGGCCATCAAGGGGCAGATATGGAAAGTGCCCATCCCCATGTGGGGTGAATACTGTCACCATTACATTTTCTGAAAAATCCCTTCACCAGGATTTCTTCTTCTGGCAAGAGGAGAAGTCTCAGCTTCTCCTGTGTGTGCTGCTCTGGAATGTGATCTGGAGATTGTTTATCCAAACATGTGAATTGTTTTTAATTGATGACCAATCACAGTCCAACTGTGTCAGACTCTGAGGAGTCAGTCATGAGCTTTCATTCTCATTCTTGTTAAGCCTTCTGATGTATCCTTTCTCTTTCTTTAGTATAGTTTTAGTATAGCATTCTTTAATATAATATCATGTAATAATAAATCAGCCTTCTGAGAACATGGAGTCAGATTCTCATCTCTCACCTTGTCCTGGGGACCTCATAAACACCACAGAATACACTTTTATAAGTTTAGCAAATTAGCATAATTGACAAAAATCCCCAATGACAGACATAAGTGGTGAGGTAATTCCCCCTTTTGTTTCCACCTCTTACTGTAGCCTCCATTCAGATAGGAACTGAACTTTGTGAAATGTGTCTCAAAGAGCTGGTTTCCACCTTGGCTCCCATTAGGGGCCTTGGATACCCTGGCTTGGAGCCTCTGGAATGTGTTTTTCTTTTTATTTATCAGGGTAGAGAGAAGTACAGGGGCTAGCTAGGAGCTGTATGACTACACAACAATGGAGCTATGAATGTATATGAAGGAAATATAAAAGCAAAAATCATTCTGGCTTCAATATGATTGTTTGGGCAGCGAGCTCAGCAGCTCATGTGTGTAGGCAGCACGTGCCTTCAGTGCCCCCTCGGGGGCAGCACCCAACAGCCATGTTCCTGCTTGCTGAGTTCACCCAGATCTTCATAGCATCTTGGTATGGTGTGGGCTGGAAGATCATCTTGTTCCAAGCCCCTGGCATAGACAGGTAGGGAATTTGCAGGCAACCCCAGCAAGGGAAGAGATGAGACTCTGACTCCATGTCTCAGAAGGCTGGTTTATTATTTTATGATATATATTATATTAAAAGAAAATTATATACTAAAACTATATTAAAGAAAGAGCAAGGAGACATCAGAAAACTAGAAAGGAATAAATAATAAAATCTTGTGACTGCTCACAGCCTCGACACAGCTGGCTGTCATTGGTTATCAAGTGAAAACAGTTTCACATGCTGGGTAAACAGTTCTCCAAATCACATTCCAAAGCAGCAAAACCTGGAGAAGCTGAAGCTTCCCAGCTTCTCAGGAGAAAAGATCCTGGCAAAGGGATTTTTCATAAAATATGTCAGGGACAGACAGGGACGTGTTATACTGGACCAGGTTGCTCAGTGCCCTGTCCCGACTGACCCTGAGCATTTCCAGAGACAGAGCACTCACAGCTTCTCCAGGAATGTGTCTTCACATTGCTTCAGTAATTGCTGTCTTCACAGTGGTTCAATAACTTTAAAACTGGGAAACAGTACTCACTACTTTTCCAAGACCTTCATGCCAGCATGAGGATTTCTTTTAAAAGTAATTCTAAAAGAATTAAACACAATTTTCCTTTTCCATTTATTTTTCCGTAGTTTTAAAGTTAATGATGCAACATTTAAGACAGGGGGTGTTAGGCAATATAGACTAAAGAACTTGTTCAGCCCCATCCAGCTGGTGCTTTGTTGTAAAAAGGACTGCCCCCACAGCAAGGAAAAGGTCCACGAGGCTGGAGCTTCTCTGGTGGTATAGATGTAGCTCACAGCAGTGTGGGCTGTAAAAATGGCTCTACAAACCCAGTAAAAACTGGGAATGACTCTGTCAAATTTATTAGTCTAAATTTCAGTTAGTTCTAAATTACTGATTATTCATCAGTCTAGTTCTGAATTGCAACACATTAAAGATGACTCAGAGATCCTAGGCCCACACAATTTCACATTGTGACTCTTTTTTATTATTACTTCATTAGAAAGAAATAAGGAAATATATTTGAAGCTGCAGAATTTTTATTATTCTTAATTTTTTCATGATTCAGTTGTATTAAAAATATGTCAGATTAATGGAAATATTTGGAGAGGGATGTGCTGTCTTCCCAACACCTTATACCTAGTCGTCATAATTTCTAAAAACAAATTAGAATTAAATCAAGACAATCATTAGAATACTTCTTTCATTTCCTTTTGGAAAGCCATAAAGCCTATTATTTTTTTTTTAGGCAAAATGTATTTTTTTCTTATATAATTGTGATAAAAAGCACAGGTTTGTGTGGTTATTTTAACTGTTGAGGTGCTTTGGTATGTGATGAAGCTTTTAGGCTTAGCCATCAGTATTTCACACTAGTGAAACACTTCTGGCAGCTCCCCCACCTTTGAAGTCCTTCGTTCACTTTTTCCTATGTTAATTCACAGGAACCCTTTTTCAAATTCTCAAATTAGTGAGAATGTTTGCTAACCAGATAATAATTTGGAAATTAATTGTACGTTTCATAAAATGTAATAAAAAATGTAAATCAATAAAATGTAATTGTGGCTGGCCAGGTTATACTTTAAAAGCCAACTAATCAGTATTGAATAGAAGCAGCAATTTTTAATGCATTCAATATTATTGCACAGGCTCTCAGGCAGGGGCACATTAATTTTCACATTAGAGATGGGCTGTTGGAGAAAATACAGCATTTTAAACATAGCAGTGCTTTCTTTCAAGGAAGGAAAAGTTCACAATTTTATTTGAAACAATGTTAGGATACTTTGAATATTGCATTTTCTGCCAGCATGTTTTAATAGAGGAAAACTTAAGGATATAATTCTTGGTTTTGTTACGAAATTTGGAAAGTTGTAATGAGCTGTTGCGTAGACTTCTACAGACTGGAATACTGAAATTAATGGATGTAATTTAAACACAACTGTGGGAGTGGGAGACTGGTTTTTAATTTTGGCAGAGGGAGGGAATGGAGTATATGTGGTAAGAGGGAAAGCCAGTTGTGGTGGTGACTCAGCACGGCTCCAGAGCAGCAGCGCTGTTGTGCACATCATCTCCTGGAGATGGATTGTGCAGATGCCAGCCAGCTGCCTTCTCTGCCCAGGCTGGTCCTGTGCACCCTGGGGCTTTGAGATTTAAAGAGATTGCTCTTTTCTCCTGTTTGTGGAACTCTCCTGTCCATACCCACATATAGCCAACTTGTATTATTTTGTCTAAAGCTGTCTTGCTTTGCTAAAGTGGCATATCTTAAGGTGGATATTCTAGAAAGGCTTTCAGCATGCCTTCCAGGTTTATCTCCTGCAAAATGTCCTTATGTCCTGCATTTGACTGTGAGCCCTCAGTGCTTTGTTTGGCCATTCATTTAAATGCCTGATTCAGTGTGTTGCTGTCACTTACCTCTTTTTACATCTTTTTTTCTTAAACTTCAGACTCTTCTACTGCTCTTTCACTGATACTGGCAGTGACTTAAATTCTGCTCTTTTAATTGCTTCATTTTTTGACTGTCAGCATACCGATTTGTTCTCAGATGTAGGTGTGTAAGAGCACAGAGAAGAATAACCTAAAACGTGCTTCCAAATTCATGGAAGTCTTTTCTCTGCAAGCAACCAACTTTACTGACAGTTCTTTCTGCAAATTTTTAGTTATTAGTTCCAGTCCAGTAGCATCAATGGATCTGAAGGAGCTCCAAATGTATCACATACTAAATAAATACAAAGAGATATTTTTGCTCCCCAGAATACTTAATGTAAAGGCGTTCTCTATAAAGAAGTGAGGTATGACTAGATTGTTGGGTTTTTCCTGTGCACTTCCAGTAAGGTGAAATGTGCCTTTTCTTGTTAGAATGCAGTGAGAGATGATCTCCCCACGTGCCCATTTAGGCACATGTACCCTGCAGAAGAAAGCTCAGAAGCTGATGTTGATGCCAGTCCTGAAATCCACATCCAGCTATTTGAGACGGCAATAAGCAATGGTTCTACATTTTCCTGCTTTTCCATGTCTGGTTCTGAAAATACCTGAAAATATCTATTTGTTAGTCTTGGAATCGTAGAATCCTTGAATGATTTGAGTTGAAGGGACCATAAAGATCATCTGGTTCCAACCTCACTGCCATGTGCAGTAGTTCTTTGTCTAGACCAAGTTGCTGAATGCCCATCCAGCATTGGATGTCCCATCCATCCTGGCCTTGAACACTGCCAGGGATGGTGTAGAGGGCTGGGCAGTCAGGAGTTAAAGCCCCAAACTCCAGTGATCATTCAAGCAGTGTGCCTGGAAGGCTGGGGGCTGTAGGAAGGCAGAGCAGCTCCTCTCTGGAGCCAAGTCTCCTGTTCAGGTCCATGGTGACCACACAGCTGTGCAGTCACAAGAAGCAGGGGCAACAGCAGCTGTATTCCAGGGGGAGCTATGGACCAACCAAGGACCTCAAAGCACCCCACAACCCTGTTCAGAAACTCTCCATCAGAACACTGCACATGCCCAAAAACATTGCATCAGACACGAAAAATCCATGAGGGAAGACCAAGGCATTCCCACTGCCAACTTGAATGTGTTCAACTCAATGAACTTTTTGTTTTGTGGACCCCCACTCACAACAGATCAGGACTGTGACCATCACTCTGACCACAGACATGGAAATGGCAACCATCAGGTCTTGTTGCTAGATCCACAGATATCTTTCCTCTCCACTATCTATTATCCATTATCCTTTCCTGCACTTTCTTTTCCTTTTTCCTTATTTTCTTCATGAATTTTCATACTTCTATGGAAAAGAACCAAAATGGCCACATACATTGTTTCCACTGCAATTACATAGTGTTAAAATAAAGTTTCTTCATGTATATGCTGGTCATTCAATGTTCTCTCACTCTAATTCACCCCAAGGGATTTATTAATGGGAACTTTAGTTACCCTGTCTTAGATGTGGGTTGGAACAGATGAGGCATCCCCAGCTTCTCTGGGCAGCCTGTTTCAGTGTCTCACCACCCTCACAGTAAAGAATTTCTTCTGTATATCTAACCTAAATTTCCTGTCTTTCAGTTTGAAAATGTCTCGCTGGTTTTATGATAACCTCCAAAATTCCACTATTACCCTTTATTAACAAGAGAGAAAGTTCTACTATTATTTCCCTGGTATAATTGCTCTTCCCAGTGAAGCCTGAATAAAGCCTGAATTCTGTATAATGTTGATACATTGGCTCATTTAGAAAAGCATTGTTAGCAGCTGATTGCTTATATAATCTTCTTGGCAATTTTCTACGTTTAGGTTGTCCTTATTTTGTTACAAGAAAAGAACACAGAGGTTTTTACTTCGATTGGGTCCATTAATTTTCTGAAGTCATTTGGACAGCAAGGTATTTAATCAATCTCCTGTGTGGTTATAATGAGACACTATTTCTAAAGAACCTAAATTGAGTGCTTTTATTTGAAGGCTTAAGGCATTCATTAGAAACAGGCCACGTTATCCGTGAAAGATTAATACCTGTATGAACAAGGAGTAATGTAATCAGGAATGGTGGTCTTATGGCATCATAAAAATGGGGCTAACTAAAAATCACTGTACAGGAGGTGCAGAGTTTGAAACAAACCTGCATGGCTGCTTCTTTTATCATTAACAACAAATTGAAATTAATTACTTTCTAATGACAACACTGTCTGATGTTCAGATCATGCTTTGTAGTGATTATCAGCACAGGTGTGGAGCACTGGGAATGCTCAGCTAACACCCATGAAAGACATGAGTGATTAGAATTAGTTCTGTATGTTGAGCTCATTTTCTTTCAGGTTTTTGATTCTGTATGGAAGCAGGAGGGCTCACACATGCCTGCCTCCCCAAGGAGGTTCTGTGCAGACAAGCACACTTGGGTGATTTGTAGGCACACAGCATTTCTGCCAAGTAATCTGAGCATGTATTCAAGCTGGATGCGCTTCTCTGAAATTCTAGGAATAATGATAGAGAAGGTGAAGAGCAACTCCAGAATTTCAGATGCCCATTGAGCTTCCTTTTGTTAAATTTTCTAATATTATGTTAGAGAATCAAGAATCTTTTGAAACAGCCAACGAAGAAAAAGAATTCAAATCAAAACTTTGATTACAGTTTGCTGCAGTCTCTTTCTAATCAGCGGGCTTTTGATTTTGCTCTACATAATATGTGGAATATTTATATTTGCTGCATACTTATTTTTCTGTTTTTTCTGTATGAGTGCTGAATGCTTTTGCTGTCATACATGGATATAATGGAATTCAATTCTCAATCATACTGGTTAGTAATCACATCAGTTTTGTTTCAATGTTGTTTTCTTTTTCACTGAGACCAAGAAATGGTCAACCTTGCTGGTCAAGCAGGATCTTCTTGATTCCTAAATATAAGTGGGGAAAAGAGCTCCTGAGGAGAAAAATATTCCAAATAAGAGATTTTTAAAAAGCCACTTTACTGATCAATAAATATAACAAAATAATATCTGTAGAAATGGTATTAAAGAAATATCAAATAGAATTTTATGAAGTTAATGGGATGTGAAAAGTCCTAACACTGGGTATTTTATGAGGTTGAGACAGATGTGGTGAGCTGAAAGGAGAGAAGTGTGTCAGTGTGTCATTGCAGCTGCAGGTGGGAACCTCAGCGTGGATTTCAGCTCAGTTTCAGAGGAGCCCTCCTCCAGGACAGAATGCATCTCTGACCACCAAGGTGTAAGGTATTTTATTTCAGCTACAGGAAATGGATGTAATAATGGTGTGTTTATTTTCTCCTGGCTGCTTCCAAGCGTGAAGGTAGAGGGTTCATCCTTCCTATGATGCCTTGCTTAGGTTTTCTTTACATTCTCCATTTCCTTATTTTCCTTTTGACTTAATTTAAACTAAAATGTTTTACTTGTAAACCAACACATCACAAACATCTTACTAAACAAACTACAAAAGTGCATTTTCTCCAGTGTTACCTGCATATATTTCTAATTTATTTTTAGAATACCAAAAATCTTTTGGTCTTAGATTTACACAGATTCTAGTGTAAGAGTACTGTGGTGTGTGACTTGGGTTTCTGGATGTTTCTCAAGATCCACACTCTTCTCATAGATACTACCGAGAGATCACCTGACATTTTTATGTGAGTCCAGCTCTCACTTTAGATCAAAGGGTGTTTGTGGTGGTTATGCAATGCCAAAGATCAAAGGTGAATAGAGGCTTGGTTCCTGCCAGGACCTCTCCAAGGAAGGTGCCAGGAGATACCTTAGTGTAGGACCTGCTCCCATCTCAGTGCAGGAGATGTTGGGAGTTACTTTAATTGGCTAAACTGTGCTGTGCTCCATTGGTCCTCCAAATTCATCTCCACAGACACCACTGATCTTAGCTGTAGGGCAGTTATGCATTAAGTAATTAAAACTGCCATCCATTTAAATGAAAGTTCTATAACTTCTCATATAATTGATGTCAGTCTTTTCCAGAGGATACCTTTTGTGTCCACTGGAAAAGAATATAATTCCCAGATTTGAAAATTAGGTGCCTGATTTACTGCTTCCTCTTCCTGCCTCAGCACTGCTTCTCCGCCCCCACAAACAAATAATCAAATCCTAAATGGCTTGAAAATAAATTCTGTGCTTTTAAACAAATGTAAGTTGAATTGTAGCAAAGCATTTTCAGATTGTTCCCTCTGCAATATTATAAGGAGCACAATGATCCCATTTTCTTGAAAATGTTAGCAGTGGAACAAGAATTTTCATAAACAAATAAAAGTAACTGGGTTGAATGTTAGAATATAAATGCAAATTTTGATCAGGAAATCAGTTTCTTCTTTGTATTCATATGAAACTTATGAAAAGTAGAATGCTGCTCAAAACCAGTTGCTGATACAAAAATATTGATAGCAAAATTAGTCTTCTATGTGTAGCAGTGAGACATTGAGATGCACTCTTGTGTCATGGGTTTAGAAATGCCACCTGGGCTGGAACCTGCATTCACATTGACTCTTCAGCAGAGTTGCACTAAAAAGCTTTTATTCATTGGTGTAATTAATATGCTCTCTTCCTGTCTTCCTTGCCTGGTGAGGGGATCCACCTGTCTCCATCCCACAAGTGCCGATTTAACCGTGCTGTATTTAATCATGGTATGTCAGAAGCACAGAACACAAACCCAAGTGAACAGTGACCCCCCAAAGGTGTGAAATGCTGCAGATGATGGTGGAGTTAGTAGCAAACCATCCCTGTCCTGCACACTGTTCCTCCAAGCAGATGCCATTGTGCTTGCAGGATCAACCATGTGGGTGGAAATTTCATGTCCACATAGTGAAAAAGCCTGCTGGGACATCTTACCTCCCGTGGAGCCAGTGATTAATATGAGTAGTACTAAATAGGTGTTAATAAAGTGATTATGTACCTTGAGCTATTGGCTTTAATTTCTTTTGCTTCAAAAATAAAAAAAAAATTAGAAAACTAACAAAACCATGTAAAATATTTTCTAGTGAGAAGCTGGTTGTTGAAGATGTAAATAAAATTATGAAGGTTTCCTGTAGCTTTTGATCTTCTGTGAAGGACAAAAAAAACTTAGTTCATTGAAATGTCCCCTACTTCTGTATATTAAAAATCAGTAAAAATTTGGATTTCCATGGGGTTTCATTTGATGTTTTGTAAGATAGATATATCTGAATATTAAGGTAGTGTATTGAAATAGAAGTGAAGCATGCTACTGCTCTACTACCAGCAAGGGACCATCATTACAATTTAATCAATTTTCAATACATTGTACAAAAGTTTAACTTTTCTCTTCATAATTTTGTTTAAATTAGCATTAAGGGAATGGTCTCCCTTTTTAACAACACAGTGAGCAGATAACTTAGTATTTCAATTTCTTCTCTTTAAAAAATAGTAGCAAAATAACCTTGCTGTGTTGCTGTAAACACATATCCCATTAGCTGTAATATATTTATGTTTTTAAAACTGCTAATAGCTTACAATGTGATCATTATGGGTAATGCTCTTGAACAGTACCCATCTGATGTTTCATTACCTTTTCCACAAACTGCAGCAACCACTCAACTGGATACCAGCCCCCATACACAGAAGTACATGAATGAAATTAGAATTTACGTGTTCTAGTATTTTTTTTGCAAGGTACTTGCTTTTTAACCCATCCACTCTGCATTCATTAGAGCTGTAGCAGAGTTTAAACAGGCTGTAAGTAGCCCTTATCTGCATGGAGTCTGAATGGCTGAGTAATCTAACTGGACAGTTAAGGATTTTCTGTCTAAGCTGACTGATGTTAATTTTAATAATCCTAGACTTTTTCCCCTTAATGTTTCAGAGAGTCACCAGCAGAGTTCAGTCTTTTTTTTTACCTTGATTAGGAATAACTTTGAATGATCCCTATGGTAAGGAGTTGCCTTGCTTGAAATAAAAAGTGATGATAGTAGTGTAAATGTAGAGGGATGATTTCCCACAAAGATGTTTGCTTTCCATGGCATGTCTTCAATACTGTATTTTCTGTGTCTCAGTTGATCAAAAGTGTTCTTCAAATTCCCAAAAAAATAGAAACAGCAAAATAAAAAAACCTAACAAAACAACAAACACAAATCAACAAATAACTCACAACAGTTTATTTGCCAGATGAATTTGGAAGCTTTTATGGACTTCTCATTGCTGTGAAACACAAAATCCAGAACCAACATATTCTTAAGTATTAAGAATACATTAATTTTACAATAATTTGTGCATAATTTGTAGTCACTTTAAGTTTCAATTCATCTGCCTAAGGAAAGGTACTTTCATTTTCTTTAGCCTAACCAACACATAAAAATACTTCTGACAGCATCAATTTATTATAAGCTGCATTGATATTCCTTGGGATCTTTGTAGGATGACATTCACTTTTGTAGATTCTAGAAACTGGCCCAGGTTTCATCCCAACACTCCCAGACTTTAGAATAATTAAGGTAAATATTTGTACTTTGCTTCCTTGCAGGCAATAGTGTGTGTCTCCCTTAGGACAGTGCAGTTCATCCCACTTCTGCAGTCACAGGCTCCACAATAGAGTTAGCTGTGCATTTCTCAGAGGCAATTTCTCACTTGCCCTTTTTTTTTTTTTTTTTCTTTGATCTAGGTCTATGATTACAATTGAAAGAGAGTTTATAGAAAAACGGTATATCCCAAAAAGTAGATGCCGTCAGATTAATTATTTGTTTCTGAAAAATATATGGCCTGTTCATGCAGACTGATATTTTCCTATTTCTACAAGTTAGATCTATATTAACCAGTCAACCTTCAAGCACAGAAACAGCTGATTTTGAAGTTCAAATTTTGTGGTGGATTGGCTCACACATCAAAAGTGGTAGTTGAATTTAGATTGCAGTCTTCTATAATATTTATTCATGTTTTACTCAGCAGAACTGTAGGCCCTGAGTGTGTAAACTTATAAAGAGTTTACTTGATATAACACATGAAAAGAAAAATCAAGTAGAAATTGTCATATCCACACACAATAAATTTTTCACCTAGTTCAGCCCTAAATATATATTTAGAGATCTGATCTGCACATAAAAATTGCCAGCTCTGATCCTATAATATATTATCATTTATGTCATGAGGGTCTAAGAGTTTGTGCATGTTAAGTGGTGGCGCTTTTGTCATTCATTTTATGTTTCTCTTTGGTTGGTTTTATGCCTAAAATTATGTTTTTATGGAGACATCCTTATTAGTTATACAGCAGTCAAGAACAAGAGGTATCCATGATCCAGTTGTAGAATTGTGGGATTTATGAGCAGTAAAGGTCACAAGTATTAGTAGCAGAAACTTCTCTACACCATGTTTTAACCTTGACATTTGATGTGTGCAAATGTCAGTGATGTGTCACACCATTTTCTTCAGCCTTCTATCTCTTCCAGAACTGGGGCTGAAATTACACTTTTGTTGGGTATCAATTTGTTCTGCTACAAATGGAACTAATTTGATTGTAATTTTTATTTACTTTGGAGAAGGTGGTTGCACTTCCTAATCATACATAGTAAAAACCCATTGACTGAGAATGAGATTTTGGCTAAGGAATTAGCTAAGAATCTGCTTTATTCTATCACTGAGAAAGAACAAGTTTTTTATGTCTCTCACACCTGTAAGTGTATTTTTCTAAGTCCCCATTTTCTCTCTAATGTCATCTTGTTTGTGGGGTAAATTCTCAAAGCTTCATTGGAAGGAAAATCATTGTCTTTTCATCCTCCCTGTGGGGAATTCATTCCACTTGTTTACTGATATGTGTGGCAGACTGAATAAAATGATTCCTAATTAGCATATATGAAATAATCATTGGTCTATCTGGAGTCATAATTAATGCATTAGGAAGAATTTACTGAGTGTCAAGGAGAAAGACATTAGCATAAATGAGCTTATTTTAGATGGGCTGCAATTGAGACACCACTTTCCCCTAAGAATGTTTACCAAAATTAAGCAATAATAACATATCAATTTACTAAGAGCCATTAGTGTGTATGGTCTGAGCTATTAACTTCAGCCCTGCTTTGAGCACTTTGATAGCTGAAAGAAGTTGGTGGCATCCCAGTAAAGAATAAACATAATCTTGGTGCTACCGGGTCTCTATTTATTGTGGGGATGAGGAGTGGAGAGGGTCCATGCAGGCACACAGAGCCTTTCTGCAATATGCTCATGGACCTTGAAAACAGCAGATGCTGCAGAATCTCACCACGCTGCCTGGTAATGCTGGGGCTTTATTGATTAAAACACGTCCCTCCTGAGAACATAACCTGTAGACAACTGTAAAATAAAAATTATCCTTACACAAAAGTGCTTAAATATTCTAATTTCTGTATTGATGCTCTGTGGCAAACTGCAATACAAACTTCAGTTATTTTCATACCTTTTTTCCTCAGTCAGTCACCAGGCATCTGTTTGCCTGAGAGCAGATTTTAATTTTTGGAGGACTCTGTACATTGAAGAATGCATGCTCTACCCAGGGAATAGGTGAGATTCAGAAGAATTAAAAATAGACTACATCTCCTAGCAAGTAAGTTAGAGAACATATATCTAATATATTTTAGCATAGTCATCATTATACTCAATGTTAGTATATCAAAAAGATGTGACTACAAATAGGCCCTGACAGTGGGTCCATAAGCAATTGAGTCTGGCCTGAGTTCAAGCATGAGGAACTGACTGAAAATGGCTAAATGTGCCATATCTGATTGGAACTGGTTAAATCTGCCACATCTGACTGAAACTGGTTACACCTGCCAGATCTGACTGAAACTGGTTAAAGCTGCCATATCTGACTGAAACTGGTTACACCTGCCATATCTGACTGAAACTGGTTAAATGTGCCATATCTGACTGAAACTGGTTACACCTGCCACATCTGACTGAAACTGGCTAAATGGGCCATATATGACTCCAGGGAGAGTCACCCTGGTCAGACTAGTGTGAAGTTAGTAAAAGTGGATTCCTGTATCTCACTCACTTCAAGAAATGCTAATCCATTGCAGAATGATAAAATTAGAGCAGCCCAGCAGGTTGGTATAAAATGTTTTAAGAACAATCATAATCCCTCATTAATTCACATGGGGAAAACAGGCTGGTTGATATCTCCTTCCTTGTCCCCAGCTTCTTTCTTTCTTTCCTTTTGTTTTTCCTGTGAGACAAATTCTGTTACCTGCTTTAAATCTTTGCAGCAATTTTTGCTTCAAATTCTTTTCTGTTGACTTATAAATAATTATAAAATATTTATTACAATATATACAATATACATAAAATATATAATATATAAAATATACATAAATATAGAAATATATATTTTATATATTTTCAATATATTTTTGCACATTCATATATTTATATAATATATAAACCATTTATTATAAATATATAATAATAAATAATAAAATAACATAAATAATATTAAACATGTGCTATGGATAATTAATAATAATTCATTATAATTATAATATTATCATAATTTATAATAACTATAATAATTATATTATATAATTATAATAATAAATAATTACCACATTACCAGTATATTGACAAGGTTACTGATGGTGACAAACCACAACCATTTATGTGTATATACATATAAAGCATCATCTTTTACAGCTCAATTAGAATAGGTGAATGTTTTGCTGGTCATAAAATAGGTGCCTCATTAAGTGATGTGGAAGATGACTGCTAACATGGGAAATGCCTCTTTTGGTTGATGAAGTCTGTGTTATCATCAGGACATCCAGTGCATTGATTCATCATGGTACTGACTTCAGACAATGAATTAAAAAGAAGAAAAAAACAAAGCAGTCTTGATAATGCACCATGGTTCAGATGAAGTCAGCCATTCAGATTATTGAGCAAATCAGTACAAAGTGCAAGAAAAACCAATAGGTAGGGAAATTGTCAGAAACACAGTACTGGTAAAGAAAACCAACTTAGGCTAACTTGCTGCTGCCTTAATGCCTTCACAGCCATAATATATTTAGCAATAAAAGCCTTCCATGACCTTTTTTCTAATCAAGTGGTGAGTCTTTGTACTGGGGGAAAGTGATTGTGATATTCCATTTTGTTTGTGCCCCTTGAGGAGGAGATACCACATCCACCAGCATACAGAAGCTCCATTTTCAGAGCTGCGTGCAAGCCATTGTTACAAGTGCTGCTCAAAAACACCACTGACAGTGCTGACATTTTGGGCCAGTGATAAATGTTGGAGCAAAATAAGACTATTTCCTTCAGAAAGGTCAAAGCCAAGGAAAAAATTAGTATAGCTCCTGTGTATGGAGTAAAAGTGGGCAGTTGGAATAAAGATTTGTCTTTGTTTCCCTTTTGTCCTTCTGAATTAGAGGATTATAGTTTTGTGCTTTCACAAAGTAAGCTAAAAAGGAAGGATGGAAAGGACTCCTCAGGCTTTATATCCTTTCTGTCACTGTAAATATTCAGTCACAGAAACATCATGGGCTATATTTCTATATTTCTTCATGTTAGTGGGTCTTAGTCCTCTGCTGCAACAAGGCCAACACACTTGTTCATTTTCAGCATCTACTCAGGCTGCTTCTTTAAGATATCTTTAAGAGATTAATGTATACAGAAGAAGGATTAGAGAATCTTAACTACCAAAAATGCAGCGGCTCTCAAAAGAGATTACTTTGTCCTTCTACTCCCATGTCCTCTTCTCATCTTGGCCAAACATCTCTTTTCTGTTATTCTTACTTCTCATGGAAGCTACTAAAAAAGGCTGGAATTACTCCTCTGGTTTTCTCACCTGGAATTTTTGTAAATAACTGTAAATAACTCTCAGGTTATGAATTTTTAGGCACAGTCTTCCTGGCAGATTGATACACCTGGAGTGAGCTCCAGGTACTTGGAATGGGAATCAAGATGTGCTTTTGTACATTTCTGTTTCACACGGACTTTCTTTGTAATTGTTTCTTTCAAACACTGCAGTTGTTGGGCAATATTTTCTTAATAATATTTCCTTCCTTTAATGTGTTCTGAAGTATTATTCTGAGAATCTTTGACTTTGCTATCAGAAGCCAGGATGACAGGTGTGGAGAATTATCCCCAGAAAATGTAAGACTTGTACAAAAAACTCCAGCATTTTATTCCAAGTTGTGAAGTTGTTACCCCTCACTAGTGGGAGACTGTTGGGGATTCTCTGTGTGAGATTTTCCTGTTCCAAGAGAAGCTTTAATAGATCTTGGCATTATTGCTGTTCTGCATTCAGAATGAAACCCTTTTCCTCCCTGCACCATTTCTGTGATGACTAGCAGGAGCTATTCCTCCTTTCAGTGGCAAGAACATTGCTTTGGTAATTCTGTTCACTCTTCATCTCTGCTCTGCCCTCACCTCAGTTGATCAGATGTCACACAAAGGGCAGCAAACTTTCTTTCAGGAGAGAACTAGGTCAGGATTTTATTTAGTGTGTGCATGAAAAAAATGGAGAATGAAGGATTCTTGGTGATGTGAGTAAGGAAGCAGCCATACAGGCAGCCACAAACCTTTCTCTATCAGATACAGAACAAGTAAATTCCTTTTTGAACAGTGGCAGAATTTATTACTGACATTTAGTTAACTCCAAGGAGTTGGACCTGTTTGCAGCTTTTGCCCTGGTGGTGGTATCTCTCTTAGAGGTGTCTGTACTTCTGCTAATCTGACTTCAAACCCCAGCATTCTGATTTGATTTCACATTTGCTGTGTCATTGCAACTTAAGAATGAAAATGCTTTTATAATATAATTCATAAAGCAGCTTATGGTCTTGCATAATCAAAATGGCAAAACAGAAACAGCTCACTGCACTTTGAAATGTGGACTAAGCTGATGAAAAATTACAGCATCAGGGAATGCTGGGGGGCTGGAATGGACCTTAAAGATCATCTAATCCTAACCCTTCCCTACATTAGGGGTTTCCTTCCTAATACCTGGCCTAAATCTCCCCTCTTTCAGTCTCTACCCATTACTCCTTGCCTGTCACTGCAGTTCCTGGGGCAGGGTCCCTCTCTGGTGTCCCAGCAGGCCCCTTTGGGTGCAGGAGCATTGCTGCGAGGGCCTCACCAAACCTTCTCTTTTCCAGGCAGAGCAACCACAACTTTCATCAGGGAGTGTAACTTCTAGGAGACTGTGGAAACTCTGAAATGCCTGATAGCAGTGCAACCCAAATTACTCTGGACAGTGCATTAAATTAGCAGTAATTAATACATCTGGTTTGCATCATCATAAATTGTGTGTCATCATCAATAGGATATTAGATATGGCAAAAAACGTTTCAGTTTTTAAGCAAAATGTATTGGTTCTGCATGTATTGGGTCCCTGATTCAAAACTGCTTTTAGTTTAATGCATGGGATCCTGCACTTCCAGGATTTTATTTTTTAAAATAAATTCCACACTGATTGGACCAAGATACCTTATTTTTAACTGAGACCTAACCATATATATAAGGTATTGTGAAAAAAATTTCCCAATTGATCAGAGCTTCCTCCAGCCCATGAAATTCGCTTCAGTCCATCCAGAAAGAGTAGATCCAAAAGCTTTTCTGCTCTGAATGATTGGCCAGCCAGAAGAGGATTAATTTTTGCAGTAACCAGGAAGGGGCATGGCCATGATCCAGAGGTTATTCTGTACCCCTTCACATCATTTGGAGGATATCTTCAATGCATAGTAAGCATTAAGTAACACAATTGGCTGTGTAATTAATCATTTAAAGTAATTATTTTTCCTACCCATGATATGAAACTGGACAGACTGGGGCATCAACTTCATCAAGTTCCAGTGTATCCAGAAACCAAGACCTGTGGTTTAGTCTGCTCTTCCTGAAATGCTGAGTGCCATTCTGTCCCCTCCCAGCACCTCCTGTGGCTTTGCACATCCCTCTGAGGTTACCAGCACCAGGAAATGCAGCTGTCCATGGTCTGCCCCTGCCTCAAGGCTCTCTGGGGGGCTCTCCAGCCCACCCAGAGGCTACCAATGGTATATTCATATCTGTGGGTTGTTCCCAATCCAGTTTTTACTGGCAGGCAGCTGCTTTGGCCTTTTTGGAGACATGGAGATCCACAGAGCAGCTGCATTATTAAATCCTGACTAGTGTGATTCTGAACACACAGTTTTTTGGGTTTTTTCACATTTTCATGGAAATGGGAGGGTTTGTTCTATGGAAAACAAAGTGGTGTATTATTCTTCTTCACCCCACCCCCAGTGTGTTGTGACAATTAATGAAAATTATTATTCTTCTGTCCCCTCCCACTTAATGGACTCTAATTCTTAAGCATAGGGTTGTGAACTTGCAGCATAAATGAGTGGATGCTGCCAATAAAAATCCTGCCCTCCTTTCAGTGGCTGTGCATGTGTCACCTCCCCCCATCATTAATTTTCAAGCTCTGAGATTGCAGTAATTTCTGCTTGTTAGTGGCATGTTGATGTGTTTATTAGTCTGCAGTGGAGTTCAGGACTATTTCTCATCTCTTTTAGCAGTGCTCATCACCACCTCAATATCTACAGACAAGCAAAGCTGCTCTAAGACCTGAAGAAGTTGATGCCTAGAGAAACAAACTTTCTCTGTTAATAATTCTTCAAGTAGCAACAGTATTTCAGACTTTAATATAAGAGTTGTGTGGATTCCAAACTAAGCATTTTTAAGGATTATTCTGTTCCAAGCAGTGATTGCTGATCGTGTTTTAATTGTTGTCTTTGGGAAATAGTACAGTTGTATTCCTGACTACCTGAGAGCTTTGTGTTCTCATAAATGTGATGGAGAAGGTACTAATCCTAAAACACAATGCACTGTAACCCTTCAGTGGTTTCCTGCCTGTTTGATGCATCATCCATGTTCATTTCCCAGTTAGTATCAGCCACTTCTGAGCCAGTGTGGGCTCTGTGCAGGCCCTGGGTGTGCCGGACTTAGGAATTGCTGCTGTTGCTGTCTGCTGGAGCCTTTCTGTGCAGAGACCTCTCTGCTGGCGTTGGCAGAAGAGCCAGACCTGGCACCATGGCCAGAACATGGCAAGTGGTTGAGACACAGATGCCTCTTAGTCCATGCTGCAGTAGGATATGGACTCCTCTCTCATTCTGCATGAGCACAGTGAAAATTTGACTTAAAACCTGGATTCAGAAAGATGCTTAACCTTGATTTGTGAGGGCTGCCCTTCAGTCAAAGCTGCTGTCTGGGGAAGCAGGGACCCTCTAGATCAGAGCCCCTCTGGTAAGGACAGTCTGTGTGGGTGGCAGCATGAGGTCCATGCCCTGGGAGCTGTGGCAGGGCCCTGATATTTTCTGAAAAATCCTCTTTGCCCAGGATTTTCTCCTGGGAAGCTGAGAAACCTCAGAGAGGAATGAAAACAATAATTATCTGATTGTTGCTCCTGCATTTGCTGCTTTGGAACGTGGCTTGGACATTGTTTACCAACAGGTGAATGTTTGATTGTTTCCATGTGAATTGTTTTTAATTAATGACCGATCATGGTCCAGCTGTGGTGAGGCTCTGCTGAGTCACGAGTTTTTATTATTCATTCTTGTTAAACCTTTTTGTCTGTATCCTTTCTCTTTCTTTAATATAGTTTTAGTATAGCATTCTATGGTATGATATATAATACGATATATAGATAAATAATATATTATAAAATATAAAATAATAGAATAATATTATATACAATATGATATATATAATATAATATAATATAATATAATATAATATAATATAATATAATATAATATAATATAATATAATATAATATAATATAATATAATATAATATAATATAATATATACTATAAAATAGTATAATGTAATATACAATATACAATATGGTATATAATATGATATATAATAATATAATATTATAATATATAATATAATACAATGCAATTGACAATATGATAATAGAATAGAATAGAATAGAATAGAATAGAATAGAATAGAATAGAATAGAATAGAATAGAATAGAATCGAATCAGCCTTCTGAGAACTTGGAGTCAGATTCTCATCTCTCACCTCATCCTGGGGACCCTCACAAACACCACAGCAGAGTGCAGGCTGTTCCCATCTGGATGGCTGTGGGGCAGGGCATGGAGCATGCTGTGCCCATGGACAGCCCTTGAGGTCTTGCTGCTTGCAGCCATGGATTTCCAAGGTGTTAAACTGCTCTGCCTTGTTCATGGTCAATGTGAGAACAACTACGGTCTGACACTGAGGAATCTGAACAGGCACCTGCGCAGCGCGTCACACTTTAAACAAAACTTCACCCTGTGGCTTTCATTGGCGTTTTAGTGGAGTTTGAATAGCTAATAAAAAAAGAATCCCAGAATGGGAAGTGAAGTAGGGCACCAGAGTTGGAGCACAGTTCCCACAAATTAATTTTATGGCTAGATGTTCAAACAGGACTGATGTGAGAAGTGCCAGAAGATTCACAGATTGTTGATAGCATCTTGGGTTTAGGATCCTTCCTGAATGACCCTTCCTGAGTAAATTGCATGGAACTGATTTTACTGCTCCAGAAAGCCACAGGGAAGAGGCAGCACTGCCAGGACTTGAAGCAGAATTTTGCAGGGGCCCAGGTGATGTGAGCCTCGGGGCTGTGCCAATAAAGCCATCATGACATAATGACACTCTGCAGTACTGTACACCTCTAGTTCCTGATGGTTTTACAGGATAAAATGGTTTTGGTGTTAACTGATGGATGGGGCACTTTAAAAGCAGTGTATCCCATCTCAGTGCTGGTGCAAGTTTAAGGTTTCCTGGTACAATAGATAATACAAAAAGTTTATAATTTTCATCTGTTATGATTACACATTCCCGTTTGATGATTCACACAAATGGAAAATTATTGCATCCAGTTAAAAAAGGCTAAAAATTCCCTCCAAAATAAGAGGTAACTAATATTTGGGTAATTTTCAAAGCCAAATTAAGTAATTTACAAACATATATGCATGTTTAGAATACATACATGAGTGTCCAGAGGGGAGCCAGGAGGATGGTGAAGGGTCTGGAGGAGAAGCCCTATGAGGAGACGCTGAGGTCACTGGGTCTGTTCTTTCTTTGTAAAGAAATTACCCATCTAATCTGAGCAGACAGAAATGTTACCTACTTCAAATGCAAATTTAAGAAGTTAGAAACTTTCCTCCATTTGTATTTTGTGTAATTTAGTGTATGAATTTGTGTATTTTGTAGTTTTAAATGAGCTATTGTTATACTGCCCTCTTACTGCTTGTAGAATTAATATGGAGTCATCCACAATGAAAACATTACTCATATCCTTCTGTAGTTTGAAAAGAATGGAAAGGATCCTTCCTTTCCATTGTTATTTTCAGAAGGTTGTCTAAATCTGAGGAGTGAGAGCAAGGGGATCTGAATGCTGTCCTTGCTTTTGTCACTTCTTCACAAGCTTACTCCATTTTATGCTTTAGTTTTACCATTATGAGGATATTCAGTGATTCTGGACTTCCTGCTGCAGATAGTTTGTTAACATTTACTATCAACTTGTGATTCTTAAGTAGAAGGTTTTATTCAGATTAAAAAATATTACTTGTTTACGATTATTATTTCCATCCCAAAATTCTACAAAGATGCTTTGCAAAGCCGCACACAGCTATGGGCCCAGCTTTAGTCAGCACTGCATGTAACTGTACAGAAAAAACTGTTCTTCATGTTCTTCCTACTACAGAACTTGTAATAAATATTTCAAATGGCAACGGTGTAATTATCTTTGATTAGTGACTGTGCTAACATAAAAAAAAAAAGGTAAAGCAGATGTTGATTACCAAGCACTAATGTAGTGCTTTCATGCACAGCTATAATTCTGCTCATGAATATACATTATTCTTATGCACCAATTGTTGTCATTATCTACAATCAAAAGACACCAACCAAAGCTGTTTCTTTCTGGAAATGTTTCTGAAATGTAAAGGAAGTACAGCAGTGACCACAGTGCAGGATAATTCTGGATAATGTAAAATCCTGCACTGCTTTTTGAGATTTGCTGGTTAAATTATTTTTTTTTTGCCACTATCAAAATGTTCTGAAATAAACTCATACAGAGAAGGTAGTAACCAGAATAACATTAGAGAGAGATGAGAGTGCCAAAAATGTGGAAAGAGGCTAGAAACAGCAGAGCTAGGAAATTATGTGTGATGGGGTGTCACCTTGATATTTTCTGAAAAATCCCTTCTCCAGGATTTTTCTCCTGAGAAGCTGAGAAGCCTCAGACAATAAATGTAAACAATAATTACCTGATTGCTTGGAATGTGGTCTGGAGGTTGCTCACCAACAGGTGCAACCTGATTGATTTGTTCTATGTGAATTGTTTTTCATTAATGACCAATCCCAGTCCAGCTGTGTTGGACTCTCTGGTCAGTCACGGGTTTTTCTTATTCATTCTTGTCTAGCCTTCTGATGTCTCCTTTCTCTTTCTTTAGTATAGTCTTAGAAAAGTATGATATGATATAATATAATATAATATAATATAATATAATATAATATAATATAATATAATATAATATAATATAATATAATATAATATAATATAATATAATATAATATAATATAATATAATATAATATAATATAATATAATAATCAGCCTTCTGAGAACTTGGAGTCAAATTCTCATCTCTCACCTTATCATGGGGACTTTAAACACCACAACAATGGGGAAACCAAGTGGTGCTGCCACATGGAAAGGGGATATTTCCTCAAGCCCTTAGTGTTTGGTTGGTCTGTGGGCGCCCAGGGAAGCTGAGACTCCGTACCCAACCAGTCTGTCCGCGCCCCATTGTGGGCAGCCTTTCCTGAGCAGCCCTGCTGGGTTCAGAGGGCAGTTTGAGTGACTGGTGCAGGGTCCCACAGCAACAGAGACACCTCCTCCTGTGTCCCCACACCTTTCTGTGGCTTGTTCCCTGCTGCCAACTCTCGGAACCCAGGACATTCCTCTGGCTGCCCTGGGTGATTCCAGACCCTGGCAGGGGCTCAGAGACCTTGGCATGGAGTCACAAACACCTGTGCCTTGGATTTTAACCCATGGAAATAATTACCAACTTTGTGTGAGGAGTTACAAGCCACAAGGGTTTAAGTAGAGTGATAGTTAATTTGTCAAGGGTGAAAAAGTAGAATTTTGGGGTTTTTAGAATGGGGGGTTCAAGAGGAAAGATGGAGGAACCTGTCACAGACATCTTTTCATGAAAAATCCTTTCCTTAGGATTTTTTCCTCCTGAGAAGCTGAGAGACCTCAGGAACAAAATGTAAACATTGATTATCTCCTGCTGTGGAATGCAACAGGTGCATCTGTGATTGTTTCATGTGGTTGTTTCTAATTAATGGCCAATCACAGTCAGCTGGCTCAGACTCTCTGTCCGAGCCACAACCCTTTGTTATCATTTCTTCTTTTTCTATTCTTAGCTACCCTTCTGATGAAATCCTTTCTTCTATTCTTTTAGTATCATTTTAGTGTAATATATATCATAAAATAATAAATCAGCCTTCTGAAACATGGAGTCAGATCCTCGTCTCTTCCCTCATCCTCAGACCCCTGTGAAGACCGTCACAGGAACCTGGATGTGTCCTGTCCTTCTCCTTCTTCTTGTCCTCCATCTCCTGCTGTGATGGTGGCACTTCTGGATTGGTTTAGAGTAGAGACAGACTGTCTAACATAGGCGATAGGTATTGGAAAATTATTGTAAATAAAGCACACGTAGTTCTTAGTATAAAAAGCCAACACCACCCCAAGGGCAGGCACTGTGCCACAACCCGACCTGCTGGACAGATCTCAGCAGGTCAGAGAAGGAATGGAATAGATAAGAGAAAATAAACAACCTTGAAAAGCAGAGCCGAGGAATCCTGACTTCTTCTTTGGTTGTGGGGCTGGGAAAAAAGAGACTTTGTAACACCTCGGGAGCCATTTCAGCAGACAACAACAAACCCGAGAGCCGACAGCTGCCAGTGCCCTTGGAAGACTCATACTAACTGTTCACAGTAATATTCTTAATAAAATTGGGACAGGTTAAGGTTCAAGGGTTGCCTGGGATAGTACCTGACTACAAAAACATATTCAAAGCAATAATTCAAAGTTAGCCTGAGACAATCACTCAGCACATGTCGAGTACAGTTGTTATCCAAGGCATCCCTACTGGGGACAAGACAGGTTCCACCTGTTGACTGACTCCAAAATTACAATGGAGTCTTCCCTGACCTCTCCCCATTCTTTACTCACTTTTATACTATTTCTTTACATTTAGATGGAGCTTGGGTGACTTTGGCCACACATGGTTCTTTGTGAGGGGTGATTGTGCCTTGGAGGTGGTATTACCTCTGAGGAAAGCTTGGGATGGGGAAATGTGTCAGTATTACACCTGAGGAGAGGAAATTCACCCTGGATTGCTGGCTCTACAGCAGGATGTGCTCTTTTATGGCCCTTGCTTTTCAGTTGCCGTGCTGTTTAGCAGCTAGAAGTTCCACTGAGTTTCCTTCTCTGCAGCGGCTTTGGCAGAGCCTTGTTGGGGTACCTGTTGCCTGTTCCCCAAATTCTGGGCCTCAGGCTGGGCCCTCCCAGGGGGCTCCCCTGTCAGGGAAGACCCTCCTGGAGTTGTTTTGTGTCAGGAAAGAGAGACACACTGCATCTTTTGGTCTTCAGGTTCTTGTTTATTGTTTTATCTAGAGTTTTGCATGCTGTCCACACCAGGCTCAGTGTATTGGAAAAGCACCACAAAAATGGCCAACAATCTCTTGTTCCAAGGTCTTTTAAAGCTAAACTATCCAATTAAGAGTTGACAGAGATTATTTTCACTTTTAACACAATAACTGGTCCCTAAAAGTCCACAATGCAGACTTTTCTGCCCAATTACAAAATGCCACCCAAAGTCAAGAAGAAGAAGGAAGAAGCAGCATGAAGAAGAAACCCAGGATGACACCCTGTGCCCTCCATCTTGCTTCCATCCACAACGTACTAAAAACCCCAAAACCTCAATTTCTCACCCAGTGATACACCTACACTGCTCTCTATAATCTATTTCACACTTTTGTGGATTCCAGTCTATCTTGAATTCTGGGAAACTTTCTCCATGAATGAGGGTCAAAGTCAGTGCTGCCCTGGGGGTCAGAGCACCCAGAGCAGACAGAGAAATATTCCCTGTGGTGCCCTGGGTTTCCACAGAGCCTGACTTTGGTGTCTGCACTCTTCTCTACCCTCCCTGTAGTCCCCTTTAGATTTTATTGTGTGGGGAAGTGGAGCATGCTGACTGCATTCCCTCCAGGGAGCAGCAGCCACATTTCCCCCTATATTTTCCATACTGTTATAACTGTGTCTGTAACTTTCCACTTCCCTTACAATACAACCCCACAGGTGCAGTCCCATATAGTGCCTGAAAACAGAAAAAAACCTCCTAGAGTAGTCTAGGGAGGGAAGGAGAAAGTCATCTACTGGTAAAAAGGTGTGAAAATAAAGTGCCTGGGTTAGGATTTAAATAATGTTATATCATTTAGATATATCTTGATGTATAATTTATATCATAATATCTCCTTGTTATCAGCATCTGAACTAATTATCTACTTTTGAATTCTAAGGAATGAAAAAGCTACTTGTGGAACACAATTCATTTCTCCTTGGAGTGAGTATGTAAATACCAGCAGAGTACTGTGCTACAGAAATGCTCATTTCTCTCGGCTGGCTCTCATGTGAGTTTACTGGGCTAGCAAAAATGTGAATGGCTAAAACGGGGGACATCCAAAATAAAATTAATCTCATTATTGGGGTCCTCCCCAGCTCCAACACTATCTCTGTATTTGTTGTAAAGTTAAAAAATAGCAATGGAAAGCTGCAAATCAAATCAGAAGTAGTAAAAACATGTCACCTTGAGTGACAAGAGGTTCTTGAGAGCTTCTGCTGTGCTGCACTTCCTCAGTTTTCTCCTGCATCCCACCTCAGCCCTGTGCAGGCTGGGATGCTGGGCTTGGCATTGCCTGTGGGCTCCCTCCTGCTCATTTCCACATCAGCTCCAGTTGCTGCATCCCATGTGCTGGGAGCCAAGGAACACCAGTGCTGCAGAGCTCTGAAACCCAGAGGAGCTTGGAGCCACAGTAGCCCCCCATGGAGCATTTACTTCTTTGGTTGCTTTTTGGATTGATCTCAATCCTGTGGTCCTTCAAAGAGCACAGAGCACAGGTCTTTATTCTGCACTAGGTCATATCACACTTGATTGAACCTGCCAGATCTCTCTAATAATTTATTAAATATCAGTTTTCTTATGCAATTTTTAGGGCAATCTGTGAGGATTTCATTGAGGAAGGTGCTTTCCTTTCTTTTGCCTCTTTTTTTTTTCTGTTTTCTCCTTCAAATAGTCACAGAAGGTAGGCACAAGAACTCACTGCAAACCAATCAGGGAAGAGTACAGTCAGCAGATTAAGGCCTGTTCTGAGTCTTCATTTTCCTCTCCCATTATTCTGACTGCTCTTTGGCAGAGCAAGGCAGACATGTGGGCTGTATTTCTAACCCAAATTATTTTCTACAGCCGTGGAGCAGCATCTAAGATGTCAATTGATTGCAGCACTGTACAATTTAAACATGGCTATGAGCTGCAGGAGCTGTGGGATTACTCCCCTGGGTTTTCTCAACCAGATCTCAAAGTTTCTTCCATACATTCTGTTTTCCTGCAGAGCTGAGCCTGACAAAATGCTCTCAAAATGCAGTGAGGATGCTTATAGTGCTCAGCATTGTGGCAGGGACAAAGGCACTGGGGTCCTCTCTCCTCCAAAGAACAGTGCAGGAAGGTGCTTGCATTTCACAGCATATTGCTTCGCCACACAATTCAGTCCCATCAAGTTGTTATATACAAAATAATTATCATTTCCATCACTCTGAAGGAGTAAATCCAACTGCCTAATCTCTTCATGTGGGTGTTCCTTGTATCTACCAAATAGAAGTGCAAAATGTCATGGTTTTGGCTTCCCCAAAAGGTACTGTAAGTATTCTTTCTGAAAGCAGAGGGAGGAGGAAATACAGTTTCAAAGCAAGTTCTGCTGGCTGTTTTTTGACAGTGCAGGTTTAAAGGCATTCCCAAGAAAAGCAGTGTGATTTCCTCTACTGGCAGGATTTGGTCTCGTGGTTTTAAATGGACTCAGTGTTTTGCCCTTGCAAAAAGGGCAGAAAGAAAAAGGAAAGGAAGAAAATTGTTTTGCACTTGTCTTTGAAAAAGACTAGACCACGAAAATAATGAAGAACTGATAGAATTGGGAAGCACAGTGGCTCAGGATTGCTGGCTGTGCTTATTTAATCTGTCAAGATAAGGCCAGGAAACACTTGGTTCTGATTTTTCTTTCAATAATTTCACATCTATTTGGTAGCTCTGAATGCAGTAGTAAGCCTCCTATTTTAACTGTATATGAGATGCATTTCAGGTCTTATTCACAATTCTGGCTCCACAGCTCAGGATTGTCACTATTAAAAGATTGAACAAATGTACAGGAATTATTAATTCCTCAGAATAAAAGCTCACAATGAAAACCCAAGCCAGCAGATCTGTAGGATGCTTAAGCTTGCCTAGCACACTAGGATTTTTTTTGGACTAAGGAAAATTACCTTTTTTTTCCCAGGTGACATCCAGGACACAGCTTTTCAAGGTCAAAAAGCTGCTAAAACTCATCCAGCCATTCTCTTTTTTAAAACATTCTAGGAGAAGGGAGGGAGCAAAGGTAAGCTGTTGCCTTTGTGATGTTCTCCGTTTGTTAAACTAGCTTCGCCATTGTATCTGGCCCCCTTTTTAGACTTCTTTATTCTCCCTAGGCTTCCAGTTTAACTCAGTGACTGAAGGCAGCAAAATGCTGGTTTCACAGCACTGACAAGAGAGCTTAGTTCAGTAACTTTGTCATTTAAAATTGTCCTATGCTCCCAAACTTGGGGCTTGAATACAGTCTGAATAAGATTCTTGAACTTTCTGAGATTATCATCCTGTGGGATGGAGAGGTTTTCTCAAATTCACTGCATTATGCATGTAAGAAGAATGAGGTCCAGGTGCTTTGTTGGAGTTACTCTTTCTGGGAATGTGCTCCTTATCTGGTTCATATGGACAGTGCATTTCCTCTGCCTGCAAAATAGAATTGTATCTGTGCTGCTAATTTGATTTCTAACTCTCCTGTAAAACCAAGCAGTACTTTTCTTCCTCTTTCTCATTAACTGAACTTGATATATAATTGTTGATATTTTCTCCGTGGTGGCTGCATGCCCATAATGATGGCGTTATGACACTAGCTCAGCTGGGTTTAATGTAACACTTCACAGCCAGTGGCTTTCACTTTTTCTTCAGGAACACAGTGGAGAAAAAAAAAAAGGAAATGTTCCCCCATTTGGCACAATAAATCCTGATATGCTCATTCAGAGAGCACTGCAAAGCCTGACCTCTTGATCTCACTCCTGTAGGTACAGAGAACTTTTGGACCCAAGAAGATGGTGCACATTTGCTCCATTGTGTGGGACAGGTTTATCCCCTGGGGCTCCACAGGAACAACTGCTTTCTTCTAGGCCAGAACCAGATCAGAATTCTGTGTCCTCTGGTGTGCAGAACCAGAGTTAGCTTGGGAAAGACATTGAAGATCATGGAGTCCTACATTAACCCACCACCACCAGTGTTCAGCACCAAACCATGTCCCCAGGTGTCACATCCATGCATTGTGAACACTTCAAGGGATGCTGATTCCATCACTTCCTTGGGCACCCTGTTACAGTACCTGATCCCACTTCTGTTGCTTTGGTTTTTTAAGTTTTTTAAAGCCTTCTGATGTTTACATTCTTGTAAGGAACTTTTTCACGTATTTTATGTAAATAACGTATTGTTTTGCATTTTTTTATGGAAGAAGAGAAATTTGATGGACTGTTGGTTTGTTCAGTCTCATTGGAGAGGTGGCACTGTCACCCTCCAACACACTATCACTTTTAGAAATCTGTAAGTGTTACAGTCAGAAATTAAAAGTTCTCTTTTTTACCTTGGAGAGCTGCATGTCTGCATCGTGTTATTTCTAGAGCGACACTCTTCCAGTGAGGAATTTTTTCCTAACAACCAATCAAAACCCTTCTTGGCACAACTTGAGGCCATTTCTTCTCCTCCTAGCACTTGTTCCTTGGACAAGAGGGCTGATTCCCACCTGTTTATAACTCCTGTCAGGGAATTGTGAGGAGGCAGGAAGCCCCCCTGAGCCTCCTTTTCTCCACGCTGAGCTCCCCCAGCTCCCTCAGCCTCTCCTTGTGTTCCCTTCCCCACCTCTGCTGCCCTTCTCTGGACCTTCTCCAGCACCTAACCCAACACATGGCTTGTCAAGTTTTGTCACATAACAACACTTTGTGCAAAAAAAGGGGACAAAAATATAAAAGCAAAGGTTGCATTTTAAAATGTATCATTTAATACAGTGTTCAGTATTAGACTAAGAGCATATGGAAGAATGCAATTTGACTTGTAACATTTAACAAAGCCTGGTTAATGAGTCAGAGGCAAAATTCATAACATAATTGCACTTGCAAAACAAATGTGCTATTATTTGCTGTTCATTTAGAGCAACCCTTCCTGAATAAACAAGTAGAATATTTACACATTCAACTCCCTGTGTCTAATTGTGTTTGTGCATGTAGTTACATATTGCAATTACTGTTCATTGATGCTATGCATGCATTTCTTAAAATCTAACTTCATAAATTTATATCTAGTTTTATTGCCTCACAGATATAGCTAAGGCTTGTGTGTGTATATATATATTTATTTTATTTTTTCTCAAACAATTACTTTTGACTAAAGGTGTCGCAGTCAGACCCACCAGTTATGTACTGGTTTCTCTTCCAGAAAGGATCATATGGTGAATGACTGAGTCAGGAGAAAATTCAGACCGTCCATTGCACAAGGAAGTGAAGTAAAGGATATTCACATGGAAAATAAGAGGCTGAACCTTAAAGTTTGAGGAAGGTTTTAGTAGTAGCTGGGATTTTTCCTTGACTAATAGCAATTCATTCAATTCTGATCTTGAATGACCCTGAGTCCTACTACACGAAGCTATATGCTCAGACCTTTAATGAGGGAGCTAAAAAAGCACCACTTCCCCCTTTAAAAGTGAGGTCTTTTATGGCTGCCCCATAATGGAGTTGTAAGCAGTACTAACCTGATCCTCATCCTAAAAATTGGCCTTTCCCCCCCAAGTGAATAGCATTCAATTTTGATTTTAAAATGCAGATGGCTTTAGAATTACAGTGAAGGACTATATCGAATGATATCTGGAGTACAAAATATGAAATAAGAATTAAAATACAATCTGATAAGGCATAGGAAGGCACAGCACTCTTTAAAATGGCCTTACTCAGAATACCTTAAACTGTTGAAAATATGCTTTAATTCCACTACTTAAGAAAGTAATCAAGTCCATAAGTTACAGGTAAGAGAGGGGACAACTGATTTGAAATCTGAAAGACTGCAAAGTGACCAACAACCAGAACAAGACATGGAAATCTTAACTTAAAACAGAGCTATTAAAACGTGGAGACTCTGGACAAGCCAAAAGAAAAAATGTCATAGCAGATGAAAATGGTATCACCAAAAATCTTCAAGCTTCTTTTCTCTTCTTATGTATGACTATAATAATATTTATAAGCATCCAAGAAATGTTAGTGTTTGTGGACTCTTTGAAAAGTTGTCAGTCCTTGCTGGCAGATCTACGAGAATAAAAATCTGAATTTCTGTTCATATCGTTTGTAAGGATAAAGAAGGAGAATGTCAAGAGAAAAGAGTTAATTTCTTGCCACCTTATTCTTCCCCTTTTGTGACTGAAAATCTTTAATTTGGGCTTGGAAATTTTCATCCAGTCATATTTTGTTCCTGGAAGATCTTTTGTTTTAGTTAACTTTTTAAAAACTTTAAAAGAAAAAATTACTTTTTAATTTTTTTTTTTAATTTCCTGAACATGAGCATGCCAGTGGGGCTGTTTGGATTACTGTGTGAAAATTCCTCAATCTCTTTCCAGAATCATGGTGTAAAGAATAGTGGGAAAGACCATCAGCAGAGCTAGTTAGGGGGAAAGTTTCTGTGAGGTGCTTTGTGCTTCTAGGGTGAAACCAGCTAACATTACAAAATTGCTGAATAAAACAATAGCAAGTAACTTCTTTGATCCCTTTCCCTCAGAATATGTGCAGTTTAGACTGCTACAACCACATACATTCACTGTTCTAAAGCATCAGCACCATAATATTGGGGTGGATGTTATGGTTTTTATCCAGACATATGATATATGAAATAAATTCCAGAAATGCATCTCACTGCACAGGATTCCAAATGACTTTATAGAATCATTTTTAATGGGTCTAGAAATAGAAAGGGAGCCTGCTGGTGCATGGGAAATCACCTTACCAGCATTCAGCAGCACACAGATCCCAATTCCCAGGGAAACCACCTTTAGGTTCTTTTACAGAGGGCTGAAGACAGGGTATCTCAGAGGAAGTCAGGAAGGAAAGCAGTGGAGGACACTGTGATGGGGAAGGGTATCTCAGGGACAGACAGACAGACAGACATCCTTGCTGTGTTAGCCCCTGATGGCTCCTTTTGGGGCCCACAGGAGAAGGAAACTGAAGTACCACAGCAACCACTGCCTGTAACTGTGCCTGGGGAATATTTTTCTAACCACAGAATGTACAAAGCTTAACTTATTTTTTTTTAATTTAAATATTGTTTCCCAAAAGCCTTCCCCAGTGAGTAGTTAAGCCTGCAGGTACCTACTTGTCCACTAACTAGGATACCTCAGTAGTTGTCAACTGAAGCCTTTTCTGAGTGAGCAGCACAGTGTTTAATCTCCAGCAGGATTCAGAAATCAGATTTTTCCTTTCCCATAATACCTGCAAAGACTGTTCAAATGAATACACTTATAACAGCAAGCCAAGTGAGAGTTTGTGCTGAGGACAGGGGAAAGGAAGAAGAAATGTGTTGTGCATTTCCCTTATTTTTTACTTAGAACCTGGTGTTTATAGGTTCCACCCAGAGGATGAGAAACTGAGCTTCAAATCCTCCTATTGTTTGTTTAGAGCAGGAGTTTGTTTCTAGGAGCATGTGCTTCTACAGTCTGAGATAAACTTCTTACCATCTCTGCTATCAAAGCCTTCCTGCAGCCCTTTCCTTCTTAGGAGGTGAAACTTAAGCCCATCTCTTTAGGATTCCCTGCCAAGAGTTTAGATAATTGAGACTGCAAGCATCTCTGGATTAATACAATTTCAGCACTTGTATTGAGAAGATTTATGGTGTGGATAATAGCAGGGCACTTAGGGTTAGGTGTGGTGATGCTGTGCCCGGCTCTCTTGCATGGATCAAGTCACTGAGATGATTGCTTTGGTCCTCCCTGGTTAGAAATCCAACTGGTGTCTCAAAAACTTTTAGTTATACAACAGCTTGTAGCAGGAAATGGAGAAAAATATCTCCAGTATAAAGTAGAGGTTGGAGAGGAAATACAAAATAAAACTGCTCAGGACATGGTGGTGAACACAACTGTTCATGCTTCAGTTTTGTATCTTGGTGATTGTCAGAGCTGGGTGTCTTCAGCACATCATCTCCTCTAAAAAGACAGAGCTGTCACAGGAGCCTAAGACCAGATTTTCTTCTGTTTGAGACAGAGAGTGCAGTCAGCTCTGGCATGGCCCACTTCTGCTGAGCTCTGGGTTTGGAGTGTCCTCAGGGAACAGCAGGACCATAAGGACACAGCCCAATCTTTTCTGGTCTTAATCTGTACTGCTGGCGAGGCAGTGCATTCTGCAGCCTAGCTAGGAAGGCTACCTAGGATAGACAATGCAGTGGTGGGGTTTGTGACAGAGACTCTGCTGGGTCCTGGGCTGCAGGACACACTAAAATCCACTAATGGAAAATCACAGGTTTCTGGCTACCAGCATCACTGCCTGACTTCAAGCCAGAGCCCTACAGATGAGGCACTGTCTCTAACTACCCATCACCTCACTGTCTCAGAGGGAAATCTTTGGGTGAAGAAATGGACAGAAGTAATAAGAGATTTCATTGCTCTGGTCTTAGTATGTCAATAAAATAAGATTGTTGAGGATGTTTAAACAGAAGAGTTTCTCTTGCTGAAATACTGTCTGGGCAAATGGCATCGTTAGCAACTAATTAACAGTGGAATATTGACAGTTCAGTAAGTGCAAGTACTGTGTGACCCATAGCTGTAATTTTGTAAGGCTGCCTTTGGCAAGCAGAGTCAGCTAGAAGTTAATACTGTGCATGGGCAATGAAAAGAAAACAAAACTACAAACAGGGAAATCCTATTGTGTTTCCTTATGACAGCTTATTTTGTGTATTTAAAGAGGAGCTCCTTTAGAAAAGGAAGTACATCAATGTGCATAGATGCTGATTCTGCTATACAACAGTTTTTTGTTATAAAAGGGCTGAGATCTACTTGGACTGGTGCTTTGAAGTTCATTCTTTTATCAGTCATAATCTCAGAAAGAAGATGAATATTATTTTGAATCTCAGCATAGTGAGAGACTACACATTTCACTTTTTAAATTTTGCAATAGAGAAGGTGAAGTATCCCCTTTGATACTTTTGCAATATACTTTCTTCCTCACTAGAGGAGGAAAATTCATATATTTTATGATAGAGCAGGCATATGCACAGAGAGAGCCAGGAACATGCAGGGGAATGTGGAAAGGGATTGGTGCTCTCAAAGATCATTTAAACACTTTGTACTTTATCTGGTCTTCATCAAACCCACCATATTACAATCTAAAATCTTCATAATCTTCTCCAGGAATATGCAGGGTCAGAAGAGGAAATTTTCCCAGTTTGTGTGTACACTCTCCACCAGAAAACAGATGGATGGCTTGCACTGTGCAAGGTAAGGAATGTACCCAAGCTGAAACTGTGAACAATGCTTGCTTGCATTTATAATGGCAAGGTGGAACAGATGGTGACAACTGAGTTGAATGTGAACAGCCCATTGAAATAACCTAAATTGTCAAGCTATTTCTGTATAGAAAGCAGTGTATGCACCATTCACACAAATTGAAGGTAGCCTTCACATTATTGAATCACTTGGAATTGCCTTACATTGTGAGTTATGCTGGCCTGACAGGGTTCTACAGAGTGTAAGATGTTTCATTTTGGTAAAGCCAGGGAAAATCTCTCACAAGTTAACAAAAAAATCCATAAGCATTCTACTCTCTGACTCATTTTGTTGTAGAGGAACTCTGGGCAGATATCTGATGAGATTAACAGGATTAACAGAAATGTCAGGTCTTCAGTTTTAAGCCCAAGGACAGACTGTTTTTATCAATAGTCTCCAGATCTTCGAGGCAAGGCAGCAAACCAGATCAAAATAGGTCCCACCAAAAATATTGTTTTCCACTTTTGTTAGCATAATGTGGTTAGACTCAGCATTTTAAAAGCAGGTCCTGAATGGCTTTTTATAGGCATGCTGTGCAGAATGAGGACAGGCTGCTTGATTTTGGTGTGACAGGTTAAGCTTTCAGCGCCTCTGTGCAATACTGCAGAAGCACAGGAGGCACTGATGGCTGCACACCTCTGTGTGGGGGATGTGGACTCTCCTATTCACAGCAAGAATGGTACTTGCCAGACCAATGTGCATGACAAAAACCTGAATTTCGTTGAGCAGAGATAAATGAGAGAGCCCCTAAAGATCTTCAAGAGAGGTTGCAGTTTAAATCCTACCCAGGAAAGTAAGGAGAGCTCTGAGATAGGAGTTACTGGGAGATTACTTGCTGCTGATATACTAAAGCATCTGTTTTTGTGATTAACTTCCATGTGCATCCTCTTGTCCTGTAATAAAGGTAGTTTATTTCTTTTTCATGCAATTCTGGTCAGGGATATGAACATTGAAATATTTTTGTACCCACAGTAGTTATTTCTGTGCTTGTGCCATTTTTACTGTCTTGGAGTCCTCTCCTGAGCACTGTTAGGTGTATGAGTGGCTCCCATCCCTGCTCAGAAATGAGACTGGAGTGGAGGAGCCAGCCACCATTACCTCTCCATCCACATGGCACAATACTTACCTGATCTTTTGATATCCCTTTCTTACCTGGTCAGGAGCAGAGACTGGAACCAAGTGGTCCAATACTAAAAGTGAATGTTCCAACTATGACATTACACATGATCTTGAGCAGAGATCCTTCTGAGCATCTCTTTTAGAAATTACTCTAGTGAGTATTACACCAGGTAGCCACTGGAAGCTCACAACAACTTCCAGAGCCAGTGAAGTATTTTCTGGTTTCCCCTGCAGATTGTTTGCAAACAGATGAAAAATCTTGTCGCAGACATCTTTTCATGAAAAATCCTTTCCTTAGGATTTTTCCTCCTGAGAAGCTGAGAGGCCTCAGGAACAAAATGTAAACAATGGTTATCTGCTGCTGTGGAATGCAACCGGTGGGTCTGTGATTGGTCTCATGTGGTTGTTTCTAGTTAATGGCCAATCACAGCCCAGCTGGCTTGGACTCTGTCTGAGACACAAACCTTTGTCATTCATTCCTTTCTATTCTTAGCTTAGCTAGCCTTCTGATGAAACCTTTTCTTCTATTCTTTTAGTATAGTTTTAATGTAATATATGTCATAAAATAATAAATCAGCCTTCTGAAACATGGAGTCAGATCCTCGTCTCTTCCCTCATCCAAGAACCCCTGTGAACACCGTCACAAAATCTCAAATATTTATTTAATCCCTCTTTTACTAGGAATTGTACATCTCTTTCTTGCATGTGGAACTGAGAATTTATAAGGTGAAAAGAAGGGATGAGTTGGAGATTGCTCTGTTAGAGCTTTTCTTTCCTATTTCTAAGGGAGTGCTGAATATGTGCAAAAATACACGAAGGTTTTAATTAGGGTGGAAAACTTCTTCTAAATTACTGATTAAAAGGAATGAACAAGTATGTTGGCATATTCAGCTATTTTCTAATCACAGATAATTAATCCTTCATAAATGGCTAGCAAAGTCTAACATTACTCTGTAAATAATGCATAGCAAGTTCTTAAGGAACTGTAAGGACATATATAAATATTGCATGCTGCATTCATTTAGCCAATTAAATTGCATTTAGCAGTGGTCAAAAGCTGAAATGCAGCATTTTAGTTATAATGAATCTATTATTCCTCTTGGCTCTTTTGACTCCAAGTTAAATGAAAGCAGGAGTAAGCCTCAGGTAAGTAGTCAACTGTTTAGTACTGTGTGCTTAGAAAGAGTGAAATTCCTTCCACTGTTGACATTCACAGTTGGTCTGTCTGGTCAGTGCCATGAAGATTACCTGTGAACCCTTGTCTGAGCCTAAGCAGTTATAAAGGAAAACATTCTTATATTTTGCATATATATGTGCGTGTAAATAAAATTATCTTCAGTCACTTTTATAATCTTGAATATGAAAATGACTGTGTTGCTCAAGAGATAAGGCAAAATGCTCTTATAAAATGCCCACGCAGAGGTGTTGATAAGGCTGCCTCTCAGGAATAGGCATTCCTCTTTGACCACTGGATTTCATAAACACAGGGAAAACAGCAGTTTGCTAGCCTGTAGCATATTCTAAGCCTGCATAAAGAAAAGGAAGCTTAATTCATCATCATAATTGCAGTTTCTTGGCATAAAAAAAGTCCTGTGAAATGTAACACTAAGGCTTGTTATGGGATTTTTTTTCATTTAGAAGAAAATCCTACTGACAAGTGTGATTTGTTGTAAATGCCTTTTTGTCATTTTAAGAGCTCTTCTATAGACATTTCAGACATGGCTGCCCTGACAAACCCACCAAGCTGTGTTTTTTAAAGGAAGGCAAGAACTAGAAACAAGACGTGCTTTCAGGCATCTTTGTGTTTTGGTGCTGTTACACCATGTGTAACAATAGGGGAAGATTTTTAACATAAGTGAGAACAGAGAACATAAAATAAAAATGGAAATTAAATAAAAACAAGATTGTATCTATTTAACAAATGCAAAGCTTGGGTCCCTTCAATCCCAGGAGCCAAAGAAAGGATAGAAAAAGGCAAGTCCTTCAATTATTCATAGATATAATTCAGCAGCAAGCAATTATTGTCTTTGGTTATAGGAATTCAGTTGGCATTGAGCAATTAAACCAGATGTCTATTTCAAAAAGAAACTATATAACTTTGACAAGACATTAGCACCTATCCCCTCCAATTATGTCTTATTGGATTCAAGCTGTCATCCAGGAGAACATTTGTACTAGAGTTGTGATCAAATAAAAAATAGTGAGTTATAGTTGTGTTTGTGTGGAATGTGGGTCCCTATATGGATATATCTCCTCTCTGCTATGGTCTAATCATTATTTCATTTCAATAAGGTTCAACAAGGCATCATTTTAGAAGAAAATTGCTTTTGTCCCTATTGTGGAGGTCTTACTCAATTTTCCTTTGTTAAACTGGGTAAATGTAAAGAGGCCAACGATTCTGACTTGGAAGAATGTCTAAGTATCTTTAAATTGCCACTAAGAGTATTCCATAAACACATGAAGGGAGAGGAAAACAAACAAAACAATCTCTCTGCTTACTGAGAGTGATAACAAAAGAAATTAAGTTCAGTTAGTTATTTAAATTCTCTAGTATGTTTCTTTCTAATGTGTTTGCAGGAGGCTTGCATTTCTTCATCTCCTGGAGTAGCTTATCCACTCTTATCTAAGCTTTTGTTTTCACCCTCAGTTTTCTCTATATGCAGTTTTAGTGTGCTTTGACACTCCTTTTCAAATAAAAATGAAAACCACTGGATTAATGCATTAAACGAAGCGTTCAGCTTCTATGTACTCCTGTCTGTTGGGAGTACACTCATTGAAGACTGCGGTGGTCACAGACATCACCCCTCCTAGAACCAAAAGGCTTGCATGTTATCAGGTATTTAATGTCTAATCCAAATCGATGAGATTATAAACAAGTGCTAAAGACTGTATTTATGGAACTGTTGAAAAATCAGTCTCAGCTTGACAGTTAGATCATTTGGCACAATGATTTTACCTTTGATCCTGCTTAGGACCACAAGAAACACAGTGTCAGCCAGCCACAGCAGATATCCAAGCACCTTCAGAGCATTTGATGGTTTGTGTCATGCTGAGAGAAATGGGAAATTGTTACTGCAAAGCTAGAGATTTATAATTCTGTCTAGGGTGTTTAGGTTGACTAATGAAAGGGATGACAGGTCACAAGGAGCCTCTACTCTTGGTTAAATGACACCCAAAATAGGCCAGATAAGTCAGAGGGATGTTATACCTGGTTCTAATGTAATCCTTGAGGACTTTTTCATGGAAGTCTAATTAATACTCCTGGTAAACACAGGGCCTGGCAAAGGTTATTTGAAATATCTACTTCTGTGAGCAACTATATGGCAAGGGATGCACATTCAATACATTCTTGCCTGAACTATTTCAGAAAAATGTCATTTGGGCTTTGGGGATAGACTGCTGCCTCATTAAGGTTAGTGCAATGGGAAGGGTTGGTTCTCCTGGACAATGAAGAAAACAATGCACATTTTTACCCTTTGATCCAAAGTAGCAGATGTTTAAACTATAAGTTGAACCTACTGTATTAATAAGGATCTTCCTGAAATTTGATTAGTAAACCCTTACTAAAATACTTCAACAAACCAAACAAAAAATTAAGACCAGTTCAATAAACAAGATCAAAAGATCAAAACCCATTCAGAGTAATAAAAATCTACAAATGTAATTGAGAAAAGTGTTGGGTTGCAAAAGATGATGCTATGGTAATAAACACTAAAGGATCCCAGGTTATTTCTGACTCTGACACTTGGGTGACTCACAGCAGCTGTAATTGAAAGGTTGTGACCTGGCTCCCTGAGAAAAGGTACAGTAAATGTGGCTGGAGTCCCACTTCTCAGAGGAAGTTAATCTACTGGACTGACAAATTCAAATCAGGGAATTCAATAGCATGGCAATGGTGTAGACCTGCCCTGGAAGTCTGTATGCCCAGATAGCCAAGTAATCAAACACAACAGCCTTCTACCTCA
Source organism: Camarhynchus parvulus (assembly GCF_901933205.1). Taxonomy (NCBI): domain Eukaryota; kingdom Metazoa; phylum Chordata; class Aves; order Passeriformes; family Thraupidae; genus Camarhynchus; species Camarhynchus parvulus. Next base: position 4,693,780 of record NC_044575.1, on the reverse strand, counting down.
CAGCACTTTTTATTGCCTTGGGAGAATCAAGATTTGTTTGAACCAAAGATTTGTTCCTCCTGTGCAGAACATCCTCTCTTGTAACAGCTTGTTTCTAACTCTATTCCCTGGCACAACAAAGGTTAGAAAGAATTTTTGTAAATTTAATTTAATTTTATTTTCCTTTTGAAGCATATCCTTTCAAGAAATAACTGAGCATTCAAGAAAGCAACACTTTGCATTTAAAATATAACTCTGGAGGGGGAGAAAAGCAACAAATTAAATCCTCCTCTTCTCTAGCTGAGAATACAGCTTTGGCTTAGTGAACATCTTTTATCATTCAGATGTGCTGTTGCAGCACTCAGCCATGCCAAATATTTATTCAAAGGGAATTCCTTCTGGTTCTCCTTTTATTCTGTACCTCATAAAATGTTCCAATACAGTAATCATTATCTAAATGATTATTCAGATGAATAGTGCCACCATTATCTTAATTGTACATCCAACCTTGCTGCAATCCTTGCAACCACATTGCTTATTTCAAAAGTCCATTTTTAGCTGTTGCATGGAAATAAAAAGCTTTAACCTTGGGATAGAAACAGCAAAGGAAAAATCTTAGGTTAAATATTTAAATGGTATTTAAAAGAGTGAAGAGCAGGGGGAGGAACAAATGATGTTGTTACTAGAAACCACCTTCTATCAACTGTAATGTGGAATGAACAAATACTGTAAGATGCTAATAGATATGCATATTACCAAGCTAAAGGTTTACAATACTTTATTTGAGATCTTCCCTAACTTGTGTAGGAAAGGATATTTCTACTATATATGTGTATTTTATATTTATTTGGTATATATTGGGTGTTACTTGGGTATTTATTTATTGGGCATTGCTGATGGTTTATATGTATATTTTATAAAAGGATCATCTATTAAAAATTATATATTTCTCCTAAAAACATATTCGTTGTTAGTTAAGAGCATATTTTGATGAAAAATCCATCTACAAGAATAGAAAATTAATATGGAGCAAAGGAAAAATACAAGCAAAGACTGGACAACCTGAAGAACTTTGGAACCAGTGGGATTAACTGATTAAAAGGATATTACTGCTGTATCATCTGAGGAGATTGGGTGTGCTCTTTCTCATAGAACCACAATGCACCAACACTGTTACATTCTTCTGAACGTTGCCCTTTATGTACTTCCAGTTCATAGAGTGCCTTTGTGGAGGAGCACAAGGGATGTAACAGCAGGGTGGGGTTTTCTTTCCCTGGTAACAGACAAGCAGCCTGTGGAACTTCTCCTTCCTGCTCCTCTGGAGTCAGGCTCTGATGTTTTCCCCTGCAGGCAGAGCCATGCCATCCCAGCAGGACTGCAGGAATGAAGCTGGGAGATGGTGCACCTTTCCTGGGGGAGAGTAAGGCGTCTGTGGCAGTGGCACAGCACCAGGCCAGGTGTGAGACTCTGTCCGAAGTTTCTCTCATCTGCCTCGTGATTGTCATGAAAAGGACAGAAACTGGGACCACCAAAAAAAGATCTTGGTTGGAATCCTGGTCTTCCTCAAGATAGCTGTTTGCCAAGATCCTGAGGCCTGAGCAAAGCCTCTGGCTTGCCAAGCTGTTGTTTGCAGCTGTGTTTGCTACCATGGAACACTGCACCTAGTGAAAAGGAGAAGGGGGACACCTTGCCCTTTTCTTCGCTTGCACCTGCTTCGCAACAATGGCCCTGGAATTTCCCCACCTCTTGGCTTGGCTGGACTTTCCTGGGGTAACTTTTGGTGGTCTCTCCACAGAAGACCCCACACCTGCTTTACAACCACCGTGACAGACGGACTGAGACGGGAGAAGCCTCTCCCTCAAGGACTGAGACATGAAACCCCTGTGTGGAGAAGCTCCCCCATCCCAAGGACTGGGACTGAAACCCCCAACCCAGGGGAGATGTGTGGGGGAGGCAAGCTGACCAAAGTGAGATGTTTGCCTGCAGGCATGGCCATTGGACCAAGAAGACAATGGTTCTTGCCCACTGCTGAGAATATGGACTGTTTGTACCCTTCTTCAATACCTTTTTCTCCCCCAGAAATTAAAACAGACTATTCTTTACAACTTTTGATTTGATTTCAAGACTCATCCTCTTCCCCCATCAAAAAGGACTATAATAGGAGTTTGAATTGACCAGAATCTCTGAGATCTCCCCTGACGTGACCAGGCAAACTCCATTGACTGAAGACTTCGAAGGACTTCGTCTCTCTATGTTTGGCAACTATATACTTTCCTTTCTCTTCCTCCCTCTTTTTTCTTATTCTTCCCTTTTCCCCCAATCCCCCCTAATGCATTTTGCTGTGGTCATTCAATAAAGGTGCATTTGTTTTTTGATTATTACTGCAAAATCCCCTTGCTGTTTCTTTTTTTTTTTTTTTTTGCATTCTGAGATCACTCAACAAACCATCACGAAACCCATTCGTAAGGACAGATCGTGACACCAGGTCATTCACTCTGGTGAAGGTACCTAGGAACAGGAGTGTGCATCCTCCCACCATGCTCAATGGCACCTCAGGAAGCAAACAGGGAATCTCTGAAGTGTCTACTGTCACCACAGATGATGGTTTACTCTTGGAAAAGGAGTGTTTATAGAGTAGAAGAAATCACCTTTGCATCCCACTCAGCTCACAGGCTGGATGAGACTGAGTTTGGTATTTCAATGAGTGTGATCTGTTTGCAAGATGGTTGCAGAGTACAGAGCAATACTTTGCTTACATGATTCTGTTTTTCTTACCCAGTTTGTTTCAATGATTTAGCTGGTTGGAAGGCAGAGATGCGAGAAGCAAAACTGCAGTGATGACAGAGTGAATAAATGAGGGGGGATAGAATGTAAGAAGATAAAGATAGTGCAGAAGGTAATCTCACACCTGAGAAGCTGCAGCTGTACTAATCACCAAAGATTAGGAACAGGTCTGCCTTTAACAGCCCATGGCTCTGTCCAATAAGGATGAGTGCTATAAAATAATGGGTTAGCTGGGTGAGGAGAGAGCTGGAGTTTGTTGGCTGTGAAGAAGAAGATGATGACTAAGATGATGATGATGATGATGATGATGATGATGATGGATGATGATGGTGATGGTGATGGAGATGATGATGGTGATGGAGATGGAGATGGAGATGGAGATGGAGATGGAGATGGAGGTGAGGAGAGTCAGTACTGTGAGGAGCTGCCCATAAGAAATCACTAAAGAGGTGTGGAACTTTTGCAATAAGATGACAACAAATAAAACCTACAGATCCCAGAAATTTTCTCAGGGGAAAAAAAAAGAGAAATGCTAAATTAGTGATGTATCCATTTCTTCTGAAGGTTAAGTAACTCAAGGCAGCAGTTTCAACTGAGGATTGCAGGGAAGTACCATCACCTGAACCTGGGTGAGCTGCACCTCAAAGCCATCAGATTTTGGCTGCAATATGTGCACACAGTTCACTGCACACTTGTGGCCAGCTGCCTTGCTCTGCCTTGGTGCTAATTCCAGTGCCTGGGACCTGCCAGCACTGGTGATGCATGGGCACAGCTCTTGGGCACACTGTGGGATGTGCCTGCACTTCTGACGGATAAAGAAAACAAAAAGGAGAATTGAAAAAAGAGAGGGGGAAACACCACTGCTTTCTCGGGATCTGCTGATGGAATGTGTCTCCTTCTGTCCTGACAGGATGCCAGAAAATCCACCTCCACCATATTGGAGCAGACCTGTGAATGCTTATATATGTCCATATATGCATCACTAATATCTCTGTCACTTCTGTCTCCATACACAGTAACACTCTGCAAGTTAGTGCATTTTTTACCTGAATCTGAATTCTGTAATCCTGAATCTCCTTTCCCATTGCTTGAATAAACCATCTGATTTGTGCAAGCTCTATTAAACTCAGCCAGACCTACAGCACTGGACTGGTAAAATGCACTATTTGTAAATCCGTGATCATGCAAATTCTAATTGAACTCCAGCAGGCTGACAGTGCCAAATTGACTACAATCAGAAATTAAGTGCAGCCACACCCAGACCCTCTGATTACTAAAGACCAGCTGGGACACAAGAGGATTTATTTCCTGCCACATTTCCATACCCTTAATGCAGCAGGAAAATCAGTGAAAAACAGTGCAGAGAACATTGTGCAGCCCAGCCCCAGAGGAAATCATTAATCCACAGGTGATTTGCTCTTCATTAGAGGGAGATTGCCTCTGCAATGATGTGGTCTCATTTCTTTACCCTAACTTCTACTTCTCTTTTCATACAGCTCCAAAGAAAACTCTGACTTTAAAGAAGGCAACACCTGTGCATAGCATTTTGTCATTTTCTTTAATTTTCTGTCTTTTCTAATCACTACCAATGTTGACTTCTTCTCAATTGCTCTATTTTTTAATCTAAGCCTAAACAAGCTTTTTTATGGTAGTGTTCTGTTCATTTCCCCATTATTTCTTAGCTAAAACTTTCCAATTATTTTGTCTTTAGTTAAAACATTTCACTTCTTCAAATTCACCCCAGGCAACTTCATTATTTTGCTTTCCAGCTATCTATCCAGTGTCAATTATGGGACCATTTTTTGCTGTGTTACTAACGCAATGATAGTCCAGTTCTCTAACAGAGTGATAACAGCATTTCACTCACAATTTTTTTAATTGCTCATGGATTTCAATCTACTTTGTGAAATTCATTTCTATTTTAAACACGATGAAGTAGAAATGTGATGAGCTTTTAAATGAGTGGAGGCTGGGAATGCAGATATCATTGCCCCTCTGTTGGCTTTGACCTCATTTTGCTGGCAACTAGAGCTACCCACTATAAAAAGGATTCAAAAAAAAGGCTGATTTTTGTTGATAAATGTGCCTAATTAGCAATATTTTGGAGGCGCTTGACATCACTGAATCAAAGAACTGACCTTGATACCAGAATATTGTACCTCATTACACTGAGAAGGATAATGAGAATGAGCGCCTATTTTATAAATTCTTATTTCTCATATTATTTTGTTATCTTTAAAATGTATAAGTTGCCATTAGAAGCACACCTTAACCAAAATAACAGCTTTGGATGTTTTGGGGATACTTAGGTCTTGAGCTGAAAACAATATTTTTGTGTAATAATTGACTTATTAATTAAACCTAAAGTTCAGGCCTAATTTCCTTGGAAGTCCAAGAATCCTTTTAATCTGGATTGTGACTTTTCAGATTTCCCATGTGGTTTTCATTGTGAGGCTCTGTGCTGCAGTGGGATGGATGATGCTGATTCATGTTCCTTGGCCTGTGTGCTGCATTCTGAGCTAATTCTAGTTCCCATTCTTTCTGTAGGAGCCACTTATGGCAGTCAACAAGGAAGAGCAGAGGGAGATCTTTGGGGAAGGGAAAACTGGGAGACCCAGCCTGTGTTTCCTCAAGTCCTGAAGCCTTCCTGTGGAAAAGGAGGCAGAGTCATGTCAGTCATGGGAGGATGTGACTTCCCATGTGCCCATACATAGAGGGGCTTTCTGAACTACTCTGGGGCTCATACAGGTGGAAGTGTATATTAAATACTTTCTCAAAACATTATTATTATTATTATTCTTTAGATTTTCAGAGATTTCTTAAAAATGCTGCCAAAACCTCAAAGAAGGACTGTATGTTTTTCATATAATACTATAATATCATATTTTCATAATATATATTATAATATATTAATTATATATAATTTCATATAATACTGTAATATTATACTTCATCTATAATACTGTATGTTTTTTCATATAATACTATAATATTATATTTTAGAATATATATATTTTAATATATTAATTAGATATAATTTTCATATAATACTGTAATATTATACTTCATATAATACTGTATGTTTTTTCATATAATACTATAATATTATATTTTCAGAATATATATTTTAATATATTAATTAGATACAATTTTCATATGATACTGTAATATTATACTTCATATAATACTGTATGTTTTTTCATTTAATACTTGGGGTATTTTACCTTTCGAAGGATATATCACCAATTCCAGAAACACTATATTATGAATACTATATTAAGGTAGCATGAAGTTTCTACATGTGATTGTTTTCACTTTGTTTGAGATCCTTTTTAGAACAAATGGCGTTCAGAAGATATGTTACCCCATGGCAAAAAGGGAAAAACAAGTTATGGGAAATGCATTTGCATTTTGGTCCCTGTGACACTGTTGTGGTGAAAAATGGGTGACACAGCAGAAGTGTGGGGCTCAGCTTTCCCTGATGGCTCCAGCAGCACTGCCAGCTCCTGTTCCTCTGTCAGGAATTTCACAGCCTGCTTTGAATGTGCAGGAACCTCTTCTGCTGTCAATAAATCCACAAAGGGCACCTTTATTTGAAGCTGTTAGAGGTTTGGATTTCTACAGAAAACATAAATATCTCCATGTCCTTCAGGAGTGCATCCTGTTTCAGATGATTAGGGTGAGGCTGGTGAGGCCCTGGCACAGGTTGCCCAGAAAACTGTGGCTGTTCCATGGCTGGAAGTGTTCAAGGCCAGGCTGGATGGGGCTTGGAGGAACCTGGTCTAGTGGAAGATGTCCCTGCCCATGGCAGTGGGGTTGGAAAGAAATCAGCTTTAAGATGCCTTCCATCTTCCAAACTATTCTATGATAATTAGAAAGCATCAAGCAGTGTGTTAATGAAATTCCAGCAGAGTATGACCCAGCCTGACCTGTCTCACCCCCTGTTTCCTCTGGAGCAGCTCTCTGTGAACTGGTTCATGGCACAAATCCACATTTCAGTGTTGTTAATAAGGACAGGCTTCTTTTCCCTCCTCCTCACCCCATCTTACATTCAATGTCTTGCAGGGTGTTTTGTAGCTCTGTGAAATAAATGCTTTGCTGGCATGTTTCATAGTAACATACAAGTATAGCTTTTGTGCTTCCTACAAGCCACCACTATTAATTTACATCAGGAAATTAATCTGCTTCATAAATATACAATAAGAGAAAGTCATTGCTCAAAGTCACTGCATCCTGAGTAGTCATAAGAGCTACCTAACAGAGAGCTCTTTAGAAAATAAGGAGTTTGTTGTAAGTTTTCTTATCCTTTTGATTCTAGTGTCTAATGAAAGAATGGTAAATTTTCATTATGTGCAGAAACTGGTGATAGAGTCAGACATCCTTGACAAACAATGTTTAGCCAGGGCAATGTGCTGTTTTAAATGTGAGAGGGATATGAAGAACAGCTCTCTGCTCATGGCTGTACTGCATAACTACAGCCAGACCATCAACCCAAGAAGTGGTTCTTCATTCCCTTCTGAGGTGTTTATGAAGATATATTTATATGTATTTCTACATTTTTTCCATGTTCAGAGCCTTATGAACATATTGAAGCTTTCCAAAAGTCTTTCTGTTGCTGATTACTTTACTGAGCTGCTTTTCTCTCTCTTTCATTGCAAACCAGTTTGCAAGAAGATTTAGCTCAGAATCTACCCAAGTTGCTCTCTTATTATTATAAATGGAGATAACTAGCTCACACTAAAATTATCTTTCACTGAGAAACTTGGAATAATTTAGGAGAGAGTTGAAGACTGTGTCATTACTCATATCTGGAGGAGTTTGTATTTGAATATTGCCAATTAAAGGTGCCCTTAGAAATAGCTGAAAGAGGAACGACTCCTGAGGCTTGTGTTGCTTTCTAATTATATCTTGCTCAGAACTCCAAGTCCCACAGCACCCAGCACTAACAGAAGTCAGAAATGGCATGCACTTCTTAGAGGACTTTCACCAAACAATTTTTCTGGCTTGCACCGAATTTCTGGTGATTCCATAAATTTGGCTATTCCATCAATGCCTCCAGCATTTTGTGTAGTAAACAGCTTTTGTGAACTTATACTGGTATTTTTGTCAGAAAGGTTCTCTGCTCTAAAACCAATGCTTCACTGCTTTTTAATATCATTCAGTGGTTTCTAATAATCTCTCTTGAATTGTATTTTTAGCTGTCTGAGCTCTCTTTTAGGCCATTTTTACTTAGTCACAATCATTCTGTTATTATTAAGTAATTCCTGGCTCCCAGTAAGTTTTGCTGCTCTTTGAATAAACACAAAAGGTTCAACAGTAGCTTTATTGATGCAGGAATGGTAAGAGAAGAAGAACCAGCTATTTTTGTGTTGGGGACACCATGGTTTGACTGAATTTTCCATATATCAAAACATGCTTGTTATATCTGAAGGGTATCCCACATCCCTAGGAAAATTCCTCTGGGTTCCTATCCAGGCAGGAGAGGAGATAGGAGTTTGTGTTGCTGGAGTTGTCATCACCACTTCTCATCCTCTGAGATCTTTTAGCAGACGTTAGAGCCTAGGGCAGCCTTTGAAGTGCTCTCAGAGCATGGCAAAGGAAGGAACTGCTGGATCCACTCTCCTGCACATCCTTCTGTTCCAGCAGCTGGTACTTGCTTAATAGGAGAAAAATGTGCTTTGAATATTCCCCCTTCAGTCAGTGAATACATTTAAATGGAGGAGAGTTCCACTCTGCTTCTGCAGTGAATATTCTTCCCTTCACATGTCTGAGTAGCTACAACTTCCCTACTCACTGAGTTTGCCTTTCCATGTATCTTCCACCACTATTTCCTGTGCCTTGGCAATGTTATGGCATTTTATTTGAGGAACTTGTTTTAGGCCTCAGCTCCTGCAGGTTGAAATATCAACACAGACATAGGCCAGAGTCCCAAAGGAGTACCTAGGATTACCAAAACATTAAATTTCCATAAGATGATAGTTCTATAACCAGAGTATATGGGTCACATCTTCTCCCTGTCTCCCTCTGTTGAATAAACACAAACCTGTAGGGAACATTATATGTTTAGGGTGATTTTTTGTCTTCTCATTTAATTTTCAGCATACATGTTGTCTGTGCAGACATGGAAAGAGCAGCACTGCTGAGCCCCAGCAGGAAAGGGACTGTTTTATTGTGTGGTGTTGGTCAGTCAACGGGACAATTCAAAATTACATTTATTTGTGGATGCTTGTTCTTCAACAAACAGGTACCTGCAGTATTCTCACACCTACAAACTTCATCTGGCTAGAGGCTTTGCTGTGAAGGCAGCACAACTGCATGGAATTTCCAGCAACATTCCAGGCTGACAGGCAGGTGGCTGGGAGCTAACATAACTTCTGATCTCCTGCTGACCAGGTTGGTGTTCAGTCTCAGCTCCATTGCTTCTTCCTTCCACAAGTTCTCCTGGGTATTTTATTACTGAGTTCTAGAGAAAAGAAAAAAAAATAGGCATACCAGAGAAAAGCAGAACATTTATAATTTAAGAATAAATAATAAAGTTGCTGGAGGGTAAAAAACCCATGAAAGTTATTAGCTATGGTGGTAATATCTATTTTAAATGGTAATGAAAAGCAGCCTGCTCTGAAAGAAAACTATTAAATAAAGGCTCAAATAACATTTTCAATCAGACCAACACCACTGCTATTACCTAACTTGCCCAAACTCTACCTGAGGACCTGGTATTTTGCATTCTGGCAGACTCAAAGTTCATGGACAGCATCTGATGTTCTGCTCTGAACATTGGTTTTGACAAAGTCACACCAGAATAAAATTTTTCTGAAAGGATGAGCAAACCTATTAAACACAGAGTGGGGACTGAAATTGGGAGTTGATGGTGTTTTATAAAATGGTTCTGTACTGGTTGCAGTAGGTTCAGTACTTGTTTTAACACTGTTAGAAGGGAGCAGGATCTGGTCTTTTGCCCTGGATTTTGTTGCAAGGCAAAACCAAGTATGGGTTTATTCACCCTCTAAGAGGCATCAAAAAGTGCAGCACCACTATTTGTAGTTTTTAGGGTGGTTTTGCCTCTAATCTTACACACATGGTTGGTGTGGGATGGTGTCTTGCCCCATTCCTGTCCTGTGCTGCCCCAGTTCTTTGCTGTGTGGGACAATCCTGGGGGTTTGCTGGGTTTTATGGTCTCCTTCATGTTTTTCAACAGATTAAAGCCAAGTGGAAGCATCTTTATATGTGTATTAGTACCTGCACTGAAGCTGGGTCATCTTGGGCTTCTGCATTTTGTTGTCTCCATATTCTGAGTAAGTGCAGCAGGATGTAGGTTACAAAAACGAAAGGAGAGAAAAGGTGTAAAGAGAACTCTTTTGGCTTCAGCTCTTTCTGGGCATTTGAAACAGCACATTTGGACTTGGCATTGTCTGATTTTCTGCCTGTAACCCAGTCTCCCTCCTCTCTTGGAATAATTTGGATTATGGTCTTTTTTTCCCATCCAATCCCCTCACTGTTTTGGTTTTTAGTTTTTGTGCATTTTGTTTTGTTTGTTTTGGTGGGTTTTTTAAATTGATTTTTTTTCTTATGAAAGCTGAGACAATTTACCGCAAATACTTGAAGCAAAGATGAATCCAGTTTTTAAGAACTAAGAGGGGTCTGTTTTTAAGAAACACAGGGGGCCCATGTGTTTGCACAGGACAGAAAGCCTCCAAGCAGATGTTGCTGCTCCTCCAGATGTGCATTGTAGCTTCCTCCTAAAAGGCTGTCACTATGAAACAACCCAGCACACACACTGCTGTTCTCAAGGTGAAAAAAGGGAAGTTTAATTTCCAAGTTTAATTTTTGACTCCAACATTTATAGATTTCCAAAAGTGGCAGTGGATTGCAGGGTGACACTGCCACCTCTCCAATGACACTGTACAGACCAAGAGTTCATCAAATTTCTCCTCCTCCATAAAATAATACAAAACAATAAGTTATTTACAAAAAGGGTGCGAAAAAGTTTGTTACAAGAATGTAAACATCAGATGATGTGAAAAAGCTTAAAAAAATCAAGACAACAAAAGGCGACTGCTAAGTAAGGTGCCCTTAACTGTAGGCTTTTAGTAGGCAAAATCTAAGTGGGAAATGGGGAGCTGAAGGATCTCAGGCAATGAGCCCCAAGAGAAGGAGGGCCCTGTGCTGAGAGGTGATGGGGGACATCAGAGTCCTGCTGGGGCCAAGACTCTGCTAAAGCTCCATGTGATGTGAAGAGATGGAAGACACTTTCTATCAACTTCATAACAGTTTTCTAAGGAAAAGCAGCTGCCTCTTGCCCTTCCCTCCTGAAATAAAGCAGGGCTGCTTCCTGTTTGGCACTGTTGACATGATGTTTTTGTTAAATGGTGCTGTCTGTTGGGGGAAGCAGAGGGGAGATGCACAGGGGTCAGCATTCTTCCTCTTCATGTGCTCCTCTCAGGGGGTGCTGCCTGAAAGCTGCACTCAGGGCAAGGATGTATACAATAAATCAAGGCAACCCTTGTGGCAGGGAGAAATGATGAGGAGGAATCCATCTTAGCAGAAGGCTAATTAATTACTTTATTATACTGTTTTATTCTATATTATATTACATGACATCTAAACTGAATCTGCCCAGCACTCAGCTGCACTCCCTGCACAGCATCTGTGACTGTCAGCCCACAGCCCCCACACACACCTGGATCCAAGTGGTCAGTGAATCACAACACTCACACCAGAATCCAGTTACCAATTCCTTTCAGGTAAACAATCTTCCACAATGCATTCCACTTGTGAGCAACACAGGAGCAGCAAATGAGATAAGAATTGTTTTGATCATTCTTTTCTCTGCTTCTCTCAGGTTCAAGGAATGTGAATCCCACATATGTAATGCAAATCTTGTAGTGGGTTCATCCCACTCCAACTCCTTCCAGCTGACACTGAACCTGAAGAGCCTCTGAAAGCAGCTGGGATGTTCAGCAGAAACTGACCTTGGGCCACCCCAAGGGATAGAACTGGTACCTCTGTACCCTCAAATGGTCCCCAGGAGCCAAGTGGGGGATGACAAATTATAGTAGGGCCTCATTTTTGAGCCCCAGGAGAGCCCAAAGGTTTTTTGGGTATCAGGATGATCTCAGCAGATGTCCTGAAGCACATTTGGTCCCCAAGTAACCTCAAGAGGCACTGTGGGCTCATAGGTGTGGTGGTGTTTGAGGGTCCCCAGGACAAGGGAAGAGATGAGAATCTTGACCCCATGTTTCAGAAGGCTGATTTATTATTATATTATATTATATTATATTATATTATATTATATTATATTATATTATATTATATTATATTATATTATATTATATTATATTATATTATATTATATTATATTATATTATATTATATTATATTATATACTAAAACTGTACTAAAGAAAGAGAAAGGAGACATCAGGAAGCTAGAAAGGAATGAATAATAAAAGCCCGTGACTGCTCACAGCCTCAACACAGCTGGCTGTGATTGGTCATTAATTAAAAACAATTCACATGCTGGGTAAACAGTTCTCCAAATCACATTCCAGAGGAGCAAAACATGGAGAAGCTGAAGCTTCCCAGCTTCCCAGAAGGAATTCTGGCAAAGGGATTTTTCATAAAATATGTCAATGACACATAGGGACACCTCAGGGGACTTCTGAGAAAGAAATACAGCACAGGATGGGCCTGAGCCGATCTGCAGAGTTAGATTTGGTGCATGGACATCTGGAACTGACCTCTAGGAGCTAATGTGGCAACCCCAATATAGCATGCACAGCATGCATGTCTGGGGGCAGAAGAAGTCAACAGTTAGGACATGGGCATCATCTGTGGTTGCTAATTAGCACAGAGAGTTATTTGAGATCACCAATTAATAGATGGAGTTACTAGAGGTCACCTTTACTCCAAAATTTTGGCTCATGGTCAGCCGAAGTCACTAATTATCACACAGTTACCCTTCTACCCAAAATGTCAGCTTGGGGTCATCTGAGATCACCAATTATCACATGGGGTTACTAGACATGAGCTGTATCCCAAAATTTTGGCTCATGGTCATCTGAGATCACTAATCATCACATAAAGTTATTAGAGAGCAACATTATCCCAAAATTTCAGCCTGTGGTCATCTGAGACCAACCAGTCACTGGCTCTTTGGGGTATCAGTTGAAGTCACTAAATTAACAGAAATTTAATTAAATTAATTTATAACAACAAGAGTCTCCGCTAAGCATTGTTCAAAGACATAAAGGAGAGTTACTGCTGGGGACAAACACATGATTATAAAACCACAAAACTTATTTTTACACCATGGTTATTAATTTCAAAAGTCACAGACATGTTCACTATCTCTGCAGCTGCTCCCATCTATCACTTCCATTAGACCATCCTTTCCAGCCATCCAACACTATTTTAACACTGTATTTTCAACTGCAATACAATGTGAAAGCAAATGCCTGATTTTTTTAATAAAAAAATAAGGGCAAGAAAAACAGATAGGAATTAATAGTTACAATCTTAGGGAGAATTATTTTTCTCAACCATTTTTCCTTAACCATGCTCTGTTTATCAAAATGTGCTTCCTAAACTTCATTGCCTGCTGTGCCTTGAGAACACAAGACTCTATACAGGTGTCATAGGTGGCTGTATTTTGAGCAGGGGAAAAATGGCAGATATCTGCCATCTATGCAATACTACATGCAGAGCTCTTCTCTGTAGCACAGAATTCAACCATAAAAAGAAAGCCAAACCTTGCTGTGTTCAGACCTTCTTGTCTTTAGCCAGGGTTTAGCAGATACATTGGAGATTATTCAATTTCAGGGGAACTGTGCAGGGATGCAGAGCAAACAGGAGCCCTCTTCACAGCCTCAAGGCAGGAATGGATGCGGCAATGAGAATAAAGGTCTGTCTGGAAGGACAAAATTGTTTGATCAGCTCAAAAACATTTTTCAAGAGAAAACTCAGAAACCAGAAAGACCAAAAATAAAAACTCCTTTTTTAATCATCTAAAATGAGCCGAGTTCAGCTTGGCCTTTAAAAGGAAGGAGTAAGTTGCTAACTCTGCAACCAAGACACGAGGTATGATTCTTCACACCTTCAGTTGACCACAGCATGTTCATTTGTGCCAGCTGAGACACAGACAGGCCTCCAGCCTACAAACTGCAAATCCCATAAGGAGCTGCTGCTTAAGCTGGTTTAGTGCTGAATTAATTAATTGTGGATGGTAAATAACCAGTGAAGCAATGCAATGATTTAAATCACATTTGAAGTCACACCTGCGCTGGTATTGGGCAGGTGGGAGTGTACACCAACTCAGTGATCCTGGATTTGCATCTTTGGCATCTTCAGTGTCCTGGGTTGATTTTATGATGCTTTTATCCCCAATTGTCTGTTCTGTTTATGCTGAATAATAAGTTTTGCACCTTTAAGACTTGTTCCAGAGAGTGAAGGGGGCAGAGAAGCAGCAGCAGTTTGTTTTCAGACACTGCACTGACTCCTCCGCATTACTGCTCCTGGACTGTGCTGTCTGCGGATGGACAGACAGCGGGACAGAGCTCTCCTTTGTTTTAGTTAGTTTAGCTAGCTGAGGCAAAGAAGTTCCCTGTACTGTGTTTTTTCCCTTTTCTTTGAAGCTGTTTAAATCTGCTCTGGACTGAACACCCAGCAGAGCACCGGCAGCTCCACCTGAGCTGCGGCATTTCCAGCACTGAGGGACTGATCAGAGCCTGAGTGAGCTGAGCTGCAACCCGGGGAGCGGACTTTCTCAGTTTGTCATCTCTTTTGGAGCAGCAAGGGGTTTGATTGTTTAATATTGTTTAGGTTTTATTGTTTAATAAACAGCTTTTTCCACTTTTTTCCAAGGAGATATTTTCTCCCAGATCGGTTGGCAGGAGGGGCCAAATTAATCTGCTTTCCTAGAGGAGCCCCTTTTGGGGGTTCTCTCCAAAATTTGTCCTGAACCAGGACACTCAGTCAGGAGGATAACCTGACTCTTCAGATGATGGCATACTCTACTTGCCAACCCTCCAGTGAAATTGTGCTGCACAGTAGCAAAATGATATTCCAGTGAGGACACAGCTGCTCACAGATACAAGGTTTAGTGCTCATCCAATAAATAGATTCTACCTTCCACTTGCCCTCTATTTCCTTTACAGCTTCCTTCTTTCTGCAGTGTTCTCCAGCTTCTTTCCTTGGAAACCAAGCTCCTCCACCTCCTCTTCTACTTTGGGCCAGCACATTCCTGCAGTGGGAACAGGGGCCTAGATATGAAAAAGAATTCCCCCCAAAGGAGGGAGTTGTCTGCTGGTGCTGTGCTAATGAAGGGCTGGGGCTGATAGAATTGTAATGCTTAAATAAAAGCAGAAAAGGCGTGGAACCATGTGCCATGGGGAACCGGGTTACTTTATAGAAATAAAGGAGGGGATGAATAGGTGAGACAGTCTCTCATCACTAGACATGACTTCACCTATAGGCCTTCCTTTTGCCTCCCAGCAATGACACTGGCTTTCTTTCATAGCAATTCATGCATTTCAAAGGGCCAAGAGCATAAAAGGATTCCAAAAATAGGTTAAAGCCTGAAACTAAAAGCAGCTGTTTCATTAGCAACAAGAGAGGCAGAAGGGGAGAGAATTGTAGGACAGAGCTCCCTAAGTGTGCCAAATGACTTGCATTTCATTTATTTTATGCTATCTAACAGACATTCTTCTGGAATCAGGACACATTTCAGATGTACAGTAACTGATACTGTACAGCTAGAACATGCTGTGTGTGCTCTTTTGTCCTTAAACCAAGAAGGATTACTGAGAATCAGAGTCCTGGGACATGAAACATATCAGCACTCCCTATTATAGGACATCCTACAGGATCATCTTGCACTGGAACAGGAAGCTTGCATCACTGCTGTGTTCTGATGTGACAGCTGGACAAAGTATCAGTGTCACAGGGTGGATCTTCTGCATCCTACACATCCCTGGACTTCTCCCATAAAGAAAAAGTCCTATCCATGAAGATCAACATTCACCCTTTATCCCAAACCTCTGCAATTCATCACAGGCCAAGTTCATCACCTATGAATGAAATTATCGTGTATCATCTTGGAATGACAGCCTGGAAACAAAATGCAAATGGTGAGAGAACAAAGAGTGATTCAGTGTCCTCAGTCCAGCCAGGATTCACTGGGTTAGGTGGCAAGAGAGGATACAGAAACTCACCCTCTGCATGTAAGTACACAGATATTCCAGTTTAGAACAGGTACTGAACTGGTATATGCTGGACAGGAATTCAGACTGACTTTAGGGATGGCAGATCTCAGAGCTCATGACATCATTAGACAGCTGGTATGCACACTCAGGTCAGAACTGAGATGAAAATAAATACCCAGCAGATTTGTACACCACTGACAACTATATGATGTGAAAAGAGATGAAACAAGTTGAAGATAAACCCTTCTGATTAAAAAGCAAGGGCAGGAAGAGATGCACCAATATTCAAGCTGCAAGCAAGGCTTGGAAATGAGAAATCCAATCCTAGTTCTGTTAGACAGCTGAATTGATCCCAAATGCCTCATTTCTCAGTCTCCACATAACCCACCCCCAGGCCCAACTCACCCTGAGCCTGTCACAGCAGAGACCCCCTGTAAGAGCACTCAGTGCTGGGACAGCTGATCCTCACAGAACTTTGCCAGGCAGGGTGTGGGCAGCCAGCAGCCCCTGATGGCTCATGGCCTGTGGTGTCCTCAAGGAGTGCAGCTCCTCGAGTGCCCAGAGGCACAGAGGTGTGCCATGAAAACATCATGAGTCCACATCAGCTGTGGGAAAATGCTGTGGGAGACAAAGCAGGCTCTCATCATTGTTGTGCTTCATCCCTACAGACATGCTCTGCTGCCTGCACCTGCACATGGACCACCCCTGGGGAACAACTCCTGCTCCTCTCAGCAGCTTAGGAATGCCCAGCAGGAGCCAGCCTTCCCTGCTGCTGCCTCTCCATCCCCACAGCAAGCTCTGGGAATGATGTGGGAGGGAGACAGAGGTGTGTGGGTCACATGCAGGGATGTTATTCCAGCTCCCACAGCAGGACTATGGAGGGGTAGCTGACATTCCTGCTTCTGTGCTGGGGAGCTTTGTTTCAGCAGAAGGTAAGTGCCACTGTGATATTTTCTGAAAAATCCCTTCACCAGGATTTCTTCTCCTGGGAAGTTGAGAAACCTCAGAGAAAAAAAAAAAGAAAACAATATGATCTCATTTGCTTCTCCTGTGTTTTGCTGCTTTGGAATGTGTTTGGAGATTGTTTATCCACCATGTGAATTGTTTTTACTTAATGACCAGTCGCAGTCCAGCTGTGTTGGGACTCTGGAAGCAGTCACAAGTTTTCATTATCATTCTTTGTAACCTTCTGTCTATATCCTCTCTCAATTCTTTAGCATAGTTTTAGTATAGTGTTCTATAATATCATATCATATCATATCATATCATCATATCATATCATATCATAATAAATTAGCCTTTTAAGAACATGGAGACAGATTCTTAATTCCTCCTTCCTCCTGGGCACCCCAAAAATACCAGAGGTAAGGAAGGTCAGCAGCCTCAGAGGAGTTACAGAGAACTGCCAGGTCTGGCTGCATCAAGAGTGGTCCAGAGAGCCATAAGGAAAAGGAGGGCTGGGACAGGGCAAGGGAGGGGAAGGAATTTGCCCATAAAACAGTAGATACTTGAGAGGGAAGGCAACTGAAAGTCCTTTTCTTTTTCCAGCTAGATGGAGCTTGTACAGATGGAGACCACACTGCTCCTAGACAAGGACCAATGATACTTGTGACAGTACAAAATGACCACAGCCAATTCAAGTGTTCAGCTGCCAAAGTCATACCTGAAAATATGCTGCTATCTGGGCAAAGTGCTTTCTGCACTGCCTCTCTCACTGTTTGCCTCAGTTTTAGCCTTGGAAGACACCCAGTGCTTTAAAGGCCTAGGCAGATGGGGTAGAACTGATCCAAATAAATCAATTAAGAGGTCCACATCTGAGCTACTTGGATTAGACTCTCTCCTGAATTATTAATGGACATCATGCAATTCATCATACACTAAAATAGAGAGCTGAAATAGGACAGGTGACTCATGCCTAAAAAAAGATAATGACTTCCATGAACTAATAAGGGAAGCCTGGAGTGCCCAGTTCAGATGCAAATGTATATAGAGCACAGGTGTCTGAGGGGGAGAGGAGTGAATCCCATCCCAGGTTATTGCCAGTAGCAGGAATGACTCCTTTTCCAACAGTGCCTGCAGATCCACTGGGACAAACACTTGAGTGCTGTGCTGCCTTTCTCTGGCTGCCTCCCCTGCCTGAGCACAAAGCCCAGGAACACGGACAGTCAGGGCTGAGATACACAGCACAGCTCCTGCCTCTTTTAAGGTAACTGTGGGAACCCAAGAAATTCCTCTGGCTGCCCTGGAAAACTCGAGACCCTGACAGAGAGCTCAGAGACCTTGGCACAGAGTCAAAAACACCTGTGCTTTCAATTTTAGCCCTTAGAAAAAACAATCACCGACATTATATGAAGATTCACAAGTCACAAAAGTTTAAGTAGAATGATAGTTAGTTTGTTACAAGATAGAAAAGTAGAATTTTGAGTTTTTAAAATGAGAGTTCAGAAGCCAAGATAGAGAGATTTAGGTGTGCCTTGTCCTTCTTTTTTCTTCTTCTTAACCTCCATCTTCTAGGTGATGTTGAGACTTTTAGATTGGTTTAGAGTAGAGACAAACTATCTAACATAGGTGATAGGTATTGGAAAATTATTATAAATAATGTACACATAGCTTTTATTATAAAAAGCTAACACCACCCCAAGGGCAGTCAGTGTGCCACAACCCGACCTGCTGGACAGACCTCAGTGAGTCAAAGAAAGAATGTTATAGATAAGCAAAAAATAAACAACCTTGAAAACCAGAAGAGAAGAATCCTGACTCCTTCTTCAGCTGCCAAGCTAAGAAAAGAGACTTTCTAACACATCTCAGGGTCATCATGACCATAGAGAATGTGAGAGGCACCTTTGAGCTGTATGCCCCTCCTGGAGACCAGAGATACTAAAACAAGGCTGCAGAGGAGCTCAGTGCCATGTGCCACGTGAGTGCCCGTGGAACATGGTATTCCTGTTCCTCCTGCCAGCCCTGCCAGCCTGTTGGAACCCAGGACATGCCTCTGGCTGTCCTGAGCAGCCAAGACCCCTGCCAGGGGGCTCAGAGACCCTGGCACAGAGCCCAAGATGCCTGTGGGTTTGATTATGACCCGTGGAGCAAGTTACCAACCTTAGATGAAGACCTGCAAGCCATGACAAATTAAGCAGAATGATAGTGAATTTATCACAAGGTGAAAAAGTAGATTTTGGGGTTTTTAGAATGGGGGTTCAGGGGGCAAGATGGAGGGATCTGCGAGTGTCCAGCCTGTCTCCTTCTTCTTCTTGGCCTCCATCTTCTGCTGTGATGGTGGCACCTTCAGATTGGTTTAGAGTAGAAGCTCCCTGTCTAACACAGGTGATAGGTATTGGAAAGTTATTGTAAATATTGTACATGTAGTTTCTAGTATAAAGACATAACACTGCCCTGGGGCAGGCAGAGTGCCTTGGGCTGTCTTGCTGAACAGACCTCAGCTAGACAAGAGAAAATATCTTATAGATAAAAAACAACAAACAACATTGAGACCAAGAACTGAAGAGCTCTGACTCCTTCTTCACGCACCGGGCTGGGAAAAGAGACTTTCTAACATTTCTCAGAGTCACTCTGACCAGCTAGAGACCTCAGGACACCAGCTCCTGCCATAATCAAGGGTCACTCCCTCAGGCAGCTCCCAAGACTAAGACTGCAGTTTGACCCTGTGAGGCAGGGGAGAGGAGCTGTGGGAATAGAGATGCTTGCCTTGTGATTATCCTCAAGGTAGGTGGGGAAGAAGAGAGAGGGTCCCAGTGTGTCAGGCCAGCTCGTTCAAGGACAAAACCGCCTGGTGGTGAGCAGCAGGGAGCTTTACTGGCAGGAAAGTCACCTTTGGGGCTGAGAAGAAAATTGTGCTCTTGGAAAGAAATGATCTTATAACAGAGAAGAAACCTTGCAGGGCCTGAAAAAATCATTGGGAAGACTTGCATGAATTTGAAAGCTTCATTTACCCATGTCACCATGCCACCTCCAGAGAGGCTGTGGTGGGGAACTGAGCTGCCAGAAAAGAAGGGAAAATGGTTTGGAATGCACAGCCTAATCCAAAAACCATTCCTGATTCTGTGTCAATTCCAAGATTAGCCGGGTTTTTTTTTACATCAAATCTTCCCACGTCCCTCTAACATCACAGCATTTTTCTCATGATCACTGCTCCTCCATGGGTACCTAAGATCTGTTTTTACCATGGGATAGAATGACTCCCTGGTTAAGGCACAGTGAGTGCCACTGAAAAAGCCCTTGGTTCACTGTTAGGTTTGCCCAGCCAAAATCCTTTCCTTCAGGGAGGAGATGCATGATATTCTCACTGTTAATATTAAAAGCAATATTAAAATATTGAAATTTTGTGTCTGCCATGATACTTTTGGATGTTTTGCCTGAAAGACAACCTGTATTAAAAGCTGTATTAAGATTTTTATCTGGAGTTACTATGAATAATTAGCTTTCCTCCTCAGCATGCCTGGACAACTAGTTGTCAGAAAACATGTATGGCTACTGTGTGTCCTCTTTACCCCCATTCCCCAGCCTCTGGACCCTCCAATCACCCAAGACAACCAATCTTTCACTGACTTTGTCCCAGAGCAGTGCTGCACTCATCCTAGTAAATGCTGATGCTGGCCAGCAATCCCCTGCTAGCATGAAGAGGGAGCAGCTGTTTAAACTCACTGTTTATGCACCCAAAGCACCTGTGGGCATGATCACAGATCCACTTTTAAGTACCAGAACGTAAAGGATTTAGTCAAAGATATTCTGGAGTCACCAATAACATAACATTGCAAAAATGTGAGCCTTTTGGGTGACTATCCCAGTGAGTGCTGTGCAGATTCTTGGTAATTAGTCCTACAAACACCATCATTAAACTTTAAACTAATATTAAGAAAATGTGCAACTGAGCATGCTAATAACAACACCAGCCAGTTTGTTATACTGAATGTCTCCATAAAGATATTCTTTATAACACCTTTGGCACAACTGGGACCTTGCATAATTAAATTTGATTTCACTTTCTTACAACTCTAAGCATAACTGGAGATTTCTAATTAGTTACAATTATTCTTTTAGAAATGTGTTTCTGTTGAGTATAATCTTGTATTCTTCTAGCCAAATGCCATATGTATTTATTATTATTATTATCTCCTACAGACAGCTTTTTAACTGAGACACTTTGACCGAGATAAATAACTATATGCCTCCCAACCACAATTCTTTGTGTGGCATCTGCTTTGGGTGGTAAAATAATTGACTAAGTGAAAAATAGCAGTTTATGGAGATAAGATAATTTTCCATTCTGCTATTTTAAGTAGAGATAAAAAAATGCAGGCTGATTATCTTCTAAATCTAACATTTCCACGCCCCACCCTACCAAAAGCTGCTACTAAACTGTCCTCATTAATGAGACCTTCTCACCTAATTGTGTTTCCCTTCTGCCCAAAACAGCAGACAAGTAGGCTGCAGTTTCAATGTCTACAATGCCTGCCTGGCTGGCCTGCCCAGAGCACTCCTCATGGCATTCAGTGGGAGATGCAGCACCAGAAAACACCAAGAAATACCAAGATGCAACACCAGAAACACCAAGAAACCCAGCCCATCACCAGTCAGATGTGTCCTAGCAAAGGGCCAGTCCCTGCTGGTGCCTCTTGGTGCAATTCAGCCCACACTTGTGCGCTACCTGTGCTCTGAAACCATGGGCTGCCAATTACAAGAGCAATTAAGCAAAAAATGCCTGGTTTTCTGCACAGTTGTGCCCCAAGCTGAAAAAGCCCAGATGTGTTCTCTCACAGAGTTCATTCAAGCAAGAGGGAGAGGTTGAATTACCAGCTAAAATGGAAACAGACAAAAAGTGATAAATTGGAGAACAAACCACCGGAACTTATTTACTTCTTGAGAAATTAATGAACCCCATGAGCACATAGGTTGCAAGGCAAATTAAATAAATGTCTTTCCCTTTTAAAATCTGGGGAATTACAGCAAGTGGAATTGACTTTATGCTTGTCTTCCCCCTAATTCACTTCAGGTAGCGGTCTGGTGAAACACAGAAGGGAAATGGCAAGAGAAATCTACATCAAAATGAAAACAATATTAAGTGAAGGAGCTGGAGCAGGTCAAGGAATAGTGCATGACTTTAAACATTATATAAGTTATTTTGTCATACTTACCATTTCTTTTCTTTAAATTCACAGATGTAGGCCACAGTACACTTTAGGAGCTGATTCTATCACATAAGATTTTGAAAAGATTGACCAGCAAGTTAAAAGTAAATAAAGTTAGAAAAGCATTTGTACTTATCACATATAGTGCAGGGTCTCAATGCTTTCTAGGTCAGTGCTGCGTCTTAGTTTGCAGTTTTCTCATCACCAAGCATTCAGAAATTCTATATGTAACACATACATCATGTTACTAAAATAAATCATGAGTTCATTTTACTTACTTGCAGATTTTGATGCATCCATGTTGTTTATTCTCCATGCTTTCCACATTCCTGTTTCTGGACAGAAGCCTTAGAAATTTACCTTGGGGTGGGGGAGAAAGAAGCTAAAGTTTGAGTTACAGCATTTCAAGAAGCATACCAAGGCCTTCCCCCCAGCATTTTTAGGTTAATGATAGAAACGTAGCAATTAGCAAAAAATTGAATATTTGAATATTGGATATGAATTTGAAAATTTGAATATTTACAACTGAATAGGTTTTTGTAGGCCAAGTCTCAGACTCAGTCTCTTTTTTTCCAGAAATATACCTCACAAAATTGGTTTAAACAATTGAAATAGTTGAAATATTGAAATTTAGTGTCTACCATAATACTTCTGGATGTTCACACCTGAAAGACAACTTGTATTATAAGCTGTAAAAATTTAATTTATAAAATAAACAAAATATTTTTTTTATTTATAAAGCTATTCTGATAACAAAAATGACTTGATTATGGAATCTAGCAGAATCAAGCTCACACAATTTTAATATGCCATCACTTATCACTTATGATAGATTAAACAGGAGGTTTCACTTTTGGCATATAAATCTGTGTGTTCTAGGTCACTGACAGTAACCCTCTGCCATAAAGCAGTAATAAGCTTTATAGTTTCATTAAAATATTACTTTTCCTTTTGTGTATTAACGATGGTTTCTTATGCTGTTCTCTTTATCTGTTTGTATTTGGCACAACTATTTCATTATTGATGTAAAGCAGCAATTCAAAATTCAATTATTAATTTTCATGTAAATCTTTCTTGTGTAAATTATTGATGGGAAAGATGAGCAGAGGGATTTGGAGCCAGCAGTTGTAATTCCTTCTGCCTCTTCTCATCTCTGCAGTAGCAGCCTCTGTCAACCCCCTAGAAAACACAGCTTTTGGGGGACATGGCTTGAATTCCCCAGCCTTGTATCAGTCCAGATGGGGAGTTATCTGAATCCAAATCTCTGCTCTGTTCTCCAAAAGCTGGGCCTCCACCCTGCCTTGCATATGGTGAAGGACCTGACTTTGCATCAACTCCTCAATCTTCTGCATCACAAGGAGGCTGCAGAGCTGCAGAGAGCTGATCCTGCAGGAGCCTCATTTGTCCAAATCCCTATCAAAAAATATGCTCAAATATAGGAAAAGGGCCAGGCAGCAGAATGCTACTGCCCTACAGCATAAATTGTGTTTGACAGTGGGAAATGAGTTGTGCTCTGCTCCTTTGCAAGGATATTTATCTGCTGGATTTACAGACCTAACTTCTGGTTGTGGGAATGCACAAAATTAGAGGGTTTTGGGAAAGCTGCAAGAGGCAGGCCCCAGAGACAGCAGAACTGTGATTGGAGCTAAGCAGCAGCCATGGGATAGGTCAGCAGAAAAATTATTTAAACTGTAGAAAAGCAAGGACAAATAGAACAATGGTCAGTGTATTAATGCTTGTCTTAGAATAACTCCCTAAGCTACAGAAAAGAATATCTAGTGAGATATTAGGAAGGTTAAAGCTTAATAATGGAGCTCTGTGCATTGTGTTTTAAGGCTTACAAGCAGGTATTGTATTTGAAATAAGCAAGCATTGTTTTAACCAAAGGTACCTGTGCTTACAGTGGTTGGATGGAACTACTGTCAATGTGCTTTTGCTTTGTGTGATTGGTCAAAAAACTTATATAAAGTGAGTTGTAACATGTAGTTCTTGGTCTGCTGTCTGGGATGTGAGCTGATGGCATCTTCCCATTGTCATAACCACGTAATGAGACTGATGCTGGAAAATCAAACAGCTCAAGGCACGTTCCACAGCAGCCCTGTCTCGTTCATGTCTGCAGATAGCCCCCCTTGCTGGCGATACTGGTTATCCCAAACCACTCCCACAGCACTCAAAACGCACCATCTCCATCTGCATCCAAACCCTCCCAACCCTGCTCTTCATTACTCAGTAATTCCTCTTTACATTCATGGCCCAAGCCTGCATTAAACCCCTGACAGTCCCTTAAAACCCAAGGGAGAAGCTGTCTAGATCCACCCGGGCATCTCCTGAGGAACACCAAGTCTTTTCCATGGTTTTAATATGGCTTGCATTATGTGATTTTCACAGCAATCAATATGTTAAATAAAATCATAGAATGACCTCCTTTCACAATATTTAGGTTTTAAATTTCATTATAATCTAAAGAAAATACTCTGGAGTAGAAAACAGGGTAGTCTGAGAAAGAAATGTCAGCGGCTTCCTCCTACTCTGCCCTGCTAATATTTTAATATATAAGTATTTTCTTTAAAAGTTAAATAGAATTGTAAGCTGTAAGAGGGAATAAATGTTATAAAGATAGAAATCTCTATTGCCATTTATGTGATAAGTTAAAAAAAGCAACCCTCTTTGCATGCTTGGGGGTATTTTTCCCTCAGAAGTCACTTTTTAATCTGATTTAAATCCAATTAAGTCTCAACATCTAAAATGAAGAGCAAGTCTTTGAATTTATGTATAACTGATTTAACTAATCACTGCTTTACTGCAGAGCTACTAAGCAAACAAACTATAAAAAATAAATGTGAAATTAGATCCAAATCGCAGACAGCCTTGATTTTGTTTTTAAAATAAATAAATAATCATCCTGCATAAAGCATGGGCCGCTGATTTCTACCAGCCAGTCAAAGCTGCAGTCATTAGATGTTAAAGGTATGGTGAAAAATTATTTTGTAGTTAAAAGGAAATGACTGCTTTTTTTTAAACTTCCCATTTTGGACAGAAAGCACTTGTTTTCCTTGAGAAACATTTCTCCAGACAAACTGAGGACACCCAAGCAACTGGGGAAGTCCAAAAACTTCAACAGCTCTGTCTTGATTTTGGACATGTAGGAAACACAGCCCTTTGCGACACACACAGCCCTGTGGGACACACGGCCCTTTGGGACACACACAGCCCTTTGGGACACACACGGCCCTGTGGGACACACACGGCCCTGTGGGACACACACGGCCCTGTGGGACACACAGCCCTTTGGGACACACACGGCCCTGTGGGACACACAGCCCTTTGGGACACACACGGCCCTGTGGGACACACACGGCCCTGTGGGACACACAGCCCTTTGGGACACACACGCCCTTTGGGACACACACGGCCCTTTGGGACACACACACGGCCCTTTGGGACACACACGGCCCTTTGGGACACACACTGCCCCACATGTGGGACACACACACGGCCCTGTGGGACACACTATAACACAGCCCCTTTGGGACACACACGGCCCTGTGGGACACACGCGGCCTTTGGGACACACACGGCCCCCTTTAGGACACACACGGCCCTTTGGATAACACAACCCTTTGGGACACACACAGCCCTGTGGGACACACACAGCCCTTGGGACACACACAGCCCTTTGGATAACACAACCCTTTGGGACACACACAGCCCTGTGGGACACACACAGCCCTGTGGGACACACACAGCCCTTTGGGACACACGCGGCCTTTGGGACACACAGCCCTTTGGGACACACAGCCCTTTGGGACACACGCGGCCCTTTGGGACACACACCCCTTTGGGACACACACGGCCCTTTCATCCTCCCCTGAGAGCTCCTTCCTCACCTGCCAGCTGGCGCTGGATGCTAATCAGCAGCCTCAAGCTGCCTTCTTCAGGTAATTAGTCCAGGTATCCCCTGCTTTACTCCAACTTCCTTGTAAATCAAGCATCTTTGTAACCCACTGATATTTCAGAAGCGTGTCTGAGTCTGGAAATCTCAGTTGCCACCACATCTTATCTGCAAGCTGAACCAAAATTTTGTTACTGTCATTGTACTGTAGCACGGTTCATGTTACAGAATTCATAATTGTATAACCACGGGGAAAAGGAGTAACTTTAAAGCTCCCTGGCATACAATATCTTCCTTTAAAGTTGTTTCGTATGTGCAAGCCTCTGTTTCATCAATGAGAAGCCTCTGGAACACTGCCAGGAGCGTGTGGCTCAGTGCCTGATAAAGCAGCTTCCTCGCTGTGGATCACAGGCTCCAGAGCTGCAGGCAGAACTCCTCCCAGACAGATTAGTGCAAATTAACGTGTGCATCCAGCAATCTTGCTGACATTTTCCCTTCCCCTCTCACACACATCCTCCCAAGCATTGGAACTGGGCTCACAGAGATTGCATCTAAAAAAGCTGAACGCAGAGCGGCTCATTTCTGAAATACCTATCAGCTGTCTATCACAGCTCAGAGCCAGCTGCAAATGCTGTTTTCAACAGCTCAGAAACCCTGCAGCTATCCAGCCTGGGCACTAAGAGCAAAGATGACACGGCCAAAATGACAGCTCTTAACTCATTGCCTCATTCCTTTCCATGAAATAAAGTTTTCCTCCTCCCCTTGTGAACTATGTAACAGATTGCAAAATTTTCAGAGAGCAAAAAGTGGGAAATCTCACACATGTGCCTTGGAGATATGTCTTAGGTGTGCATATGAGAAAACTCACTCAGACTATTTCTTCAACCCCAGCAGAGTTCTGTGCATCCACCTCAGTGCTGTGGCAATGGGCAGCAGTCAGCTCCTGCTGTCATTTCTCTGTGCTTTTTCTCAAGGTTTAAGTGAAGGATTGCTCAGCTATAGGTCATCTTCAATTTTTTAGCACTTGTTTTGATAATCCAAATTTTACCACAGGTTAAAAGAAAAACTCCAATCATTCTTAAGCCACTTGAGGATTCGCTCATTCATTCCACAACATATAAATGTTCCAATTTCTCATCTTCTTTGCAGTCCCTTCCTAATAACCCTTGGCACTGAAGAGGATTAAAGCAACAGATGATTTTTGCAAATCATATGACACTTGCCAAGCCTTAACTGAATGCAATTAAAGGTCCAAGCACCTCACTTAGGCTTGCAGGTATTTCTCTTCCTGCACAAACAGCACTGAAGAGCTCTCAGGAAACAGCAGAAAGGCAAGAGATTGCTATGCAAACAAACTCCAGGTGAGATCCTAGGGTTTTGTCCGGGTTGGATTTTAGTCCTGCACCTCTCCATCCCAGGAATCAGCCAGCCATAGGAAGTTGGTTTCCTAAATCACCTGGTGCACTGTGAGCTGCCCCAGTATTGCCCTTTTACCTGGTATCTTTAGATATATTACAGTCCAGTTAGCCAAGGTGTCATGAGGGAACACATTTCTGTCCTTTCTTTTAACAGTGATATATTAAGTGATTTTTCCCCCCCCCAAACGTTTACAACCAGAAAAATTGAAAGAAAAGCATACCATCAAGAGATTGAAACTATTTCCTCTCTGCTGTGGAAAAGGGTGAATTAGTTAAAAGGCAATAAAAAGTGACGGATTTGTGGGAGAGCAGAATTAGCTACGATACATTTTAAAGTACTTTTGATATATTTATTAAAAGTCAAGATGTGCTTCAAAAGAAATCCCAGTACACTTCCAAAAAACTGCATGGCTTAAAAAAGATGCACTTAAGAAATGAATCAACACTTTTTTTTCAAATTTGCATTGGGATTTATCAGTGTTGTACCAGTAGTAGGGAAGGTTTGGCTGCAGCATTCTAATTAGTACAGATGTTATCTAAGTTTGAGCACTCTAAATTCACAACAATAGATGAGATGGTTTCTGCACATTTTACAGTATTTAGAGTTTTTACAGTATTTAGAATGGAATAGTTTTCCCCTCCCCTGCCTATACTGGAGTCCCTGTAGGAAATGCAAAGAAAATAGGGTGGACATTGCTGATGGCAATGCACCAGTGAGGTGGCATTCATTATCTTCTCCTGCATAATTAGATTTAGCTATGCCACCTTTTAAAATATAGCATAAGCAGTTGATTAATTCTCTTTCCTGCTTATAGGCCCATAAGCAGACTAAAGGAAAACAGATGAGGGAGGGAGGGGTGCTGAGGGAGTGAGGCAAGGAAGGAGGAAGGCACAATTTAAGAATTGCTTGAGACTGCAATCGATTAGAAAAACAACGTATGGAAACTCATACACACACAAATACACTCCTGTTATTCAAGGCTCAGCACATCCTCCAGAGGACAGTTTAATGGCCACTATCTACCTTGACCAGATGAAGTCCCTTCTCTTAATCCCCAGTCCTCCTGAACCTGAATCCACTGCTATTTAAGTTTGTCATAAAGTATTTTCCTTGCTTTGCCATGCTATTACCTAATCAGTGAGTACATTATATCTCAATTACTTGTATGTGTTCCCTTTGGCAGGAGCAGAGCACAGGTAACTCTGCCTTCCTGAGCTAGCTGTAAACCCTGCTCCTCATTCTGGATTAATATTAAAAAAAAAAAAACCCAGATCCTTTCTTCTTTAAGAACCTCATTTTTTTTCTCTTCTCTTCATTATTTCAATGCCTCATTAACATTCACAATGCCTGTGTCACTGTCATATTTTCTAGAAAAATCCCTTTGCCAGGATTTCTTCTCCTGGGAAGCTGAGAAGCCTCGGAGAAGAATGAAAACAATATTATCTCATTTGCTTCTCCAGTGTTTTGCTGCTTTGGAATGTAGTTGGAGATTGTTTATCCAACATGTGAATTGTTTTTACTTAATGACCAATCACAGTCAGGCTGTGTTGGACTCTGGGGAGAGAGCCACAAGTTTTGATTAGTATCTTTTAGCCTTCTGTCTGTATCCTGTATGTATTCTTTAGTATAATTTTGTATAATATTCTTTAATATAATATAGATCATAAAATAATAAATTAGCCTTCTGAGAACATGGAGTCAGATCCATCATTTCCTCCCTTCGTCGGGGGGTCTCAGAAAACACCACATGCCTGTGCCAGGCTGAAGAAGCCATTTACCTGTCAGACACAGGAGCCTCACCTGGTGATGCCCAGTGGGGGCTGCCCAGGCTGGGGCAGAGGGAGGTGGGCACAGGCACTGCCAGGCCAGTTCTGCCTCTGGAACTCACCACTGCCCAGGGGCACTGCTCATGGAGCACACTGCAGCCTCCAGGAATATCCAGTGGGGCAACCAACAGCTCCCAGGCTGCATCAGCATCTGGCAGGTTTAAAAGTCTAACCTGCAAAACAGGCAATGATCAAAAACGGAATTAAATTGACAGTGGAAAGCCCATCAGAGCTCCCATGGCTGCCATGCTCTGGGTGCATAAATCATGGCAGGTGTGTGTCACTGACCTGTAAGAAGTCTGTTTTCTTCAAAGAACAACAGCTTGAGTGAAAACCACCTTGTCAAGATATAATGGCCTTCCTTTCCCCAGCCTGAACTGAGGAAAGCTATTAAAAAGTACTAGAATATAAAAGGCAAAATATTTATTGCATGGTTACTTATACATGCTACATAGTCACCTTGAATTTTAAAGTGCTCCTGCTTTTAGCTGCATTTTTAACCTTCTAGAATTTTCTTCAAGCCAAAAGAGAACAATAAAGATCATATTTCATTGTATGCTCCGTGTCTGCTAAAAATCCTGTGATTTCGAGTTCTGCTAACACAGAATATATTCAGTATTTTGCTATCATGTATTAAAAGTATTAAATGTAAATGGTAAAGCAACAGGGCTCTGACTACCTCTAGTATTAGGGGAATTGTGAACTTCTGGATTTTTTTTTGACAAAGATAGGGGATTACAAATATCAGCAAATATTCTTCAGTGCTTCACCGATGCTCCCCCTGAGCAATTTGTTTACTGCTTCAGGATATTAGACAGCCATATATTTTACTTTTCCTGGTAGTAGCCAATTTGCAGGAAAGCAAGTAATATAAAAATAGCTATTTACTCAGTAACAAGTAGTACAGTACATTATCACTCAACATTGATGTTGTTAGAGGATAGCAAATTGATAATCAGTTCTTATTCCGTAACTTTGTAAGCCATCTGCTTCTATCATTGCAAAGCATGCTCAGCTGCAGCAAAGCCTTTACTGCCATACTAACGAATAATTTGCTTTATAATGTCTAAAGATAATGTTGTATCAAAAGCTTTCTAACTGCCTCACTATTTAAATAAGTGGATGGTTGGGGTATACAGAGATTCTGCAGAGAGGGATAAATTGTAACTCCCCATTACACCCTTGCCAGAAGAGTATCTTGTTTACCTTTCAAACCCATAGTTTGTGATTATATGGTCTATTATGTTATTAGATCCTACATGGCAATTTTATTACCATTTATCAGAGAACTGGAGCAGGCTCAAGATGGGGAGGTGACAGCAGTGTGCTCCAGCCCCACTGCAAAGAGCTGCTGCTCTGCTCAGCTCACCTGTGTGCCCCAATCCCTGCACCCAGGATTCCCTGCAGAGGCCCTCAAAGGTGCCTGCTGCTCTTCACTAAACACCCAGAGACCTCAGCACTCTTTTAAGGTACAGGCTCATTAAATATCTAACACCTGAGAACAACTTGGGAAGAACTGTACTGTCATTGTGCAGTCCCATGAATGCTCAAGAAACATTCTGCTTTCATCGGGATGCGGGGTGAGAAAGGCAAGCAGTTCACTAAGCTCCAAGCCTCCAGCAATCCCTTTTAAGCTGCCACTAGAGTCATTGGTTTCCTCATTGAGTTGGCTGCTCATTGGAAAGAAATGGGCAGGGTAGACTTGGGATCCCAGTCCTGCTCTGTTCTACCCGCAGCCCTTTGCCTCTACAATAAATCTTGTTTTACAGCTCTTTACAGCCAGGAAATGCCATGCTGCTGGCTCTGCCTTCCTGGGCCCCTGCCCTGGCACAGCCCCGCTCTCGCAGGGCACTCACAGCTCCAGGATCCACACTCCTGATCGTGGACATTCTCCCAGTGGCCAGGGTCAGGTCCTCTTCTAAATAAAATCAAAAGGTAGAAGTAGTTTCCAACATTGTGTGTGCACATTCTAAAGACAAATTTTAAAAAATCTAATTGTATTTTAGTATGTTGACTCCTTTGAATTCATTTTCTTTGCTTCCTTGGCTTAGGAGCCTTTCCTATAAATCACTTCCACATTTAGTGTCACCAGCTTCATAAATTCATTTGTCTTTGCTAAAAGCATCCTTGCCTGTGCTGATATCACCTGGCTCTTCCACCCATGTGTTTCTCTTGCATGCTCCTCTTGTAATTTAAACTGCCCAATGACATCATATTTCCAACATTAAGTAATATTAGTTTTATTTGCTTGATTTCAGCTTCCTTTTCCTCTCACGCAGAAAGCCAAAGGAATGTATATAACCTAGATCACTCAGTGATGTTCCATTACATACTTGATAATGGCTTTCCAGTTTCTGAACTGCTACCTCTTCTTTGCATTTGGTGCCAGCCTGAGATTAATAAACCATTTATTTCTGCCATAGGCAGTATTCTCATGTCATAAAAAATGCAGAAATCTCATTCTGAAGTTCCTGCTTACTTGGCATAATGCTTTTTTTTTCCTTTTGGTTCTCTCTCTTCCATTTGCAAGCTTTGACTTAATGATTTCTTTTGCCTTGATTTCCAAACATCACCCCACATACATAGAAAATTTCATTAACCAGGATCTTTTTTGCAATTCTGCAATCGTAAAAGCTGCAATTTTTGACCACCTCTGAACAGAGGCTTCATTGAAGCTTCTAACCATCTCCTTATTTTTAAGCTATCACAGATCATTTTATCTGTTTTAAAGTAAAATCTGATAATCACACAGGTCAGTCCTACATCACAGATTTTTAAATATACAGTTTTCCTGATCAGTTTATTTCACTTCGATCACACTTGTTGAAAGATAAATTTTGGATAGGGTGTATTTTCTGTATAAAATTGTGTCTGCATGCATTGTTACAACAGACCATGGTGCAGGTAGACCCCACCATGATTCCATGACATGAGTGCTAGATGGATGAGTAGCTTTTCTGCATTAGAGCTAGTGCTATAAATTTGGCACTGCTCCTACACTATGGCATTCCTGTTATGAACTAAAATCACTAAACGTACACACTTTTGTATTTTTTTTACTCAGTGCTAAAGACTTAATGTGTCTCTCTTTAGGGTCTCTTCCTTATACTCTGGATGCTGGGGCCAGGGTGCTCACAGGTTCTTTTTTTCCTGCTTACACTTAGGCACCAGGGTTGGTTGGCACCAGGTTTTTGCCACCTTTTGGCAGAAATTCAGGGAAAAAACACTGACAGGAAAGCAGGTCAGTACAAGCACCACTGCTTTCCAAACACAGACCAGTCTCCAGCATCCCCTCATCCCAAAAGCTCTCAAAGTCCCATAAGATGAATTAGGTATTTCTAACTCATTATTTTCAATGCAGGCTCAGATACACACTGAGCTTGGCCTGGAGCAGAAATAGATATCTTATATATATTCTATTCTATTCTATTCTATTCACATATATATATAATGTTTTAGATCAGCAATGGACCCTCCTTAAGTGGCTCAAGCACTGCCTGCCTGCGGGGCAGCTGGGCTCCCCCAGTTCAGCCCAGCCCTGGAACCTACCCTCTCCTCAGCTATTCTGCTGACATGGTCTCATGCCATGTCAGGCACACACCAAAGAAATCCTCAGAGAAATCACAGAAAGGCTTGCTTGGGTTGAAAGCACCAGGGATGCCACCTACATGGCCAGGTTGCTCAAAGCCCCATCCAGCCTGGCCCTAAACACTCCCATGGATGGGGCAGCCACAGTTTCTCTGTGCAAGCTGCTCCAGTGCCTTGCTATGCACTGAAATAAGAATTTCTTCCTAACATCTAATATGAATCTCTTCTCTTTTAACTTCAAACCATGCCCCTTGCCCTGTCACTGTGATCTCCCATGCAATGAGTCACACACAGCAGCTTGCTCCACCAGCTCTGCCCTCAGTGCTGGGCCTGCCTGCTGGGGCATCTGCTCATGGCACTGCCAGGGTAGTGCTGCCTTACTGTCATATTTTATGAAAAATCCCTTTGCCAGGATTTTTCTCCTGAGAAGCCTCAGAAAGGAAATGTAAACAATGATTATCTGATTGCTTTGGAATGTGGTCTGGAGGTTGCTTACCAACAGGTGCATCTTTGATTGGTTCCATGTGAATTGTTTTTAATAAATGGCCAATCCCAGTCCAGCTGTTTTGGGACTCTGGCCAGTCACGAGTTTTCATTATCATTCCTTTCCAGCCTTCTGATGTCTCCTTTCTCTCTTTCTTTAGTATAGTTTTAGAATGGAATGGAATGGAATGGAATGGAATGGAATGGAATGGAATGGAATGGAATGGAATGGAATAGAATAGAATAGAATAGAATAGAATAGAATAGAATAGAATAGAATAGAATAGAATAGAATAGAATAGAATGTAAATCAGCCTTCTGAGAACTTGGAGTCAAATTCTCATCTCTTTCTTTGTCCTGGGGACCCTCACAACACTGCAACAGTTGGTGATCACACCTTACCTTTTAGCTTTCATGTTTCTCAGATTCTGTCCTGCTTTAGTGGGTGGGTCTGAGCTTCATATCAGGGGATGGTGAGCCCTCTACACAGAGCAGGGAGACAAAACAATTCCTTCTCTAGCTGGGACCAAGGACAGCCTATACAAGTTTCAGGCCCAAGAGCATAAACAACATGGACTGAAGAGAGGAAAACAAGAAGGATGGGACTTCATAACCTAAAGCTATAATTGGACAATTAACTCCAATATGCAAATGGACCAGAACTTATAAAAGTGTGAGACCTCGTGACCAATCACGCACTTTGTGACCATTTTGGCTCATCTTGCGTGCAGCCCTGGCTGGGCTCTTGTGCTGCCCAGGGTGGATCCAATGAGGCTTTTAATAAATCCCTGCTTGTTGCATTTGTGAGGTGCCCCGTGGCAGGAAGGAATGATGAATCTGACTCCATGTTCTCAGAAGGCTAATTTATTATTTTGTGATCTATATTATATTAAAGAATACTATACTAAAGAATACAGAAAGGATACTTACAGAAGGCTAAAAAGATAATAATGAAAACTCGCGACTCTTTCCAGAGCCCTGACACAGCTTGGCCTCAATCGGCCATTGAGTCAAAACAACTCACAGCAGAATCCAATGAAACAATCACCTGTAGGTAAACAATCTCCAAACACATTCCAAAAGAGCGAACCACAGGAGAAGCAAATGAGATAAAAATTGTTTTCCTTTTTCTCTGAGGCTTCTCAGCTTCCCAGGAGAAAAATCCTGGGCAAAGAGATTCTTCAGAAAATATGATGGTGACACCTACCTTATTCTTTAACTCTGTCTAGCCCCTGTTCTAGGTCAACCTTCTGAAAGCATCAGTTCAGTTTTACTGACAAGAATAATCTAAGTTCAGCACTGACAATCCTGAATCACTGAAAAATGTACATTTTCTAACACACACATTTCCCTTAAACTTAGCTGTTAATTTTAGCACAGCTAGGGTATAATTTTTGAACATGTAGGACTGACATTTCTCATTGCTCTCCTTGCACTGGATCAATTTATCTGAAATAGATGACATCCATCTATTTTCACTTGAAATAGTATTACTCACACTAGAAAAGCTCCTCTGTAAATAGTATCTCAAACACTGACAATTGACTTAGAATGAGATGGCTACTCAGAGGTGAAGAAGTCATCTGGGGTAATTTCTTTTTTCCCCAATTGTAGAGGATATATATGTGCACACCATAATCCCATCTATCTTACAAGAATGCTTTAATTCAGGAAGAGAAATAGCTTTGAACTTTCATGCTGAGCAATACTTAGACATAGGAAACCTTCAGCTTAATACCCCTGAACTCCAGAGGCATACGGAACTGCAGCCAACATTTGTGATTTACACCATGCTGCACATCCCAAAATACTTCCTGGTGGTCCCTGAGGCTTTGCTAAGGATTGATGTGAGAGTGCTCTCAGGCTCATCTGTCCTCCCTTCTACCAGGCTGTCAACTTGTCTTCAGGCACAACTGTGTTCTTGGTTTACAAAACAAATTTTTGGATGCTGCTGAGGCAGTTCTGAGAACTCCAGGCAAAAAGGACATGGAACAGAACATTCTCAGGGACAGTGTGGAGTCACTCTTTCAAATACAGTTTCCTTCTTCCCTGAAACAGTAAATGCTTAAGGAAGATACCATTAAAAAAAGGATGCCTGAAATGTAGGTAACTGGTTTGGTCTGCCTTTCTTTGATAATAAAAACCAGGTATTTTGAGACTGAGGTCCAGATTATGCATTAATTCTAGCTATGGGTACTATGAAACAAAGTGACACTTAAATGAAAAAAAGATAGTTACAGTTCCAAATTTCCTTTTACTAGAGGCATAAAACCAAATATTTCCTTTGCTTAGTCCTCACATGATCTGCTCAGTCCCTGCTCAGGTTGTAAGATTGCAGTGATGGGACAGCCTGAGAGATCAGCAAAATAATCAAGGAAAGTAGAGAATAAACTGCAAAGAAGGGAGCAATCACTTTTTGTTAATTAAAATACTTCAAAATTCAAAAGACAATTGAGTGCTACCTGCTGACATTACTAATTAGCTCCCTGAGAAAAGAACTGCTTTGCTCTACACTTACTTATCATCCAGCCCTGGAAAGCTCATCCTTAACCACTGCTGTACAAAACAATAGGAAAAGCAGGTAAATCCTGGCATTTCTGGCATTTTTAAGACACCAGCAGAAGACACCTTCCAAACAGATTTTCCCTGATTTTTTGGGGAAGATGCAGAAGAATCAGGCTTGCTGCTGTGCTCTGCTTCACCCATGAAGGACGGACACACAACTGCTGCCACAGGGCTGCTCCCAGGCATCAGCACATCCCCCCTGAGCACATCCCACCCTGGCACCCCTGTCCCAGCACCCCTCTGCAGGCAGTGTGAGCTCATGGCTTGAGTCTCAGCAGCACAGACTCTCCAAAGGCTTCCAGTGCTGTAACAGCAGAAAAAGAGAAAAATACAGCAAAAGTGCATTGCCCAAACCCTAGAAGAGACATTTCCTTCTGATTTTGAGAAAGTGCTGGTAGCAGTTTTTCTAATATTATTTTTGTATGGATACCTGCACAAGATGTGACTTCATTTAGCAGTTTTCAAAGCTGTCTTCTATCCTGCAAATCGTAAATTAAATTTGTGTGGCTAATGTGTGTAGCCATGATATTTTATGAAAAATCCTTTCCTTAGGATTTTTCCTCCTGAGAAGCTGAGAGGCCTCAGAAACAAAATGTGAACAATGGTTATCTGCTGCTGTGGAATGCAACAGGTGGATCTGTGATTGGTCTCATGTGGTTGTTTCTAATTAATGGCCAATCACAGTCAGCTGGCTCAGACTCTCTGTCCAAGACAGAAGCTTTGTTATTAATTCTTTCTTTTTCTGTTCTTAGCTAGCCTTCTGATGAAAATCCTTTCTTCTAGTCTTTTAGTATAGTTTTAATGTAATATATATGATAAAATAACAAATCAAGCCTTCTGAAACATGGAGTCAGCTCCTTGTCTCTTCCCTCATCCTAAGACCCCTGTGAACACCATCACAACTGTGTGCACTAATCAGCTAACTATTGAATAATAATGTGAGTAAATGGACAAAACTGTGTTCAGGTTGAAAAATCACCTCTCCAGCTGCATAAGTACTTTAAAAATATTTGGTTTTCTCTAACCCTTACCTTAGCAGGTAAGTTTATAATTAAAATTAGTGCTTACCTGAACATAGTTTGGTGATTCTCTGATTCTAATTTCATAGACATTAAGTAAGGATTTCCTATTCTGAGTCTAGAGACACAGCAGTAGCAAAACACACACATTCTATTACCTGGATGAATATCTTGCGTAATACTCAGGTAGAAAAACAAATCTGCATATTTAATATCTGCCAAAGGGAAACCAGTGCAAAGAAGGACTGGATTACATCAAGTACATTTCCAATTCTTGCTCGAGGAAAAGTAGATTTAAGAGTTAATCAAACAGCAATCAATCAACTGCATTATTAGAAGACAGGATTTTTCAGCTCTGGCTTAAATTCATGAAAAGACCTTGGTGTCTGTGTTGTGTTTGAGTGATGGTGTGATCTGCTGCAGAACCTCTCAGCCATTCCTCACGAGAGTGGATCTACACGAACAACCACCAGGCACTCACTCATAAAGAGCTTTGGGACAGGGAAATGTGTAGGGATGACATGAGGAACCCTTTGAAAGAAATGACCTAAGAGAGTAGGACAACCAAACCCCACCATCAGTGGGGTTGTGTATCTCCTGTAGAAGTGGCCAGCCCTGCAGAAGCAGTGGCTGTAAGCACTTACAGCATCACCTGAACACCAGAGCCCTGGTCAGGTCACCCTGGGCCCTTTCCCAAAGGGGTTTTTCCCCACCAGGGTAGAGAGGCACACACAAGAAATAAGCCTGGCTCAGTCCAGGTTCTGTGGCAGCTGCTTCTCTCTCAAAGAGAGCACAGGAAGGCTGACTTCCCCAAACCACTCAATTTCAATCAAAACACTTATACAAAACAATCTCATGTACAAATTTAGGAAATAAAAAATTCAAGTTTAAGGCACTGCTGAAGCAAAGATTTGGCTCCCAGTGAGAAATCCACCCATCAGAATTCATTGCACCCCTCCTACTGCACACCTGAAGTAGCAGTAAAAAAACTTAAATGACAGAGATGTGGTTTTGGGAATCTTATTTTAGGTTGTTTGTTTGTTTGCTTGTGGTTTTTTTTCCACTGGGCATGATTTTTGGCACCATGTATCCATGTGCTGACAACCTTCTGATGATGGTTTCATTTAAAAAAACACTGAGTTTGACCCTTTTTATCAGCTTATTGATACACATCCTTCTCACATACACCTAAACCTATGCAAGAGGGACTATCCACTGGCAGCTAGTAGCACAAATTAGTCCTGTTAGCACCTGCAAGTAATTTGCAGATCACATGCAATACCAGCAGCTCAGTAACACCTCTGAGGTCAATAACAGCTGAGTCAGAATTATTGCTGACTTCTACCAGCAACTTCTACCAGAGAAGAATTGGATATGAAGCATTCAGACACCCCAGACTGGATCTTTTAAATTTCTTTTTATTTTTTTAATTTATACTACCATGAATCTTCCTTACACCAATTTAAATTTCAATGAGCTCCAAAGATGTACCTTAAGAAGAAGAGGAGCTTGTTGGCAGGCACATTTTTCAGCTGGCAGAATATGTTCCTCAAACAATTATGTCTTATCACAACACTCACTTAAAATTTTACATCAAACTGTATCATGGGGCCTTTTTAAAAACCCCTCATTAATGATGATTATGTAAGTACCATTAGACGTGAGACATTCCCATATTGCTCGTAGGAGTTATGATTTAATTCTGCTAAAATCTACTCTACCATTTGTGTAATCACTCCTGACATTTTACCTTTTGTTTTGTAAAACATTATTGTCTGTCACAGAAAGAAAAAAAAAAAAGATGATATTTTGGTTGTCATTGCAATCTGATTGAAAAGATGTTATTAATTAAATCTTGTACACAGTTATACCCGAAAGCTCACTGACAACTCTTGGGGGAAGATATATTACTGGAAGACAGTTGTTATTTAGGTCTCTGAGGCAACACAAAGGCACTAAGAAATCCCACACACACTCCTGAGAGTTGGGCTGATATTATTCAGCATTGGTGGGAAAGAATTAATTCAGCTTTGGCCCTTCCTAGTGGGCAGCAGGGCCCAGAGTGG
This sequence comes from Camarhynchus parvulus, assembly GCF_901933205.1. NCBI lineage: Eukaryota > Metazoa > Chordata > Aves > Passeriformes > Thraupidae > Camarhynchus > Camarhynchus parvulus. The sequence goes on along the minus strand of NC_044575.1, from coordinate 4,654,812 downwards.
TCCATGACTCCACAGGCCACTACAAATGAATATTTGCACTTGCTTTAACTCAGGAGATGAGTCTGCAAACACCCAGAAGCAGAGCTGAGAACTTACTGTCCTCACAAGATCTAACACCAGGTTCCGGTTTAGAGAACCTAGGCTGAGTTTTCTACCAAAAGGGGAAGGACAAAGACATTTTACCAGAGCTGGAATTTTCATTTTCCGTTTGTCACTTATTGAATTTTTTTTTTGTCATCAGAAGGGTTACAGAGGAAATACTCTTTCACAGGATAAATAAACAGAAACAGCTACAAAATTCCAATTGTCTATAGCCAGAGCTCTGACCAAGTCCCTTAACCAGCAGCAAGTTTCCTTTCACAGAGGTTAGTGGTAGTCCTCCTCAAGTTAATACTACACTACAAATATGCACTACATATATAAAATATATACATTCTCCTGAGCAGAGACAGTGTCCATCTCACAAACAAAGAGAAGAATTTTCTCAAATTATTATAATAAACATTGGTTTTTTCCAGCATTTTCATTTTAGTGTCCATATCTTTACAGGGAATAGGGAATTTCATCAAGAAAGAAGTTTTGGAAGTTCTTACTTACCTCGGTTACGTAGGACACAGGGAATTAAGTTTTCCTCCATAATGTGCTCTTTGAGCTGGGGCTGGGGCTTCTGAGTACTCTGAAGGAACATGTGATGTGACTAGTGATCAAATTACTTCATGAGGGAAAGCTCATCACAGTCAGGGCAACTGCTTAAAATGCAACATAAACAGGTCTGTGTCAATGTTTTGACTTTGTGTAAACAATTCAAGCTGCATCACTCTGGAGATAATGACACGTAATGCTGTACAAAATGCTCTGAAAGGGTTTTATTACTGAATTAATTTGCATTTGAGCTCTGGACAAAAATTGGTCTGCAGTGGAAAGTGTGAACTTCTGTGGTCCTGTTAAATATGATCCTAACAAGATCTGGAGCTTCCAGAAGCATCCTGGGAAAGGGCTTCACTACTACAAGGTAAAAGGGATAAGAATGATTTTCAGAGATTGCACTGTCTTTAATCCATTTACAGAGCTTCAGAAATTCAATATGACAGACTGGAATATATGATTCTGCCTGAGTATAAATGACATATTTCTTACCACTCTGATGCTATACCTCTGGGCAAACACTTTTTCTCCTTTTTTGCAACATCATGAGCGCAAGCTGGAAAGGACATTGATCAGTGTTTTAGAATCCTGCTAATAAAACTAAGGGAAAGCAATCTGTACATAGGAGTTTATTTAGATGCCCACAGACTTTAAATCATTCCCCTTCATATCTCAGCCCACTGGGTATCTTATCCAACTGAATTACCATTGGGTTTTACAATGTGATATACAAAATGAGCTGACATTATGATTTACAAACACCCTTTGAGTATCATATAAAACACAACTCTTTCCCTTATTATACAATCATCAGGGCAATGCAAATAGAGTCAATACATTATTAGCTGAAAATGATGGGGCCTTTTAAGAAAATAAATTTAACTTTACCACACAAAGTTGTTAACGAAAACAAAACCTGGTTAAAAAATTGGAATAAAGTTATCTGAATGACTGAAAGTAATTTCATATTCTTTGCCACTGTCCCCTTATAAACGTAATAGTACTTCATTTAACAACTAATATTTTCACTGTATAGTCACACTTCTTTCTTATTGATCAGTTTCACATTTTCTTCATGAAACTATGAAAAACTCACAAATGTAGACTTTCCAAACTGTAGTTTCCAAACTATAGTTATTTCTGCAATCTTTTCCATATATTCAGTGTTTAATTAAATAAACAAAAAGAAAAAAAAAACTACACAAATGAGCAGAACCAAACACAACAGCGCATTAAAAATATGACATTTAAGCTGTAGATGCATTGCCATAGAAATATATTCTTGTTCTAATGCCACAAACTTTCTAGCCTCTTGAAAAAAACAGCCATTAGCTGAAGAGAATCTAAGCTCTAACCTCCATATAGGACTAAGAGTCTTGATTTAAATTCCTGTCTAAACTTAGGTCCTCAACAACACAGTAAATTTAAGTATTTTTGAATGTCATAAAGTATGAAAAGATAAAACCTGTTTCTGAGCTGTTGGTAATGGAAGTTACCAGGCATTAAGGTCTCCTGTTGCTGGAACAGGTGCCTCTGCACTTTGTCACTATGGCAGCAGTAACTGAGGATGACAGACATCATTATTAAACACAAAAGAGGAAAAATTCTGAACTCATCAGTGATGTTGCAAATGCAAGCAAATTCTAACTATTCAACTTAAACTATATAATCTTAAGGATCTCTGTCTGTTTTAGCACTGTATAATCCAGAGGAATTCTATTCAACACAATGCTGATAAATGACTGGTGATTCCGTCTTGAATATGTGTTGAATTGGCAGCAGGATGGGGTTTTAGTTCCATTTCTCACTGTAGAAGTCTTGTTTCTGCTCTGCACGTTTGAAGAAGAAAGTGCTTATTCTGCCATTTCATTCAGTTCATGGCATTTAATTTTATCGTTTAAGACAGACTTATTTTGATTACTTTCACTCTGTCCATACCTTTGAATGCTTTAAAATGTTGGACAGCTGTGAAATATAAGTATTATGCAATCTGACTGTACATACATACATATTTTCATAAATACATCTAACAGGGACCTTGGAACCAAGTATGTGATATCATGGGACAAAATCACAACAGGCTGTCGTATTTGTAAAATCTAGATTCAAAATAAGAAGAGCTGAATTCTATCAATGTTGTCAATACACAAATTAAAACAAAAAATACAGCATTAGTTAACCCATGAAATAATTTAAACATATTTGCAAATTTCTTGACAGGAAAGGTGTGTAATTTACAACACTGAAAACTTGTAGCAACCACTGATTTCTCTGCGCTGCACTGGAAGTCATCCGACAAGGCCGGCGGGGATGAGCATAGTGACAGCTCCCAAAGGCAACTCCCAAACATCTTCCTCCTTTGGAGACTTTGGTAATTGTCTGGTGTATAAAATGCCAATGCACAGGCTTCCTTCAGGTGGTAACTCCAGCAGTTTTCCTCCCCTGGCACAGTCCAGTCTGCCCAGGTCAGTTATTGTTGAGACACTCTAAATCCACCGAGCAGCAGACATTCCCATTCTGCACGGACAAACAAGCACAGCAGGTCACAGGGAGCAAAGGGCTGTGGCATGCAGACATAGGGCCATCCCTGACACATCTAAAAACACCTAAAAACACCTGCCCCCAGCACCCAGGGTGTTGGGATTGCTCCCAGCAGTGGCTCTCTGAGGAGGCCAACCTTGCCAAATAGCACTGAATTGGCCTGAACTGCCACAGGAACTTGAAACCTGGATGCCCATAATAAAATACAGCAATTGCAACAGATGAGTGGGCTTTTCTCTCATGCAAGAAGTTAATGGAAAGAATTTTGATGTGATCCACACAGACAAGCTTTCAGCTTGTCCGAAATTAGAAGACAGGTCAGGTTCTTGGTTCATGGCAGACATGGAGGGGATGAGGGCAACATAAACACCATACAGCTTTGGAATTTAATCCATTGTTAAGTATCTTTTTCTAACATAAGTCATTTATAAAGCTATCTTATGTAATAAAAAAGTACAGCAACTACTAAAAGCCCAAATGGGCTTTTTTTTAACTTTTTTTTTTTAATCCATCACAAATCTACAGAAAAAAACCTCAAAAGAAAGGCAGAAATGCTACCTTCAATAATTTAAAGGCCTGAGGCAATAGCTTTCTCTCCTAGAGTGAACAGAAGAACATTTTATATAACCCTAAACAACATTTTCATAATTCTGATATTAGCACAGTGGAGTCATCACTGCACAAAGGGAAATAGACTGCACTCCTGCATGAGAGCCATTGGATTAAATACATCTTGATGAGATCAGGGGACAGAAACTGTGACATTCCCTTCCATCACTGCTGTGGGAGTGCCTTTATCTCAGAGCTGCAATGCCTTTTAACTTGTGTACTTGCTGGTGAAACTTTTATAGCAGTGTTTTTGCTTCAGCTTACCAGCTCTGTAATACACATTTTCATCAACATCCACACTAGGTAATTACTGAAATGTTACTCTTGACTCATACTGAGAATGCCTGAAGGGCACTTCAAGAGAATGTCTGAAAGTTGCACTAGGATGGTAACGTATCTGCGCTCAACATTTTCAACAAGGAGAGAATTGTTTTGCTTATACTCTGCCAGACAGAAAACACATGGGTTTTCTGTTGGCTCTCAGTCTCATTTACTTCCCCAGCATCTTAATGTGAGCCTCTAGGGGAAGAAAAGGGCCCCAATTTTATCAGGTACATTCCACGACCATTCCACCTGGCCCGTCATACCTTGCATTTGCAGGTTGTACAGGGAGATCCCACCATTGTCCATACAGCACCACTAAGCCTTGTGATTCCATAGCCATCTGGACAGGTTTTCCTGATGTCATAGGTGATGTTGTCAGCCAGACAGGGGTCACTGACACAGTGGGGACAGCACTCTCCTTCTGAGATGGCTGTGTACTCGCAGTTCAGGGTCGGGCACTGAAGAGGCCAACAATCCACTTCTCCTTCCTATAAATATTGAAGCAAGCGTCATTGTATTTGCCATTTATGAACCAACAAGAAACTTTTTACCCTTTTGAAAGCATTGTTTCGCCAAAATTGCAACAAACTGAATGGTTCAGACCTCAGTTTGGTTGATCACACAAATACATGTTGAATACTGAGCTGAAGCTTCCTAAATGTAGCAGATTATCATGTGGTTGATTTCTGACTAAACAACAACACTCATTATTATAGCCGGAGAACTTGAGTTCTTTGGGGCTTTTGAAGGCAGGGTTAAATACTCGGTACTAATATTTTCTACAAACGATAATTTTTGCTCTGATTGCCTTGCAGACTCATGCACTCTTTCTACTCCTGGTCACATAAACATCTCTGCAGGATCACAGCAAGCGTTTAAATAGAAAATTAACACTGCAGATAGATGTAGGTTAGTATGTTGGAGAAGCACTGAACATTGATTTTAGTAGCAACTGCCAATATCAACTTTATTGTCAGCTCCTAAAGGAATCATTAGAGCAATACCATTTGTGTTCCACTGACTCATTTTATTCCATCATTTATTTATTTTTAATTTTATTGTTATTTTTATTTGAAAAAAACCTGAAACAGTTTAGCAGATAGAGACAAGGAGAAGACAAAAACATCAGGTAACTTCTGCACAGTGTTTCTCTGTGTGTCTAAATTTATCTTGGAAAGTTCTTCAATAACTTGCTCTGTACTGCTCTGTAAACACTTCAGATGCTGAGAACATCACACACTGCACAGAACCTTACATATAACACTGATTTAGGGCATCACTGCCTTACAGCTTTGGATGTTATCCCAATCATAAAATTAGGCAAGAAACTGCAAGCCACAACCTCAATACTTACTCTGTGCATTATGGATAATTACCTCATGGCAGTAACTTAGCTTTGAATGTAATTTCCTTCCTGATTCTCAGACACCTCTTGATTAGTAACATATATAAAGACTGTGTTATATAGACAGCTATAAATAGAAAACTGATAATTTTAATGAACTTCATTGATGCACTAATTAGCATATCTGTGGAAAACCTAAAGCTTTAAGGGAATAATCCATAGTGTCTAATGAGAAAACAAGTGATCATTATTCTGTATGTTTTTCTAGTAATTTCAGTCTTCTTTATCCTTATTTGGTTAATTTTTCCTAATTTATACAGTGGCACTGGCACTCCATGTTTCTAGATTTGCAGAATTCAAATAAATAAATAAATAAATAAATTTCTTATTCCTTTTGACAAGACAGGCCCACTAGATGTAATTAAAAACTGAAACTTCTCCAACCAACTCCATCACATGCATAAAAGGTTTGAAGAAGTCATTAAATATCAGAGAACCTCATAAAAGTTCTCAAAAGCAGATTAATGCTAAAATTAATATAGTGTTGAGTTTTCCAAGCCTTTGTCAGGCTCTCAATTTTTCTCATTAGACCTGCTTATTCAGCAGTAAGACAAAAACTGATGATGTAGATTTCACCTCTCTGGGGCTCTCTAAGTGTTTTACCATCGGCGCCAGCCTGAAAAGCAGGTGAAGGAAGAGCCATGAGCCTGCCTGCAGGTGTGTTCTGCTAGAAGCCACAATCCTTATTGCCCTCAGTGCCCTCCACCGTGCTGTGCTCATACCAGGCAGCGGCAGTGCTGGCAGCTGTAGGTCCAGTTGTCCCCGCTGCGGTAGAGCCTGTGGCCGCTCTGGTGCAGGCACTGGCTGGTGACGCGCGTGTCGCACTCTGGGCAGCAGAACAGGTCGGCGCTGGGGCTCCCGCAGTCACACGCTGTCCTCCGGCAGAAAATCCTCCCGTCCTGCCAGCACACAGTGCCCTGCCATCAGCCACGGCCCAGGGAAGGGCACGGGGCGTACAGCAAAGGGCACGGCTTTGGCTAATCAGGAAATGTTAATTTCTTAGTGCACTCCACACCAATAAGGAGTGGATTGTCACCATGATGTTTTTTGAAAAATCCCCTCATCAGAATTTTTCTCCTGAGAAGCCTCAGAAAAGAAACGTAAACAATAATGATCTGATTGCTTGGAATGTGGTCTGGAGGTTGCTTACCAACAGGTGCATCTTGATTGGTTCCATGTGAATTGTTTTTCACCTAATAACCAATCACAGCCAGCTGTGTCAGACTCTCTGGTCAGTCACAGGTTTTTATTATTAATTCTTTCTCTAGCCTTCTGATGTCTCCTTTCTCTTTCTTTGGTATAGTTTTAGTATGTAATTTTCATAATATGATGATATGATATGATATGATATGATATGATACGATACGATACGATACGATACGATATGATGATATAACATCAGCCTTCTGAGAACTTGGAGTCAAATTCTCATCTCTCACCTCGTCCTGGGGACTCCCAACACCACTACAGTGGATCTTGCCTGTCATAATACAACAAATACCAGTACTACCCCAGGTTCTGTCAGTGCATGGATCCAATTCTGGCTGAACCTGACAACACTGTTTTCCTGTCTCCAGCCAACTGAATTTAAAAGCAGTCAGTATCTCAGTGAAATACAGTGAAGCAATTTCATATCTCATTGGTTACATCAACAAACTCTTCAACCAGTTGCCACTGTAATACATATAATATTTATTTAGCACTATTTTGACTGAAGGAACCACTGTGAGGAAAATAACTTGAATAAAGGTGATCCCTTTAACTAAATCAGGGCAAAATATAGCGCAATCACAGTAGCACTAATTGTTCTTGATTCTGACCTCTGTATCTGTCCCACATCTGGACCTACACTACACTAGCTTAAAGATAAAAGAACTTATCATGCATTATAATTCAGTGCTTGTATTACAGAGGGCTTGGATAAAGCTATATTCAGCTTTGACTCACAATATACAATTCCTAAAGCAACTCCATTCATTTCATTGCAGTTTTTCCTAGCCTCATGGGAACTTTGTTCTGAGTCTATTATCTGATGTAAGGAAGAAAATTTCATTGCCACCAAATACAGGAACACCTTTCAATGCAATGGAATTTATTTTGTCTGATCCTTGAAAAAAACTGATTTCTAATAAGGGTGAGTGCAGCCCAGGATGTCTTTCCACAGGCAGCCAAAATAGCCATAAGCATGGGAAAGGCTTGAGTTGGAAGGGACAGTGGAGCTCATCTTGTTCTAACCTCCCCTGCCATGAGCAGAGACACCTTCCACTAGACCAGGCTGCTCACCTTGCAGCATGGCGGGTGACTGCTTATGTACAGGAACCAGGGTTGGGTTCCTGTTTTAAAACAAAGCCTTATCCACAATGCAACATGTACAAAATCAGGAGCCCATTTCCTTGGCCATGGGTTTGGCCAGGTCCAGCTGCACATCAAAAGCCAGCTTAGCCCAGCAGCTCTGTCAGGATGACCAGCACCAGGCATGCAGGGCTGTGACAGGAATCCAGGGAACCTTGACCATGGCAGTCTCTCTCCTCTTCTGTGCTGATTAATTATGGCTAACAGCAGCCCATCTGCTTAAATGCAATTCAGTTTCTAAGATTTCAAGATCAATTTTCAAAATTCCCCTTTTGGCTGGTGATACAGCTGGTAATTCTGTGTTTCCCTGAGCATGTTCTATGTTGCCTTTACTCTCCATATTTCAGAACACTGAAAAAACCCGATGATTTTGTCAGAGAACTTTTGCTAATCATAATACATTGCTACTCTGTTTAGTCTCTAAGCACCTGAGTTTTGTGTACAACCTTATTAGCTCTGGGCATTTCAAAAAACATTTTTATCCCTATACTGCAGTGGCACAAAGCCTCACAAGCTACACGATCTCATGTGCATCTTTGCAGCTCACCAGTAGCCCTGAGAAATACATAGAAGATTGAGAAATAGATATAGAAAACCTTCTTTTCTTCAGGTGAGTAATAACATATAGCATCTCATTACTACCTCTTCCTTCCCACCTTACTCACTGAATCAGTTCTACATTCCTCAAAAGCATCAGAGGTATGCTTATAAAATTGTTCTTATCAAAGGAAAAACTGACACAGAAGAGAACAGCTGTTAAGGCTGGTCCAAGTTTTCACAGAGCCCCAAAGCCAGTTTGGAAAGAAATCAGGCCCTGCAAAAACCAAACCACCAAATGGATCTCACCCTCAGGAACACACATGAGCTTGGCAGATCCCCCTTCTCCCAGTGCTGTGTGCATCTCCCAGGCCTTTTTTACAGGCAAGGGAGGGCTGCCTTAACCAGAGACAGACTCAAAAGCCCAGACATAGCCAAGCTTTGCTTTTTTCATGAGAGCACAGTAGCTTCCTACTCCAAATTCTAGCCTTAGATGTGATGGTCCATTAAATCCAAAATAGTTCAGAAAGATGCCTATATAAGACATGTCAAATGTACTAAAGGAACAATGTTAATTTATAGTTTTGAGAATTTAGGATTTTGTAAACTTTATGTACATTTCAATGAACAAGAATGGTTTGAAGACACTGGGTCCGGCGAAACACTGAAATAGCCTGTGCTTCAGTAATGACACTTTGCTTCATTACATAAATGAAGCAATAGAATTTCTTCTATTCTACAGTATTCTTCTTCACAAATAGCTTTGAAGTTCATTAAGTAAGGTTAATGTATTTCCTTTGTACCAGAATACAAGTTAAAATATTTTAAAGCTGGTAACTATGTGTTTCAGCCTGAATATATCCACCTGTCCTTTGCCAGTGTAACTATAGCAAAACAAAAGCCATTCTTTTGGATAAAACAAGTAAGTAGGATCATTGCAAAGTAGTATAAGGAATGGTCTAGTTACATTCTGCTCTTTTCCTCACTGCACATTGAGCAGACTGCAAAAGATCAAGCAGGGGCACTTTTCCATGCAACTGCATGGAAGGGAGAGGTTTCAGCAGTCTGGTGTAGTGGAAGCTATCAGGATGTATAAAAATGCATTTCATTAAACACTGAGTGTAGACTTTCCATTCTGCCTGAGATGTGATATATAAGGAGCTCTTCCTGTTTTCCTTAATCTGTAGACAAGAATTTGCTCTTGAATCAGGCAGCTACTGGAATGAAATTAAATGCAAATGTTAATTCACAGAGGGAAAAAGTGCAGTGAGGAAGACACATAGTAAGAGTCATAACAACAGTGTCAGGCTCAGTTTAAACTATGTACTAGTTAATAATTTCTGTATTTTCATATACTAGTAAGAACATTCAACATAAGATATACATGCAATGAGAAATGGTAAATAACACAAATTGCAAGCAATCTAAAATGTGACTACTAATAGTTATAATTCTGCAAAGGCAGACCAGATGTCTTCACATATATTAAACTGCTTAGTCTACTGACTGGAAATCCTTTCATAAGCTTGCCAGCTCCCTCAGATTACCATAAAATCTTGATGTATATTCAGTAAAGTTGTATACTTCAGTTTCTGAAAGGAGGAGTTTTAGGGAACTTGAGGCTACTTGAAGTAAAAAATACAGCAACTCACAAGAACATATTCCCTACTGAGCCCAAACCAGCAGTGTACTTTTTAGGTTGTATTCACTCTGAAGGCTTAATTTTCCCTTCTGCTACACCCCTGCAAAACAGAAAGGATGAAGCTTTCAGCTTCCTGCAACTTCAAAACTCCTCCTTCCCTCTGCTCCCCTCTGCTTCTCTGGCTCCCAAGCACTGAGATATGGAGCAGTGATAGGCCAATTCCATGCTCCATCCTCAGCTCCTCACAGAGGCCAAAACCTAATTTTACCTGATCTCATGTATGGGCCCATAGTGCTCTGCTGTGCCTTTGGACAGCTTTACCCACGCTATGAACAAATCAGGTCAAAGTGACCATAAAAGACCAACCACTTCTCAGATTAGGGTGTTTCTAAAATTCTCCTGATTTCAAAGACAGCATTCCTCTGTTAACTAGTGAAAATCAAGAAAGAAGAGTCAAGTGTTCTTCTAACTTGGTTACCATATGAAGAAAAAGTTTTAAAAAAGGTAATGTCCAGGGGAAAAAAACCCCAAACCAACAACAAAAAACCCCCACCCTGATCTAAATGTTAACTCTTTAAGGTACCTCCATTGGTACCAGACCTGGCTTCTCCAAACAAGCAGAGAAAGCTGCACTGCTCAGGTGGGAGACCTGCCAACATAGCCAAGGAAAAAGCTGGCCTTAGCCCCTCTTCACCTGGAGGAAATTAAATGCCTGCTGCTGGGTTTTCTGACCTTTCTTCTCACCCAGTTAATTCAAATGTATTCCAAGCACAGGGAAACACAGCCAAGAGAAAGTGGGCTGACTACAGTGCTGAGAGGTGCATATTCACAGGAAAGAGAAATTAAAGCCAGTTTTCAGCATTTCCAGGAAGCATGCTGGAACCTGCACATTGTGTTAAAGGGTAATGGGTAAAGGGCAAAAAACCCTCTCTGAGGCACACTCTGAAACGCTCTGGCCCACAGGGTGACATGGTAAAAGCTCAACAGGACTGGCCATTATTCAGTTAAGTGTGTGGTTGAGCAAATCAAGAAAATAAAAGCCTTCCCAGAAGAATATCCCCATCCCAGCTTCAGTGTCCAGCTTACCTTTTGCCTTGGGCCTAGGCTAATATTTCTGCCAACAACAGCATAAATAGGGTTTCTGACATGAGCCCAGAAGATGAAAGCCTCCTGGAGGCCAGGGCAGCTAGATCTCACCTTGCAGGAGCACACGGAGCATCTGTCTTCCCTCAGGGTCCACACCTGCCCATTCCTCTTGAAGCCACCTTCGTGGGGACAGTCTCCAGTGCAAGATGGCCCAGAGGGACAAAGGCAGTCAAACCCTCCTGCCAGGTTCACACAGGCTGAGTCATTCCAACAGGTGTGGATCTTTAAGGCACACTCATCGATATCTGCAAAACAGCAGATTTATAAAAGCTTCGGGCACATGTTTCATGGAGGAAGTTTTATTTCTGAATTAAGTAATTATTGCTTATTCTCGGTGATAGATGAGAATGCATTACTTTTTATAGCTTCTATATTTACTTGGTAGACTTAAAGCACTGATGGTTTTTAGGTTATTCTTCAACATTTACTTTGATTCCACAAAGAACTCTCAAATGATCTCCATCAGGCTGAATTGTAAATGCTGAGTCTGAGGTACCTTGGTGAAACCATATATCAGTGACAAATTTGAACCTTCAGATAAATGTGCATACTAATTTCCCAGTGACTGGAAACTAGCAAGCAGAGTGACTTTCTGTTAACTAGACCACTCTCTGTTCTGGGTTTTACATCAAAATAGAAGTGCATTATTCTTTATAATTTCCTAGCACAAGCAACATTCCCCATACTAAAGCAGTCAGTTGCATCCTTTTCCCATTGCTGGAAGGTGTAAGTGAATTGGAAAAAATAAAAGAGAGAAAAAAAGAACTTGGAGGCACCTTATACACAAAAAATATGTCTTAAAGCTATGCAGTATGATTTAGCAATGACACAAAGAATAGGTGACAAGAGAAAATGATTACACACCAGAGAAAAGTGAATTACAGTATCCCAATAAATTTGCTCTTGGAGGGTAAAATATAATTATGCAATATGAATTTATCTAGGGAGTTCATGCAGTGTTCTTTTTCTTGCAATGAAAGCTATTAGATTTTTAAGCACATTGCATTGCTAAAAATTGGTGTTTCTTTCAGACAATAACTTCAGGTTTTTCTTAAACAATATATTGGCAAATTGTCCAGATGAAATACCAGTAAACTGGTGGGTCTCTTTTGTTCCAACATGAACAATGAAAACTGTAATCAACAGTGGAAGGAAGGGTGGAAAATAAAACCCTTTAGAAGTATGTGATGGTTTCTGTCATGATAATTCCAGGATAGCATTAGATAAATTCAGAAATCACAAGGAAGAACCACCATACTTATAATTTGAAATTACCTTATTGCTAGGGTGAAATTTTAACTGTTCAGTATTACCCAACAGTATTTTTAACTTCCCTCTAAACCAACACAGTCAAAATAACTTACAAACAAAAGTTACCTAATTTAGGTAGGATGTGATATCCAGTGGCCTTATTTTAGGACAAGTGCCACAGGTTAATGATTCATCACCTCAAAATGTCCTATCTTAAAAGGATTAAGAATTCTCTCATTCTGCTGAAGGAAACTCTTTACAACAATCATATCGCTAAATTCAGTCTGGTGTGGATAGTACAATTCCTGATTTCAATTCACAAATACTCCAGGAACAAGTTGGAAATGTGCTCACACCCTTGGATTTGATTAAATGTGAAAATCAGTCTGCACAACCGAGTCAAAGATTTGGGCTGCCAGAAAATGACTGCTCCTTGTTGTGCTCATAGATCCAAAGGGAAGCTGGAGGCAATTTATTTCACTGCCTTCCCAGGGCTTCACTCCTGGGCTAACCTGTGGGCCAGTCCTTTGCACAAAAGGTCCCAGTGGCCTGACAGCTTGATTCAATTGCTCATCACTCAGACTTGCCTAAAAATGGTGCATTTTGCTGTCCTGAAAGTCTTAATTGACAAAAAAGAACATTGTTGCTCTAGTGCACAATTTAGCCATAACTGAGTACTTGAAATATTCACTGCTGGTGGTGAAAAAGCTGGAGCACTAAGAGAAATTAAAATTTGTAGTTCATTGTTTAACAAGTGCCAGAGTACTGCAGGAAGTTAAAAACCATGAAGACTGACATAAAGAGAACTATGAATGAACTGGTATCAAATAAATTATATCCAAACAGCTACTTTAAAACTTAAAACATTCTCAAAGATATCCCATTTTCCTTTCAAAAGACTTTGACTTGTATTTTTTGTTGAAAACAAAGGTATAAATGAAGTATTCACGTTGCCTTTGGTGGTTTCAACAAGCACCATCAATACTGTCTTCCCTACCACATTAAGAGCTCCTTGACTATAATCTGTATAGGAGGTAGTAAAATAGTGCAGATTAGAAGGGTAGCTTTCACAGCCCAAAACTAAAGGGATTTCACAGATGAAGATAAAGCCATATTGCCTACAGAGTTGCATTTAATTGCTTTACTTATGACACTGAAATCTAATTCTGTTTCCATGTAATTTAACAGATTTATGGAAAGCCAGATGTTAGCAATTATAGAAACTAACATTATTCATGTTTTCAATAGTACAGACCTGTTCACACAAAGCCAACTTAATCTCTTAAGTGCATGCAAAAAGGAAGAACCCCATTTATGTACCTCTGCTGCTGTTCTCCATTTAGCACACATAAAAAGGATGTCCCCATTAAGAGCAGCCCAAACTGGTAATTGGGTGATTCTTGATGAAGAATCAAGCAAAGCATGAACATGAATTCCTAAGTGCTATGCAGCTTTTTGGTTCTTTCTGCAAATAATAGTTTATTATTCTTTTATGGCATTTATTATTTAAAATTTTAGTCATTAGTCAGATATAAATGATTTGACACTGCACTCATCTTCAGCAGAACTTTTAACAGAACTAACTTTTTCAGAATATCCCTTTGGCAGTTTTTTAGTCTATGTTCATTGCATTTCCTAAAGTCAGAACAGACAATGTTCCTAGTAACTTGGGGGGAAAAAGTCTGTCTCTCCTTCAGCCTAAAACCAGACTGGGGGCATGGGGAAGGAAGAAGAGCCCAGCCAAATGCCCTCACATTGTTAGCTCTCAGTTAGGTGCAGAAAATATTTTATTTTAATGAAGATCAAATGGCCATATCAGGGTGAGATCAACATGTAGATGGCTATGCAAAGCATGAAAAAAGTACTTGTATTTAGTGTGAAATTTCTCCTTAACAACTGGAATTAATGATTATTCTTAGGTTATTCTTCAGCATTTACTTTGATTCTACAAAGAACTCTTAAATGATCTCCATCAGGCTGAATTGTAAATGCTGAGTCTGAGGTACCTTGGTGAAACCATATATCATGAAAAGCTTTTTCAGCTTAGGTGTTGAAAAATTAGCCTAGTTCAGCTGTCCAAAACAATAATTTAGTGAATGTGAAAACTACGATGAGACTTTTGCATTTAGCTTATTTTTGTAGTGTTCAAATCCTTGCTTAGCTGAAATTCTCCCTGTCCTGTCAGGTTTCATTTGCTTTCCCACACCTGTTCTCAGAAGATGCAGGCCCAAAACTGGAACATTTAAAGATGGCCAAGGCAAAAGTGCACACAAATCTCATTTCCAATTATACCAACACAAAGTAGGAAGCGGATAAAATATTAATTTATAAATCAAGCAACTTTGAAGAACACTGGAAATAGCAAGAAAACTCATTATTTTCCTATATATAAAGGACAGGACCAAAACATCTGTCTTTATGTTTGGAGGGATTCATTCTTTCATGTATCCTGTCAACCTATGGAAATAATATGATTTTCACACTTGAAATAGGACTTTGCAATTTTGTTCATTACACTGAGATTCTCTGTAGCAAAACCTCCTAATTAACCCCATTAAAAGTGGCAGAGCTTTCCTTACCCTCTCCAGACAGTTCCTTTTCAAGGAGAAGTGAGGATATAGTGGCAACACCCATATTGAGCAGAAATTTGCTTGTACTGCAAAAGCTTTATGCAATTTTCTATCAACAACAGCAGCAGCAAAGGGATTGCTGCCAAGACCCTCACACAAGTGATCAAGATCTCCACTCTTCAAACTCTCCAGCCAGTGCTTCTATAAACAAATGCACAGGCACAAGTGACCATGCACATTTTAGCAATCAGTCACATTTTGTGGATGAAAAAAGAAAGAGAAGAAAACCACCCAAAAGGTGCTCATTCCCAATATGCTCTCAAAGTACATGGACAGCTCAGTAATGTGGGCAGATAAGAAAAGAGAATCAAAATGGAAGCAAATAATCCCCTGAGATGCAATTTCCTTTTCCATCCTTTTTGGCTGTAATGAGAAGTAATTTACCTCAGATATTATGAGAGGTCCCACGGCCACTGCATGTGAATCAGGTAGAAGACAAGCATGACTCTACATATCAACACAAGTTCATTAACTTGCTTTCACTGAAATTTGAAATCAATCCCTGGCTACTTCATTTCTTAGTTTTCAAGGCTATCCAGGTTTTAATTGTAAGACTTTTCCACAGCACCTTATTAAATGTGTGCAAGCAAACCATGCAGTGTGGAGTTTTGTATCATCATGATAAGCTGTTGCAGAAGAAAGAACCCCACTAATGTGCTAATTTTAACTGTTATGGTACATTAAACCATTACAGTATATTGTTAACGTGAAAAATGTAAGCTGGGCTCCCAAACCAATGTATGTACAAGTTAACTAAACTCTGTTTTGACAAATCATTTTTCACAGACAACTTGTCACTTAATGGTTGTCTTGCCTTCTTTCTAAATCAAAGTTATTTGGAGTTGTCCTTGAAAAACTATCACCAAGCTGATTCATTGTTAGCTAGAAAATATTTGATGGTAGTACTTTTATTCTATAGAGGCATAATGGTCTATTAAAGAACAGTGCATAATAAATTAGATTCTGAATGAAGAATTTACTAAAGCTTTCTAAAAATATAGAAATGACTAAACACAATTACCTTGAAGATATGTAACACAATTTTCTGTCAGAATACAAAAATTAGAATTTACTAGATGGAAAGTAAGTAAAATAACCTTTATTTTACAGGATAAAATCCACTGACACCAACTCTGATACTGTGAGCTTTAACACATTCTACAAGCAGAATAGAAGAAAGCTGTAAAATAGCAGCTTCTATTTGGCCATGGATACTCTGTACCACATTCAAAACTTTCTGCCTTCATAGCACTTCCCTATCAACAGATAAGAAAGTAATTCTCAGGCATATGGGAAGATTTTCCAGGGATGGGTTTTTTCCTTTTTGTGTAAAACAGAAAGGGGGAAAAATAAAATCTAACCTCCTTTGCTTTTACTTTCTGACCTAGATAAGAGACACCACTGCAGCATACCATGGAATACATGAAAGCTTCAGGAAGATATTTAAAGTCCATTCAGATCTGACCTGCCAGCACTGCTGCACCCAGCTTTTGTGGGAGACTAATACTTGTGGGGTTTTCTTTCATGAGCTCTTGAGTCCTCCTTTTTCCAAGCTCTCAGTTCCCCAAAGCAGCAACTCTAATCCTGCAGTGAGGTCTAGCTACACTACCTTTCAGGCTGGAATAAATAAATCCTGTGGGGATTTGGTGGGAGGAGGATCCATGTTAAGCTTCCCTACAAAATTTGTAGTGGTTCCTAAAGAAAAAAAAAATAAAACCTGACAGGCACCTCTGCCTTGGTGGTTGTTCCTTCTGTGAGTGCAAGGCCCATTGAAGGGACCAAGAAACAGAAATGATCATGAAAAAAAATAGAATCAGTAAATCTGCACTCCAGGGTCTGAACAGCACTCTACAGACTGGAAGCATCTCACTTAGAGATGGAGATTGAAAAGTATAATTTGCTTTGGGTAGATAGTCACAAATACTGTATCACATGACAGCTCATTATTCTCTATGAAGTTTTATTGTTTCTTTGCCTCAGATTGCAGCCAAGCTCCTATTACAAAATTAAAAAAAAAACCAAAAACCAAACAACGCAGCAGCTGTAGCCTACAGGTTTTAATTGCCAGGCAAACTTTGGTAGCAACTTTGTACAGCAATTGTCTTTTGTCTGCAAGCAGTTTTTCTTAATAACACATTGTGAAAGACCAGGGGCTCATAAAAACACTACTGTGGGAAATCAAATTACATTCTCTTAATTTGAGTCCACTCACCATCACTATATGAATCTGACATCCCTGATAAAAGCTGTCTTTGGTTGATATTTTGAGCAATAGAAGAATTTGCCCAGTCTTGAAGGGGTCTGACTAAGCCACACATCCTTATTATCCAAGCTCTGGTGCAATATTACGACCTTCACTGCCACATTTGCTGATTTACTCAATTGTCCCTCACCAGGCAACAAACTCCCCTGTTTTCTCTTTGTCAATGAGAATTTAGCTTTTAGAAGCACTGAGGTATCACACTTCCCAAATAGATGCTATGTTTCTTAATGTTTTGCAAGCACTGCAGAGATAGTGCAAGCAATGACTCAGCTCCATAACGCCCACATAAAATGGAGGGAAAAGGGGTTAACCAATATGTACATAAATGTATCCAACAAAAGCTACTGGCTGCCTGGGCTTTGGGCAATCAGTTAGAGATGAGTACTCCCTCCCACTGCCTTGTGATGTTTAAGACTCTGTGTAATATTTATTGCTATTATTTTGTAAGAAAGGTTTAATCTTATTTCTTATGTTTTTAGTCTATTTATTGCTCTCCATGTTTGTCCTTCAGGGAGGAACAAAAAATGTTTCAAAACACACTGAAAGACTATGGCTCATACCCAATATACACAAATTCAATATACAATACACCAGGAAAAAATACTGTTGCTAAGCAGATGAACCCTCTTTTATCTGAAACAGAGTGAAAGACACCACTTCTGACTCTAAATGTTCCACCATGCAAACAAGTTCTGTAACATGACATATTAGCTAGAAGGTGCAGTGTTCTCTCTCTGCTGTTTTACCCAATTCTTAGTTGCATTTTGAAATAAACATCAGGGTTTGAAATTTGTCAATATGGGTTAACAGAATCTTCCAATTAATTTTAAAATTATTTTATTTCATTATACTGGTGAAGCAAACTGGTTTATTTCTCTTCCTCACTGGTGCCCTGCAGCAGATGGTTCAGAGAAGCTATTTCATTAAAATAACCCCACTAATTTCACGTTCTGTTTACAACTTGCATATGGCAAGAGGAGCACCTCACCTCACAGACTGCCAGCATGCTGTGCAGGTCAAAATGAGGGCAGTGTGTTTTCATGGAATCTTATTCCTCCAGTCTCCATCAGAACATCTGGGGCTCCTTTTCGCAGCGCCCCACCCTTCAACAGGGATTCAGTGCAAGCAGTACTGACCTTTCCAGAGCCGAGCCTGCCTGGGGGTCAGCCAGAGTCTTGCCTATGTGTCTGTCTGTCTTCTGACATCAGCCTGGCTCTTGATCTTCTGCTTCCCAAATCAGCTACAGGAGGCACAAGGGATGGGGCTCCCCAGATGAGAGGTACAAGCACCGGAAAGGCTAAAAATGCCTCTGACCCCCAGCTGCCTCAGGGCTTTCTGAAAGTTATGTCATGGGGCTTTGACTTCTCACAAAGAAGGTATTTTCAACATTGCTCCATTCATCACTCATTTTACAACATTCAAATAAACCAGAGGAAGACTCTTAACATTTGAGAATTCATTTAGAAATACATGACTTTCATCTATTTTATTTATGGAATCCTGAAATGCTGTAAAATTTGCCATTTTTTACACAGACACCCTCTGAAAAAGTTCCCTGCTGTGATTTTATTGAGCTCCCCACCAGCTTAGGACAATGTGTAAAAAGCTAACTTAGCTGGACAATCTACAAAATATTGCTTTGAAAATCATTATCATTCCTCTGCATTTTTAAATTATGGCACTACCTTATCCCAAGGACTTCTAACAGCCAGAATTCATAAAAGATGGGGATTTTTTTTACAAGTAAATTTATATGTTTTTGTACTAATTTTTATTTTAATTATAGATTTTAAATAATAGAAAAGACCCTTTGAAGTTATGGACATGGTAAATTAAATTTGCAGCATTAAAAAAACCCCAACAAAACAACAACAACAACAACAAACCCTCCCCCCGCAAAAAAACCCACAAAAGGAGAAGAAGAGCTTTAATAGAAAACTCATATAACTGACTTGAGATGAAGTAACTGAAATGCCAAAGAAAGGACACAGTAACAATAGGAGCCAGTTGATCTGTACCTTACAGAAGTTAAAATGGGGTCCCTTCTAAACAGTTTTAAACTCACCTGATGAAATACCACATAGAAATTATGTATAAGGCAAATAACTGAAAAGATGGGCGAACTGTAAGCAGGGGAAAGGCAGAATTACCATCTTCACCATGGTACCCAGAGCCCTAGAGCCAGTGAGGGCACACAGACTGCAGGAGCCAGCATTAACTCCTCATGGAGCCTCATCCTTTGTCCTCCCATAGAAACACTGACAGACTCCTTTGAACTCATTAAAAATCCCTCTCTGTTCACGCTCTTGGGACCTTATTCTGCAAATATGGTGCATAGAGAATTTGACGTTATTTGCATAATTCTAAAAAATTAACGATGAAGATGCTGAAAAATGGAAAACAAGCAAACCAAAGCAACACAGACATGCCACAGATAGGTTCTTCTATCACTGGGTTGAAACCTTGAATTGGAAAAGCACCTCTTCCCCTTTTGCGGGCAGTTGTGCTCCCCAGCAAGGCCACTTCCACTCCAGGTTTCCCAACCCCTTGCTCTGATAAAGGGAGCAGTGCAGTGGGTCAGGCTTGGGACGCCCCTCCTAGCTGGGGGTGCTGACAGACAGACAGCTCGATTCCTGAGACCCTGCTCAGGAACTCCACAGTCTCTTGGGAACACCATGCAGAAGGATGAAAAGAAAGGCTCTCTGATGATTGCTTACCCACACAGGACTCCCCGGCAGGAGAATAGCTTCCATTGTCATGGAAACCGCTTCTGCACTCACAGTGGTACCACCCCGGGAGGTTAACACAGCGTGAATGGCTGTGACACGCAATGATCCCCTCTGCACACTCATCAATATCTGCCTCAGAGAAAAACACAAGCCAGCCGGGAAATTAATTTCCTTTGACACCAATACTGTAGGTTTGGTTTTTTTTTTTAATCTTATTGGTTTGGAGTTTTTTTTAAAGATTTCCTTTAATAGATGGATCAAGGTTTATTACAGTTCCAAACAACAGACATTTAAAGTGTGACTCACAGAACAACAATAAAAAATAACAATAATACATCATGTAATCTGTTACAGACAAGACATTCTTTTACACCATGATTTGCTGAAAATGCAAAGCAAACATGCAGATTTTTTGTTCCTCGTTCGGTTTTTTGTGTTGGGGATCTCTGTTTGCTTTTTTAACTCAGAAATTACATTTGTCTGTGCATTTAAAGCACTGCAGAACAGGCTGTCCACTGAAAAGGCAGTTTCAGCAATATTCCTGCTTTACAAACTGCATGTGCCAGGACACCTTGGAAAGAAAAAGCTTTTTTTTCAAGATTTGTGTTTCCAGCATTCAGCTGAGATATTGGCAGCTCTCTGGAACTGAAGGTGCTCAGACCACTTCACAAACACTGGTTAATCTCTTTTGTTTATGTGATCCAAATAAATACCCAGTACAAGTCTAACAGCGTGTGACAAACAGAAAAAGCAGTCCACGTTTCAGCTGCAATAAAACATTTAGCTGGAAAAGAGTGAGGCAAATGACAGCAAGTCTGTAGCAATGGAAAGATACAGCACGATGAACACCCTGCTGAGTGTCAATAAATGGGCTGTTTTCAGAAAGGGATTTCTCAAATTCCTGCAACACGTTTAATAGAGACTTTGTAATTGCCAGTAACCTCGGCTAATCATGGCTGGCACCTGGCTGCTTCTCCCCTTCGAGCATTTTTCAGCACATTTTGTAGGCTTGTAATTAAAATTAGCAAATTAATTATATGCTAACCTTGTGGTAATTTACGAAGCCATTATATTTTCATTCCTCTATTCAGCTCAAGCTTTTTTTTTTTTTTTTTTAATTTTGGACAGTTTTCAGCTGGGTAACTTATCAATTAAAAGGAGACACAAATTATTCCCAAATAATTCCCACTTTCACCAAGATTTTTTTTTTCTTGGCACACTTAAAATGCGCATAAAAAACCAAAAAAACTTGGTGAAAACAGGTTTGGAGATGACATTTAGCTCCACAAGGATCAAAGGACAAATGTCTCATGATCCTGATGCAAGACTGAGTTAAGGTGATTAACTAACCACAGAATGTAGCTTTTATCTCCATTTCCAAACTACATACACCAATATGGTTTCATGGACTGCACTGGAGTCATGTTGATGTACATGGAAATCAATTTGAATGAAGTATCCTTCAACACAATCCCATTTCCTTACATCTTACAAGCAATACCATAGAGAAGTTCAATTTTTCCTCATTTCAGTAACAATATTTATTCTTGTTGAAATATGGCTGAGAAACCTAAAAAATGCCATTTTCCAAGATTCGAGTTTGCCCTCACTCAAGCATGAACCAAGTTATCTACATAACAGGATCATAAACACTATTTATTTCTAGCTTTATTCAGCTCCCATCTAACAAAAAAGTCAATTTTTAAATGCTTTAAGATCTGTCACTGCTGTCACCTTTTCTGTACTTTGTACCTTGTGGAAGCTAATTTTAGTGTTAAAACACTGCACGAATGTAGCTGTCCATCAACGGTGAGTGCTGCTTGCAAACTCAGACACTTCCAATTCATTACAGCAAATGGAATTTATAACCATGATCTTTTCACGTGTCATGGCTGATGAAACAGGTTTAATCCTATCTGGAAAGTGAATGACTTTGCTACTGCAGGTCAATAGCAAATGAATCCCTCTTCTTACCTTCCTTTCTTTCCCAGTGTTGGATTGGAGAATGTTTCTGTTTGAAGACTGCTTTCTTGCATCAGTCCTGTACTGGACTTCAATCTGTTCAATTTTACATTTTTAATTTACAAAATTAATAGAGAGTTCCTAAAGTTCGTTTCTAAGCTTAAGCCCTTTCAAAAGTATGTGATTTAGGCTCATGGCAAAGGACACTGACTGACTAGCAGTCTGCTTTCCAGAAAGCCTGTCTGCCAGGGTACCAAAACTTAGCTAAGCAGCACTTTCCTCAATAGAAGAAGAGCCATTAGGTCAAAAAGTAAAATAATACACAGAACTCCCTCAAGACTAGATTACTTTACTGTGGCAGCACCATACCTGTTACAGCTTTTGTTCCCTGATGTGTAGGGAGACACTAACCAATTCCTTCAACCAGCAGAGCTAGGAAAGAAGACTTGCTTTCAGTTTTACAGGTTCTTCCTTTACTTCCTCATCTCCTTAAAGCAGTGGAGCTATGCCAGTATTGTCCTACACAGGCTGGGGGCAGTGGGCAAAGGACAAGAGAAGCTATGTGGGCTTTTTGGGAAAATCTGCCATGACAGACACCACTGGTGTGGAAACACTAGGAAAAAACTCTTCAAGTTCTTCACCACTACCAAGGTTAAGCTCAGCACCCCTCCTTGCTCCCCAGCCCAGCCTTCTCCAGCATGCAGGTGCTGGATCCAGGCTGGGAGGATGGTGCAGGAAGGAGAATGGGAAATCAATTCTCCCTCTGCTTCTGGTCAAAGGAATCAAAGGATTCGTTTGGGAGCACATCAGCAGCAGCACCACGTGATGTGACGTGCATGAAGAGCTGTATCAACCAGGAAAACCCTTAACAGCACCTCTGCTTTTCCAACACATTCCTGTTCCTTGAAATTGTGCACATAAACACTTTTTAAAGGGTTGGAAATACCATGGTGAGCTCTGCAAGCTTTCCCATCATCCTGTGCATTGTTTGTAGCATGTGCACAAACATGGGTCAGCGGGCATAGGAAAATACGGTGGATGTTTTAGAAATTGAGATTTATGGTGCTCAGAATACCAAGAGGGAAAAGCAAATAACAGCTTCATAAAATGGTGTGTCATACACCATGACATTATTTAGTTCAGTTAATAGACCACTTCCAGCTGGACATCCTATGTCCTCAAAACACTTTTTCTGAGCATTTCTTCTGCACAGAGAAATGTTGATATAGATAAGAGCCAGTTCAGGGAGTAAGAATCAATTCACTTATCTTCATCATTGCTTTTCCATCTTTAGATTCTAGCACCATATTTGCATATTTGCCTCAGGATAAAAGTCTGGTTTGGTGTTTTGCTATGAATTTGAGTTAGACATACACACTATTTTTGTGTGTTTTGTGTGTGCAGATGCTTACCAGAAAGTACTATATGTACTTTCTTCTTAAAGGTATGTTAAGCTGAAATGAAAGTGTACAGTTCTTACCTGTGAGCGAGAACAATGTAGAAATTATATTCTTTTTCAAAGGAGCACATTAAAACCTGATCAGAAATTCTGTCACTTCACACAGGCCAGAAGAAATAATTGGTGGGCATCTTTTGGCTGTGTTGCCATGCTGCAGGTGTTGCTTGCCCTCAGTGCTCCTGGCAGCAGGATGGGCAGTTTTGTCTGGGCTTTCTGCAGATCTGCATTAGTATCTAGATAGTCTAAAATAGAGTGCTTGAGAGAAACTGCCAATTTAATGTTTCCTTAGGAAGTGGAAAGTTTCATAATCTTAATTTTACTCTGCAGTCTCTGGCTAAATATCTGCACTACCCTTCCATTAAGGGCAGTATTTTTCATTTCTTGCTCTAAGACATGCTGCTTCTACCACCATGACACTGTTTTTGTAGTTTTTTTCACTCAAGCTTTGTTATAACATCCATGTAAAAGGAGATCTCATGCAAACCATCCTGTTGCCTGCTTTTACCTCACTCAGTCATTTGACTGCCATTAGTAGACAACTGTTAATGGATCTGGAAACACTCCACTACAGTGGCTCTGCAAATGCCCATAAATGGCACATTTTTGCACTGGAGAATAAAGGCACCGGTTGGTTTCATATAAGCTCTTGCAAGATATTAATCCTGCCCTTTAAGGACAGGTCTGTAATTTTTACTTTTAGCAGCTTCTTGAATTATTCATATAGGTATTTACGCAGACAAGATAAATAGGATAATTTGTCTCAAAATAAAACACAATGGCTTCAGAACCCTGTGAAAAATTAAAATAATTCAATCTTTTCTAATGCCCTACCACATTTAAGTCACTGTGTGATAATACTAAAAGGAAACCTGATCAGTGTCATGTAACAGCCAGCAATCTACAGTTTCAATGAGACAGAAGAGCTTTATTGTAAAAAATTCATCAAACCATTACTGTATTCTTTTTCATGCAAAAAATAAACATTCCTTATCTTTAGTTTCCACTGACTAGGAGACCTATAAGCAGGAAAAGCGTGTACTAACAAGAAAGGATCACACAGGTCTCAAGCTTCCTGAATTAAAACTGTACCTTGAAAGCTGACTCCATTGCTTCCAGAGCATTTCATCTTTATTTCCCACATCATAGCATTTTTCAACATAAAAACACCAGAATAATGCACCCAGACAACTGAGGCATTAGCTATATTTAAAATACAGCCTCTTCTCATCTCCTACTCCAGCCTAAGCCTCACTTCCACAAGACAGAGATAGCAAAAAGGGATGGCACTGACAGCACTATGCAAACAGTGCTCCTGCTGCACAGGGTTCATTCCACTATTTCAAATAAACCCTGAAAGCAAAGACAACTACTTTGGATGAGAACAGATGAAAAAATCTCTTGCTCTCTAAAAAACTCCAACAAACCCTCCTATCTGCCTACCTCTTCAGTTTTACATAAACTTATATAAAGACTGAATTTTATCATTTATTATTAACCCTTACATTTTTTAGCTCATTAAATCTCTATATTAGCTTTGACAGCTCACTACAAGAGGGGCATGCCTTTATTTTTAAACATATGCAAATGTTATATGCATAATACAAAGCACAAATATAGCACCAGCAGCCACCCTTAAAGTCTGCTAGATTTTCCCAATCCGAGTAGGGATTGGAAAAATCTAGCAGACTAGTTAAAACACTCTGACCTTGTCACAGGTTTGCAACCTAGTGTGCCTGGAATAGCAAGGATACAGCTGGAAGTGCAATTTAGCGGTTAAACAAATGGAAACTTAGAGAACACAGATAACTCTGTAATTAACTTACATTTGAATAATGACTGGTGGCTGTTGCTCAGCCTCATGGGGCCACTTCATCCTTAAGACAACAGAGATATTAAAAACCAGGAAGGACAGGAAAGGCATCTGTCTGAGAACTATCTGCTGGCATTTTTAATCATCACTTTTTAGTTTCACAGCTTTAGGTATCTCAGGCGATGAAGACTGCCCCCACCTCTGCCTGCAGCAAGCTTTGGAATAACTGCTTAGGAAATTTTTCCTTGACATTTAGCCTCCTTTTTAATTATGTTCATTTTAACTCATTAGGAGATTCGGGGCAAACAATTAACACCAAATAACATATTCCTCTCTCTTGAGTAGTCATGGCTGTTTTCACAGACTGATTTTAATTGCTTTATATTTATATTGGCCTCTTCAGTTCCTTCTCGGGCAGGAATAGTTTTGCCTGTATAAATGGTACAGGCTTTGGTCCATTTTCCTACTTTGAGGATACAGTGGAAAACCATAAAATTTTTAATTTGTTAAGATAATGAATGAAATTCACATTCATTAATAATCAAACCCACACAAACAGTTTAATAGCACTATATGGCTTTCAGGGATGAAATGTGTGCTCGCCATCCTTTATAATTAAAAAACAGCTGTAATATGCTTTATTGTGTAATTTTGGACTGGAATAAAGATTTTTAATCATTTGAAACTCATGTGCAAATTCAGAATGATGAGCTCACCAAGAATAAATGGAATTAAACCAGTATCAGAATAATAACACAGACTAGTTGTACCAGCATTTTTTAAGATTAATTCTTTTAATATATAACATCGAATTTATGGAAATTCATTTTAGTACTTTATATACTTATACAGTCCAAGATGATGTCTTTATAAGTTTTGTGCATCTCTCTCTCATACCCTCATGCTCACTGATTTCCATGCTAATTTTGCAGCACACTTGGAGTATGCAACTGAAAGATCCTGGCTCATTCAAATAAATTTCACTTCACAAGACTGGAGCTGAAAGAATTTTTTTCTTCTCATATCTAAAGATTACTGGGTGATGTAGGACATAAGAACTGGAAGGAGACCACTCAGTAGAAAGCCTGGCAGGGTAAGGAACTGTTCCATATTTAGTATTGCATTGGAGTTTTCATTGCAAACAGGATTTTAATTATCACTCCACAAGCCAGAAAAAGTCTGTCTTCACAATTAGTGGGTTAAGTTTCAACCTGAGGCAGAGACTTTCTGTCAAATTTGAGGCTGATGGTCAAACTTCAGGACAGAAGTTCAGCTCATTGCCTACTATCACCTTGTACCTGCTGGCAGCATCCCACAGTTCTCCAGGAATGTCCTCTTACTCCTTTTCACATTATGCTGCTCCTAAACATGCTGAAGCACTTTGTCAGGACTCCGAATTTAGTGGTTTTTCTACCTAGTTAGGAACAGAGTGTGTTGTTCATGCTACAGTTACCCATGTAAATCAATCTGGTAGCATTTCTGCAGAGAAAGTGAAGCACAGACCGCTAGTGAATCAAAGACCACCATGATTTAATTTCTATAATATATATACCAATAATATATATTTATTGGTAGAGAGATATAATGTGCAATCAACAGGTGAGATAAATAAGGCAGAGAAAGATACAAATACCTTTCCAAAGTTCTCCAAAGCCAAACTGTGAGAAACTTCTCAATTTCGTAATTCCAGTCCACTGTCCTGCCATTCAGGTCACCATTCTCTATTCCCTATAAAAATATTCTCAAGAAACCAGGCAGAGACAAGGCCAACTTTTGCTACCTTCATGATCCATGAACATGAGCTTTATTTTTTAAGAATGTTCAGTATCTTCATCCACAATTGCTAATTCAATTAAATTGTGATACTGGAGTTGTAGCTGCATATATTATATATAAGCGACTATTCAGAGTATTGGATATGCATACTAGAATAAAATGAAAACCAAGATCAATAGGAGAGGTCTGTTGTGTCAAGGAACTTAAAGCACACAGCAGGTATTCTTCTACACAGCCAGGATTATACAATTTTTTTTAAAGTTCAAACCCATTCCTAAAGCAAACTACTTTCACATAGACAGCTGCTTTAAGCCTATTGAAAGCATAACTGCTGTAAAGTCAGAGGCATTGAATTTACAATGACTGGTAAAACCATACTAAAAACTTACTACAGATTGCACAATTACACTTCAGAAAATCTGCATGGCAAAATCCATTAAGTATCTCATAAAAAGACTAATATATCAATGAGAATAAAAAGTGCTCTCGGCAAGAGATTTTGGCATCCTGCAATTAAAGAGTTGTGCATTCTTTGCCAAGATCACAAAATTTAAGAATAATCACGGGGGAATTAAGAATAATTTAAGAATAATAAAGGGGACAGATGTTAAGACAAAAGAGCTGCTGGGTGCCAAGCAGCTGGAACACAGCTTGGCACAAAAGGAACTGGGGCTCCTGGTGGACACCAAGGCGAACACCAAGGTGAACATGAACCAGCAAGATGACTCTGCTGTGAAGAAGCTGGATAGTGTCTTCAGCTGCAGGAAATAAAGAACTGCCAGCAGGGTGAGTGAGGTGCTGGACCCAGTTCTGACCTCCCCAGCACCACAGAGGGATGGAACAGCAGTGGAGAGACCACCCTTGGGACTGAGGGTGAGTGAGGGCTGGGGCATCTCTCACAGGAGGAAAGGCTGAGAGGGCTGGGCCTGGTTAGGCTGGAGACGAGAAGGCTCAGAGCGATCCTACAGACACATATGAGTACCCAAGGGTGCCAAGAGGAGGGAGTCAGGCTCCTCTGAGCAGTGCCCAATGACAGGAGCAGGACCCAAGGGCCCACAAAGTGAAACACAGCAGGGCCCATGTGGCGTCGTATGTTTTAGAAGTATTTATATGAGTTCAGTTGTAAAATTAGTTATCCCTTTTGTAAGTTTAAAATATGGTTTGGTCCTCGGTTCCCCCCATGTAATCCCCTCACAATGGTTTCTCCCCAAGCTGTTTACCCCTTGTTTTCTCGCCAATGGCTTGTCCCTCAAGACGACTGATCCCGTGATCCTTCCCTTTATGCCCTTATAAGTTCGTTTCCTCCCTCCTGGTGCTGCCCACTTCCCCTGTCTATCATTGTAACCACCCCCCCTTTATTTCGAGAATTTTCCATGTCAATCATCATTAACTCAATGTATGACTTGCCTCCAGAGTCTCTTCCCTCCCCTATGTGATTGTCATTCGTCCAGCTGTGTCTCGTACTGATTTTTTTTTTTTTTTTTTTTTTTTTTTTATGTGGTTTATTGGTCACTTTATGTCTCCTCCTATCATGCCCACTCTCTTTATCAGTGCCTCCCCAAGCCGTCCTCCTCCGACACCCGTCCCTAGTCCCACCTGGGAAATAAAGCACCTTGGCATCCGCACAAGTGTCCACTCTCTCCTTCCTTTATGTCGGGACTGCATAGCCACGCTGTCACCTGCGCCACCCACGCCACAGATGGCACCACTACCCGAGGGTTTTCGAGGAGAACCCGGGAGTGGCAGATCTTGTGGTCACCTCTGGCCACACACTGGGAGCGGCTAGCGGCATTTGTCCAGCTCCCGTGGCCGCAGAGCAGGCTACAGGCCCATGGGAACATCAGGAAACACTCCTGCAGTGTGAGGCTGCCCAGGGCAGGCTACAGGCCCATGGGAACATCAGGAAACACTCCTGCAGTGTGAGGCTGCCCAGGGCAGGCTACAGGCCCATGGGAACATCAGGAAACGCTCCTGCAGTGTGAGGCTGCCCAGGGCAGGCTACAGGCCCATGGGAACATCAGGAAACGCTCCTGCAGTGTGAGGCTGCCCAGGGCAGGCTACAGGCCCATGGGAACATCAGGAAACGCTCCTGCAGTGTGAGGCTGCCCAGGGCAGGCTACAGGCCCATGGGAACATCAGGAAACACTCCTGCAGTGTGAGGCTGCCCAGGGCAGGCTACAGGCCCATGTGAACATCAGGAAACACTGCTGCAGTGTGAGGCTGCCCACGGAAGCTGTGCAGTCTCCGTCCTTGGGGACACTCAACATCTGGACGTGGTCCTGGCTCCAGGTGGCCATAGCTGAGCTGTGGGGTTGGACAAAATGACTCCCAGAGGTCCCTTCCAGCCTCAGGCATTCCTCAGCCCCTGATTCTGCCTCAGAAGGAATTCTCACTTGAATAAAAACTGATGAACTGCACAGGCTGCAGGCTGAAGATTGTTTCATCAGAGCCACAAAAGATGAATGAAAGCTCTTATAAAAGCGGACACTGACAAACAGCATTCTCCACTCAACTTAGCAACTGCCTGCAACCCAGTGCACTGCACAAAAGGAATCATTCAGGTGACACTGGCTTTGTGTGTAAAAGCTTCATGGATGAGCCTCAGCATTATTATCCAGTGCCATCAGACATCATGCACAATCTCTAGGTACAATGCATAAGCAATATATCACTCCATCTAGCACTTGAAATGCTGAGTTTCAACATCAGTGATAGAAATAGCCTATTATCTTATCTAGAACATCCCATGACGGAGAATAGCTGTTCCCTTCCATAAATTCTTTGGTGATTTGCCTCAACCAATTTTACAACAGCTCACATGATGAGTCCTCCCCCACTTCATTGAGAAGATTATATTGCAGCCCAATAGTGCACAGTGGTAGGAAGTTCTTTTGATTAGTTTGAGCCTTCTAAAAATGAGTATATCAAAATAGCATTTGTAAAAAAATTTCACTGCTAACAGGAGGTAGCAGCTGATGAGAAAATAATAAAGAGCACATTTTCTTCACTGTGGCTGGGGTGGCTAAATGTCATTCTCCTTAAAATTCCCATATATACCATTGTGCCAAAGGGCACACGAAGCAAATCCAAATTACAGGTTTAGATTATAATAGTGTGCACACCCTATAGCACCCCTGAGAATTTAATAATAATGAGAAATAGTCTCAATTAGTTTTTTAAAATCTTGAACTGATTAACAGCTTCAGAAAAGCATTTTCATTCATACAGTAATAAATTCTCCCAAGGAAGCAAATCCCCAAACAATCAGTATAAAATGAGCTCTTGAAATCATAAGCAGAATAATGTAAAGCTCTCTGCATCCTTAATTAGGGATAGAAATGGTTCAGGAAGGGCTGATCAATAACGTGCAAATGATAAAAATGCATACTTTTGGAGAATGTGTGAACACAGTTTCATAAAAAGATGAAATCTTTGGTGGGTCTTCCACACAGCACACTGAATTGCAACTGCTCTCATCAAAGGAAGATCCCCAGCCACCTTGGAATAAATAGATTTATTTCTGATAGTAAGAAGGGTGAAGAAAAAGACCCCATAATGATACCAAATAACAGAAGCCTGAAAGGGCTGCTTAAGAGAAATCAAGACTCTTGCAGCACTTTGCCTATCTCCTTGTGTTCATCATGCAAGTAAAAGACGTTCTCTATTTTGGTCAGCTTGAACTTTCTCCAGCCCTAGCACCTTCCATCTTATTGTATTTGCAATACAATAAGGGTGCTCTGTGGCAGGAAGGAAAGATGAATCTGACTCCATGTTCTCAGAAGGCTAATTTATTATTTTATAAATAAAATAGCATATTTCACAAATATATTTTATAAATAAAAATAGTATATATTTTATAAAAAAATATAGTATTTTATGATACTATATTTATTAAATAGTACTAAATTAAACTATAATAAAGAATACAGGAAGGATACTTACAGAAGGCTAAAAAGATAATAATGAAAACTCGTGACTCTTTCCAGAACTCTGACACAGCTTGGCTGTAATTGGCCAAGAAGTCAAAACAATTCACATGAAACCAATGAAACAATCTCCAAACACATTCCAAAGGAACAAACCACAGGAGAAGCAAATGAGATAATTATTGTTTTCCTTTTTCTCTGAGGCTTCTCAGATTCCCAGGAGAAAAATCTTGGACAAAGGAATTGTTCCAGAAAATATGAATGCCACACGTCTGTTCCCCACCACCCCCTGCATTTCCATTTCCCCGCGTTCCCAGCCCTGTCACACCATGGGCACAGTCACAAAAAGCACTTTGACGTCATCAGCTCCATGCACAACCCTGGAAGTTTGAGAAACACAGAAAAAGTGTGTTAGAAACACATAGAAAAAGTGTTCTTCCCCTGTTAAACCTGGGCAGTGCCATGTCACTGTGATATTTTCTGAAAAATCCTTTCACCAGGATTTCTTCTCCTGGGAAGTTGAGAAGCCTCAGAGAAAAATGTAAATAAGAATTATCTGATTGCTTCTAATTGTGTTTTACTGCTTTGGAATGTGGTAGGAGATTCTTTCATTGATTCCATGAGAATTGTGTTCTCTTAATGACCAATCACAGCCAGCTGTGTCAGACTCTCTGAGAAGTCACGGGTTTTTATTATTCATTCCTTTCTAGCTTTCTGATGTCTCCTTTCTCTTTCTTTAGTATAATTTTAGAAATATAATAATATAATATAATATAATATAATATAATATAATATAATATAATATAATATAATATAATATAATATAATATAATATAATATAATATAATATAATATAATATAATATAATATAATATAATATAACATAATATAATATAATATAACATAACATAACATAACATAACATAATATAATATAATATAATATAACATAATATAATATAATATAATATAATATAATATAACATAACATAATATAACATAATATAATATAATATAATATAATATAATATAATATAATATAATATAATATAATATAATATTCAGCCTTCTGAGAACAAGGAGTCAAATTCTCATCTCTCACCTCATCCTGGGGACTCACAACACAACAGTGCCACATTGCACTTCACTACATAAGCAGAGTCAACATGTTGCAAAAAAATCTACAAAAGTTTACTAAACCAACACAACATATCCACTGACGCCTTCAGAAAGAAGGTGAGAATTCATCCCAGATGCTCAGCTGTCCTGTGCATCCTCAGGAGTCAGTAAGCTGAGACAGACTTTACAAGGCCAACTGCTTAATGTCTCCTGTTTTCTTCTGCACCTCAAATCAGAATTTGTTCCAGTGCTAAACTTATTTGTGCTATATAATACATTTAAAAATGGTAAACATTTATATGTGCTTTCAATCAAGCTAGAAAGATTTCCCCCGAGAAGACTCAAAGTTCCAAGTCTTAGAACCCTTCTTAGGGTTCGTAGGGTGAACTTCCTATTTCACATGCACTTCTAAACCTAATTAAGGAGAGTAAAGTACATCAGTGTCTGTAAAAGCACCATGTTGCATCCAATGTTTCTCCCAGGTGAAGAACTCAGTCATTACTGTTACCCTTCTTTTTAAATAGCGTAATGAATATTTCCAAATAAATAAAAAGTGCCTTTTCCCTTAGTATAAAATGTGCTTTTTGAAAGCATATGCTTTCTCTTTCAATGTTAATTACAGATTGAATTTTTAACTTCACTAAACCATTAGTTGTGACTTTGATCAGACCCCAGTTCCCCCAGCCTGGGTGCTGCTTCAGACATCAATAATTCTAATTAAACCAACTCTGAGATATGACTACATCATTTCTCTAAGCAATTAAAAATGTGCAACTGAAATAAGTAGAAAATCTTAAAAGGAAAGCCAGTGGACTCATATAATAATAATAATAACAATAACAATAACAATAATAATATTGTTATTATACATTGCACTTCTACATTGTCCTTCATTCTTGGATGTCAAAATACTTCTTAATAGCATAATACTTTGTCAGGAAAAGAAAAATATAAAAAGCCTCTATTTATTTTCCTATCTGAAAGGGGTTTAATTATTCATGATGAAGATACAGTCACTGCTTGCTGCATGAATAAGACCTCCACACACTAAAACTACACATTTATCCAAATTGATTTTGTGCCCTTCATTTCATTAAATTAACAACGTTTTATTATACCTAAGTTGAATTCAATTTTTTTCATTAGCATTTCCAAAGGAAGAGCTTCCTCACAGCAGTCGTTTTTACAATTTGAAGACTTCAGTATCATTTACTCTCTTCAAATGCACTAAGCTATAGAAGAAGCGTCCTCAAAAAATGTATCTGCAAAGGCTGGAACGTTAGATTTTGCTGGACTAGGAGGATCACCTTGAACTTTGCAGGATCTTAAACAACTACATGGGCTCACCATTAGTGCTTGAGGGCTTGGGGTGGCTGGAAAGACTTTGTGAATCTCGCTAGATGAGTAAATTTGGGATTAGAAGCAACAGCTACTTGGGGTCTAACACTGGTGTTACAACTGTCCCTGTGTTTTACTGTCACCATCATATTTTCTGAAAAATCCTCTTCGCCCAGGATTTCTTCTCCTGGGAAGCTGAGAAGCCTCAGAGAAAAAGGGAAACAATGTTGTCTCATTTGCTTCTCCTGTGTTTTGCTGTTTTGGAATGTGGTTGGAGATTGTTTATCCAACAGGTGAATTGCTTTGACTTAATGACCAATCACAGTCAGGCTGTGTTGGGACTCTGGAGAGTCAGCCACAAATTTTCATTAGTATCTTGTTAAGCCTTCTGTCTGTATCCTTTCTCTATTCTTTAGTATCATATCATATCATATCATAAATTAGCCTTCTAAGAACATGGAGTCAGATTCACCATTTCCTTCCTGCCATGGGGCACCTCAAAAATACCACATTCGATCTTAAAAAACTTCTCTGCATTTCTGTTTATCTGCAAGCAAATGTTTTTGATACTACAAAAGCCTTTAGTAGCTCTTCGCACACACTTCAGACAGTATGTAGATGAAAGAATGAATAAACAAAATGCCATCATTTCACAAAGAGATTTCATATATGGATATAAGTACATGCACAGTCTGTGTTTCAGAGCTTCATTATCAGTGAAATGAGGTTGATCTGCAGCACAGGGAATACCAAACATAAAAAAAATCCCAGCTGTCCTATGCATATTTATGCATTTAGGAGCAAGACTAATTTAAAGGGGGGGGGGGGAAGTCAGTGTAAACAGAGCACTTATCCTGTCCCTTTAGATTTCTGTCCTTAATTGCTCTGGATATGCATCTTTCTTCAGAGACTGTGGTCTCCATCCTGCACATTAGATCCAGAGCAGAGACTTGGTGAGGTGAGCTACTCCAGACAGTGTGACAGCTGTGACTCATGTCATGAACAAGGACAACAGCAGTGGTGGCTCAGCCACGACCATCAGAGGATGTGAGCAAGAAAAGGGTTGTAGGGAAAACTGTTTCACAGTAGAAGATTCCACCTTGGCTAACAAATAGCAACAGACAGTGGAAATCACTCTTAGGGCCACATGAAATCACCTAATATGTCTCAGTCTGTAAGATTTAAATCACTCAAGAGTCAGTAAAAAAGATGCTTACTGCCTGACAGTGACTTAGGACAATGGTGGCTCTAAAACAGATGAGCAGATGAGCAGATGAGCACTAAGCACCAGTAAAGCATGTGGCATGCAACTGGCAAGGAACCTGGGACCACCAAAGCAGAATATAAAACATCTGGCTTTCCAAAACAAGCTTTTCACAGATTGTGAAACACAGCAGAGAAAAGGCAAAATGAGAGATTTGCATTTTATTTGGTTCTTAAAATGTGCCAACTTAGAAATCCTATAGACTGTCACCCAAATTTATGAAATACGGTAGAAGACGCCTACTTTACTTATCCTTCAGTTATTGAACATATTACCCCAAAATGCACCAGTCTTTTAGATGCATATCTTATTTTCTGTTATATCTAGTCAAAATACCGATTTTGTATTTTTTTTAATATGGGGTCATTTATCATACCCCTATGGATACTTTCCTAGTAAAATTACATTATTTTCCAGTAACTGAAAATTTGGTCTCTCACAGATTTTCAGTTTTAGGAATAATTTTAGTTCAAACCACATCATCAATGAAGAGTTGGGTTGCTTTCAGGCTATAATTCATCTAACACCTCCTTCAGATGCTTCCTTAGGAGAAGCATCACGCATTAGAAACCCCCACTTCTCTCCACTCACTGTAACAAGAGGTTTAGCTGACTACCTCAAGGCAGACAGCCATGATCTCTCTCATTAGAACAAGGTAAGAACAACTCTATCTCAGCTGGCAAAGCGTGAATCTACACGAGAAAGACTCAGTGAACTGTGCCAAAGGGGTCTGCAAATGTAAATTACGTGTCAGAATCTGAGACTAATTCAGACTGGCTGGGGTGTCAGAGATCTCTGGACCAAGCTGCTGCATCCAGCAGGGCTCGTAGTGAGGGCAAATTGTCACCCTGATTTTTACGTTCTTGTAACGAAGTTTCTCACACCCTGTATGTAAATAACTTATTGTTTTGCATTCTTTTATAGAAGAACAAAAATTTAATAAACTGTTTGTTTTGTTCAGTGTCATTGGAGAGGTGGCACTGTTACCCTCCAATCCACTGTAACTTTTGGAAATCTATAAATGTTGGAGTCAGAAATTAAAAATTCTCTTTTCACCTTGGAAGAGCTGCGTGTCTGCGTCGTGTTATTTTATGTCCTGTAGTGACATCAAACCAGAGCTGCTCAGCTCAGAGCTGCAGGAGTGGAAAACCACCCTGTTCCAGTTTAGACGTGTCCCCTGGAGGTGTCATGCCCTCCTTGGCTGATGCACTTGTGCAGGAGCAGCAGGAACAAGTGCACAGAGCTCAGCGGCTGTGGGGAGCAGGTCCAGACACCCATGGGAGCACACCTCTCAGAAAGCTGAACATAAATCTGAAGGGCTCATCTTCAGGGCATGGAGACAAGTAAGCTACTGGGGCTGTTTTGGCCTCTTTAATGGTCCAGTGGGGAACCTTAGACAGAGGAAAGAGTTTAAAAGCTATGAAAACAGGGTTTCTAAGAGTGCTTTAAGGGAGATATATTTTACAGTAAGCCTGCTTTTTATTTTTCTTTTACCCATTTTTATATCTTCCTGCTTTCTTCCTTCCATTTTATTTTCTGATATAGAATAAAAAGTTCATGTGACAGTATAAAGAAAAGTTAGCACAAGGAAGAGTATTCCATGCACTCAGTAACACAAACTCTGCCATTCTGCATACCATGCTTTGAGCTTTGTCCTAGGCTAGCTCTTTTTTGGTTGCTTTGACTATTCCAGAAAAGTACTCCTACCCTTTCAAAGTCAAACAACCCACACATGCTCTGCTGGCAAAACCTTGATCAAGTTTCTTGCCTTCTTGCACCTGCCAGTGATCATCCACCACCTCCTTTTAATTTTTTTTTCCCCACTAACACCTATGTAACAGAGTTTTTGGCCTAAGAACGCATGGAACATTCCTCCATTTCCAAGATGGGACTAGAATCTTCTGAACTACTTTAAGAGCTTTCATATTTTATAATCTTTTCCATCAAAGTTTAAATTTTTACCTTCATTTATTTTGCTTTTAGTCAAAGGCGTCTCTTTGAGCCCTGTTAGAATACTGAAAATATTAAACAAGAACTGGGTTTCCTAGGAAGAACTGAATATTTATGTCTTTATTTTTCAAGTTCACTTATGATGCTTAAAAAATATTAAAAAAATAAAATTGCTTCCTCCATTAAAGGCCATCAAAATAGTACACAGTGTACAAAGAAATCCCTTTTCCAATCTCTGCCAGCCCTGGAGCAATCTACAGCAGCTATTTCCTGACACATAGTTACACAGGCAAGGACAAAGAGAAGTGTCCTTGACCACAAACATTAGACCGACTTTAAGGATCAGAATTTTCCAGAGAGAAGTTTTCCAAGAACCTAACCCTGGCTGTGTCAATACCAGAGACCATCTTGTGGTGACAACCATTTCAGCTTCTGATTTCAAATTGCTATTCATTCACCTTGACATAACAATTGCAAAGGTACCGTTTTCCCTAATGCAATTCCCCTCCTGATGTGGAGATACAGGATCATATTTGAGCTCCAGGGACTGCAGTTTCAGGAAGGACATGCAATCCCCTAGAGTGCTACCTTCCAAATATCTCATGTCAGAAAAAATAAACACAAAAAAGTCAGGATAGAAAACTTAATTCTGAATGAAAATTCCATCCTTTTTTATTACATCAAAGCATGTCCTGTTTGTTGCAAAGGTGCAGTTTGGCACTTGGATCAAAGCATCTCCTGGCTCTGTTGTATTGAAGTGTCAAACTGTTCCACTGCAACACTAATAAGAAATGCTTTGATGTACTTACATATACATGTGTGTGTGTGTGTGTGTGTGTGCGTGTGTGTGTGTGTGTAAAGTACTTTAGTAATTACTTAGTAACCCATAATATTTTAAAAATAGTTTACCCAACTATAATTTCTCATTATGATATGTCAGTGAAGTTACCCCAACCATTACGTGACTGTTACTGACCTTTTATCAGGCAAGATGGAAACAAACTCTAAAGCAACCTTTTGAAATGCAGACATTTCCTGTGGAGGGGTATTTGGTGTGTCCATCAGAGAATGCTGTGCAGGGGAACAATGACAGGGCTAAAGAATATCACTCAAGTGCCTCCTGATTAAATTAGAGTTGAGGGACATGCTCATCCTGAGCCAAATATCAAGAAGAGAAGAAATGGTGCTTTGAGAAGAGCTGGCCTGGAGCCTGCCATGAGATGCCCATCAGAACAAGTCCACAGAACGATCTCCTACCCCTGGTAAATTGTGTCTCCACAGGTTCATATCAAATCATACTGATCTCATTCCAAAACAAGTACTTCCAAAAGATGACTAAAAAACGGGGATCCCCGATTCCCTCCCTGGATAGCAGAGTCCTGGCTCTGCTCCCCAGCACCAAGAGCAGCTCCTGCAACTGCCAGGGCAGAGAGCACATCCCTCCAAGAGCACAGAGTCCTTCCCAGCCCCTCCCAGCTCTGGGGGGCATTAGCCTTCCCATCAGGGCTCTAGAACAGGGCACGTGTTCAGCTCCACTGGGATGTGCAGGAAGGGAAATCAAAACACTCAACATGTGTCAGCCTTGGATCTCTGGGGAGAACTGTGTCCCTGATTTTTTAAGTTTTTCTAAGCCTTCTGATGTTTACATTCTTGTGATGAACTTTCTCACGCACTTTATGTAAATAACTTATTGTTTTGCATTCTTTTATGGAGGAGGAGACATTTGATGGACTCTTGGTCTGTCCAGTGTCATTGGAGAGGTGGCACTGTCACCCTCCAACCACTGTCACTTTGAAATCTATAAATGCTAAAATCAGAAATTTAAAGACTCTCTTTTTACCTTGAAGAGCAGTGTGTCCACGTTGTGTTATTTCGTGTCCTGGAGCGACAGAGGACAATTTCCAAACATGTTGTACTGGGTTTGTGTGGCCAGGATTCAGTAGTGAGGGAGCTACAGGGGTGGTTTCTGTGAGAAGATGCCAGAAGCTTCCCCCCATGTCCAGCAGAGCCCCTGGAGACTCCAAGATGGATATGTCTGGATCCTCCTCTGATTTATTAGCAATAAATTCAATTAATTTCTCTAATTCAAGCTTGTTGTACCTCTGCTGGTATTTGGTGAGTGATCTCTCCCTGTCTTTATCTCAACTCGTGAACCCTTCATTACATTTCCTCTCCCCTATCCAGCTGTGGAGGGGAGCAAGAAAGAGGCTTTGACTCAGGGGAGCTCTGTTGGGCAGAGCAGGTGCTGGTGACACCACAGCTGTGGGTTCAAACCCTGTGTGAACCATGCACTTGAGAGCTGGACCTGATGGACTTGGTGGGTTGCCTCCAACTCAGAATGTTCTGTGACCTGGTGGGTGCCTGGCATCCAGACAGCGTCAACCCAGTACAGACAAATCTCTTTGCAATCTCACATTTTTCTCTGTAAAAATGATTAGAAAGTCAATTTCAGGCTTCAGATTAACAGTCCTGAAAATTTTATTAAAAATAAATCCAATATTATAATATTGATATTGATAATACTATTGATAATAGTTCTCCTAATTTTTTAGTTCTGCTTCATAGTTCCAATACATGACTACAAGTGAGGGAGAGCAGAGTACATTCTTGGTTTAGCTCTACAGAGGACTCCCTCTGAAGCTGCTGAGAGACAAAGATCTAGTTGACAGTTTTTCCTTCTAACTTGAAACAGTTTTTACCATTTCCAAGAAAACTGAATAGACTTTCACATCAAATTATTCAGTTGGATTGTTCAGATACACATTATTGTTCTCATTATTCACTACCTTCTTATTTGTCTGCACCACCCTTTTAGCAAAACACAATATAATTTTTCTTCTGATTTTAGACATCCCCTTTGGTTCTACAGCTCATAAAATTCTGCTTCTTGAACAGCATAATGCTATTACTTCATCTTTTTCTCTATTTCTGCATAGCTTATCTCTAAAGCTTGTGGTCTCCATTGATTTATAATTGCTTACCATTTACTATACTGATAGTTAGAGACAATTTACTGATACACATTAGCACAAGGACAGAAAAACAGTTGTCTATGTCAATAACTTATTGCAAATATATCTGAGGAATGTCAGAAAATAACTGATTTATATTCTGAAGCACTGGTTGTCAAATGCTACTTCTGCTTAC
The DNA here is from genome assembly GCF_901933205.1 of Camarhynchus parvulus. Lineage (NCBI taxonomy): Eukaryota > Metazoa > Chordata > Aves > Passeriformes > Thraupidae > Camarhynchus > Camarhynchus parvulus. Next base: position 4,614,988 of record NC_044575.1, on the reverse strand, counting down.
ATTAAAAGGATTGATAAATCATATATCTCATAATTACCTTTTAAAAATTTATTTTATGATGATTTTAAACGTTCATGTTTTCTCTGGTTTTATATTACTTCTTAACACAGTATGCAGTCTTTGTGCAGACATAAAGGATTTTAATTCATTTTGGTTTCTTAAGATAATTTGGGCTGTTGCTACTTGTTGCAGTTTCTCCAATTTGTACTCCAATTTCACGGCTCAACACTGATATCTGTGCTAGTACCACTGTTAAACCATGAAAAGCCAACACGACAAGAAAGAAATATATACCAGCAGCAATACTGAAGATGAGATTTTAATATTCACATTCCTGAAGAACTTCTAAAAGTATTTTCAGATTCACAGGACGAAATACTACAAAACACATCAAAACTTATCTTTTGACACATAAACATTTTCTCTAAAAGTAAATTCCAACTTAGCTGCATCAAGAATTTGTCATTCACTCAACATGTTATAGGTACTTGCTGCAATATCCATTTCACAGACAGAAAAATGAGCCTGGAGTGATGAGGGAAGCGCCTCCAGTCACTTAAGTTAGTGGCCCAGTCAGGACTAAAATCTATATTCCATGGATTTATTTCCTGACAGTAGACATTAAATTACATCACGGCAGCAACACTTCGTAAATATGACAGTTTGGATCAAGCTTAATAATTAATATATTACTTGAAACTCTATTAAGCAGCCTGAACAAAATTTGTTATCCAGAAAAGACTGAGCAATTTCATAGATAGAAAAGAGAGCACCTTTCATTCCTGCTATTTGATACTAAATTAAATGCCTTGTCTTTTCTAAATATAAGTAGCTTCCCATTTGCATTATAATTATACTGTGAAACTTTCTGTAGATAATGAATTAAGTTTAGGGAGCAGCATTTTGGCCCTTTAATCTCTTGGGAAAGATGGAAGCAAGGTGGCAGGAAAGAAAAAAGAGAAAATGAGAACAAATGATGAGGTTACAAAAAGCATGTGTGAAATGATGATAACAGTTCAGACCAGCCCCAAATAGCTGATAAAGACATATTTCCATGTATTAGTACTTCTAATAAATAACAAATTTCAGCTCTGAAATGAACCTACTTGTAAAACTTGCTTTGAAGACTGTTCCATGTCTCACTGCTTCAGCTCCAACAGTCCACAGGCTATTCCATCCGCACAGAAAGGACAATACTTCAGGGTAACTAGGAACACTCTCTTTTTCCAGCCCACTGGATTTTCTCAACTTTTTAAAAATGAGCAAAAAAGCAAAAAAGGAAAGCATTTTGGTGCTCGAGTCCTACAGGGGCTGTGCCACTGATCTGCTGGTGATGATGGACATATTATTGGAATTTATATCCTGCAAAGACTATTTGGGATGGGGATGGGGAGAGAAGCATCACACTCAATCCTCCTCACATCCAGGGAGGTGAGAGACAGGGAGAGATGAGCAGTGAGAGACAGGGAGGTGCAGCCAACCCTGGATTAAACATTTATTGCTCCTGGAGGCCAGGAAAGACACCCCACTACCCTCCTAGGAATCTCTGTCCATGTTTATCACCCTGGGCTAAGCCTGCTCTGGGAGGAAGGGAGATGTGCCACACCTCAAGCACAGGGAGTCATCCTGAATCAAAAATTTGAGATTAAAAATATTAGTAGCCACTCTGTAAGCCACATACAACCACAAACAGAAATGCTCTGCCCCATGCCTCTGACCAAAAGCAGCAACTACAGCTGGGTCAAGGGTGTGCTCCCAAGAGCCCAGCTCCAGGGCAGGATTCTTGGAGCACTCCAGTTAGCTGGCGCTCCAAAAAGCTTATTACAGAGTTTAGTTACAATGGCTTTAGTAAAAGTGCAAGGCTGGCTATCCCTGATAAGGTAGATAAATTGGATTCATACAGAAGCAGAACTTTTGGCCTCTAGGACATTGTACATGTGAAAACAGGAGCATCCACAGACATACAATTACAGAATTTAATGAGGGGCCACACAGTGGGACATCTACATTCTTCACAGCCCCATTTACAAGTGACTACACTGCCCTGGAGAACGAAGCTTTTCCAACCATGCCATCTCGCTATACTCACCAATAAAAACAGAGTAACAACACCCTTAAAGTTCATGGAAGCTTACAGATTAAAAAAAAAAAAAAAAGAGAACTGGGGAAGGTAATTTCTTTAAAACATTTGCCTTGGAGCTCATCTTGTATTTTTATCAAAGACATGAAAAAGGAGGCACTGCCAATGCCAGGAAATACTGGAATTTCATTCTGAAAGAAAGGAAAAGTCTTGCCTAATAGAAACTGAATGAAAAGTAATGATATAATGTGCTTTGTGATTCTGCTCAAGAGCCTAGCAATAATAAGTATTTCTACTAAAAGTAGGGAAATTATCAGTGAGAAATTACTAGGGAGGATGAAGATCATGTTAATCAATCAGAGTACGACAGAATAAGGAAGATTAACTTTGTTGAAAAAGGCAAAAGCTATCTAGAATTTATCAACAGAAGCATTTGTAACAACAACATAAAGCTATTAATGCCATGAAACAAGCCACAGTGATGCTTATCTCAATACAATTCTTCAGCTCTGCTCAAGAATAAAAAAAAAAAAAAGGCAAGAAGTGAAGAGAAGCACTAGGACATACAACAATCTGTTTTATGACATGTAGTGTCCCTCACTTATTTTGCCTGGCAAATTCAAAGCCAAGAGGAAGTATTATTCCTTTATGTAAACTCATTAGGACAAGTAATAAAAAGGGATGTTTTTTTCATTTAAGAGGAAGAATGGCAAGTGGCAGAACACCAATACAAGTGAGTATTAACTGTCAGGAGTAAGTCTTGAATAGAAATCAGTGGAGGACTCCTAGCCATAAGAAAGCAATGTCTGAAATATCATTTTAAACTGAGGAGCAAGATGGTAACTTCTTATTTTTAAAGAAATAGCTATTTTTAGGACAGATCTGACAATCCACAAAGAAGACTATGTGACACAGTCTCCCATGGTAAGTGGGAACTAAATTAGATCATCTGAAAGCTCTTATGTAGCTATAAAATGCTAGAGACTTTATTATTTTATTAATGATATTTGTTAATATGCAATAAAATTCTAATGGAGACATCACTGTTTATTCTTCATGATATGAGATACCACATGGCAAACTGAGCCATTTTCTCTTTCCTGTCTAAACAAAACTTGCCTGATTTCCATTGTAATTTTATTCTTTGTTATCAAATCCTGGCCATCAGGTACCAAGAACCCCTGCTTCTTGCCAGACCAGCCAAACAGCACTCTGAGCACAAACCATGGGCTCCCTTCAGACAGCAGGACTGAGGAAAGGAAAAATAATGATGATTTAACACATATTTTTCAAAAATGTTTGTTGCAAGTGCAACTTCTGCAATGTTGCTGGGAACCAGCCAGATCTAGCTGGATATAAACCTCATCCCCTCCAAGGAACTACCTTCCCCTTCACATAACACCCAACAGATCCTAAGAGCTAATTCAAAAACATTACAATTTCTTGTTCAAATGTGCAATTAAGAAGAGAAATGAAGATTGAGATTCGGAATGGCAGAAGATCTCTAAACTTTATATTACACAATTAACATTTTAAATAGATTGGGTCAAAATAACTAGGCTTTTTAGTTGTTTGCAACATTGGAAGGTGAAACAGCCATGCTTCAGGTCAAATAATGCTTCCTTTATTTTTTACCATTATTTTAATGTTTTCAAGGGTTTGTAAAAGCTGTTTCACATTGAAAATGGGAAACATTTGCAGAGGTTTCCAATGCTGCTCCCAAGCTTACAAACAGATACAAAATCACACCAGACTCTTACACCTGGAATAGCCATACAGGAAATCTTGGTGTGCTGTCAATTACTCTCTCCATGTGTGCAGGGAGATTTATTCTCCTGGAAACAGCTCATTTAATCAGCAGTACCTCTGACTACTGAAATTAATGAAAGTTCAGGGCTCGGGGTTACAAATGATCATCTCACAATGCTCATTAAGAGGACTGCTGAGCAGCAGTGTCATACAGAAATATTCTGATTTATTTAGCAGACAGTGGGTAAATAATGCAGACCAATTTTCAAGAAATTAGTAGAGATGAAATAGAGTCGAGTCATTATGCTCAAGGCTGTTGTTCTACCTTGAACATTTCTGCTGGCCCAGCTCCCCTTCCCTGACCATCCTTGCCAGGAGAACCGAGCAGCAGAGCAAGAGCTGGAGCAGATCTCAGCCTGAGTGTGATGCCAGAATGAAGTCACAGCCATCATCACCTTGGGAGGAACAGACAAAAGTCCTGTCCTATCCTCTCCTATGTTCACATTCCTGAGGGTCTCACCCACGGTATTATGTCCACCAAAGAGCAGGTAACAAGCTTAATGGCAATGTGGATCAACTCAAGGTTCAGAGGAGAGGACAGCAAAAGAGATGAGAGGTCTGGAAAACATGGATTCAAGGCAATAAAGGGGAGGGGGAATAATACACAGGTGAATATAAACTGAAGATACAAAAATAGGTCTTAATTCTGAAGAGAACTGAAGTAGTCTGCTAAATTACAGCAAAATAGATTCAAGATATTAAGTCTCAAGTTCATATTCTGTCACTGACTTCAGCAAACTCAGGGAGTGAGAAAATTCTAATTTCAGTACACATCTCTCATTACTTTAGTGCTCTGGTAAATGCAGCTAACTGGGGAAGAAGAAGAAGCAATAGAAATTCCTGAATTCAGACTGAAGTAAGGAGGAGCCAAATGCCCTAGATACTGTGTTTAAAATTCTTTCTGGCCCGCTGGGAGATACATTCATATATCCTACTATGAATTCAAGCACAGTTTGATACTTGTAAAAGCCTTTCTAATCCTCTTCCTGGCAATAACTCAGTAGCCTACCACAGCCAGCTTGGCAGGATTCTTTTCTATTTCAGCTTTTTACCTTGGTTTTCCCAAAGCATCTGGAATTTTGCTGAAGAACCATCCCAATAAAGAGTTTTACCTCAGAGAACTGGAGTTTGCCAGCTCCCTAGAATCAGCATCTCAAAAATTTCCTGAGCAGAGGATGACACTTTGTTCAGCCAGGTTCACAGATGAAGTATTAATTGTGTCAAGGAGAAACATCAATAGAAGAAATAAAAAAATTAACCCACAGATTCCAAGAAAACGTACTCAACTCCAATTCATTTCTGCCAACTAACTCAACAAAGCTACACTATGGTAAAACCAGTCTGAAGGAAAGAATTGGATTTTATTCTGATCAAAGGCAGCAATATGTTTGATCCCATTTTAAGGCAGTTCTCTACATCTTTTATTTGGTAAATAGCAATTTTAAAGGTATTAAATGCCAAATGCCACAAACCATACATAGATGGAATGAAATACATAACTTACATCACAAGCTATTGAAGGATATCTCCATGACATTTTCACTGAAGAAACTCACAGCTCTGTTATTGCCTAGAAAGCTGTCTGTTAACTCTGATTCATAATTAAAATAACACAAGCATATTCCATTTACATTTTTAATGAATCTCCAAGAACACTTTGGACATTAGCTAGGAAGGTGATATTGTGGTGGAAAGAAACACAAGCTCTTGTACATGAGTAGCAATGAGTGAGAAGAATCAGACAAGAGAGTGAACTTTAACAACAAACCTGGCCAGCACAGAGGCAGTGTGGAAAAAGGTAAAGAAGAAATCCATCCCCCATATTCCCACCTATATTTCTCAACTGCTAGAAGGCCACTTGGATTTTGGAGTGGAGCAATCCTGTAAAGGTGCTGTTAAGCATGAGTTTATGCCCATTCTCATCACCACTCCTATGAGGAACAATTGATAGTAGAAGTTGTTCAGCCTAGAGAGGAAAAGCTTCCTGGAGGATCTTATTGTGGCTTTTCAATAATTGCAGGGGGCCTATAAGAAAGATGGGCATAAGCCTGTTGTGATAGGACAAGGAGTAATAGTTTTAAACTAAAAAAGGGACAATTTAGATTAGGTAAAGGGATAAAGTTTTTTTATGCTGAGGATGGCAAAACACTAGAAGAGGTTTCCCAGAGAGGGGGTGGATGCCCCATCCCTGGAAACATTCAAGATCAGATGGGACACGGCCCTGAGCAACCTGACCTAGCTGAAGATGTCCCTGCTCATTGCAGGGGGTTTGGACCAGATGAGCTTTAAAGGCCTCTTCCAGCCCAAGCCATCCTATGGTTTCCCAGTGAAAGCACTCAAGCCACACTACGCCTGCCAAGCAATCCTAGGCTGGCTGAAAAGGATGCCTTTTTTGAGAGGAGGTTTAGGAAACACCTCTTGCTGCTTCTCTACTATTATTTGTCTCTTCTAAGTGCTGCCAGGAGGGGAATTCAAAATTCTTCCCCCTCCCTCCCATCTCAGAGAGGCCCCAGATGCCTCACTCGGCTGCAGAATGCTGCTCCCCAGAACAGCTCCCAGAGCAGCACATCCACAGAGGGGCGCTCTGCAGAGAAAAGCAGACAAACCTTTTGAGGAGTCACTTCCAGCTGGGCTGGCCTTACAAGAGACAGAGAGAAAATTCAGTGTAAGACAAGCCTGAATCATAACCACCTACTGGGGCTGCTCCTATAAAAGAAGAAGCACTGTTATGATCAAACCATCAAAACTTCTGGTTACAACTTGGCAGTGGTTTGTATATGAGTAGGTGATACCTTAAAACCCAATATATTTTCTTCTTTTATTATGGAGGTAAAAAAAGTGGAAGTACATACTTTGGACTTTTGTATGAGTGAAAGAAAAAAGGGCTCTTGGGCAGAAATGGACCTGAAAACCAGAGGGTTTTAATAGAAGTGTCAGTCACAGTCTGTAATTACTTCCACTCCAAATTATGACACAGGAGCTGACTGAGATTTTTAAAGCAACATATGCAGCAATACCAGGTGGCTAATCTGCAGATTACTAGGACCAAGAAAATGAATTCAGGAACTCGGGATATTGCCATCATTTATGCCTCCTACTGTTCAAGAAGTGAACTGAACATATTGCAAATGAGGCTCTTGCTTAGCCTTATTTTAATCACTTCTAAATTGGATAGTGTTCTCTCTTCACCTTGTCCTTTTACAGTATTACCTAGTCTCCTAAAAATCATCATAAATCACCTGTGAAGGTTGTGCATGAGAGTGCTTTCAGAAGTCAGACTCATAAACCTTGTCAAAACACGCTGCAGGGTGGTATTTTGAATTAGAATATAACCATTGCCTTTTAATCACAAGACATTTTTCTAAGAAACTGTTTTATGTGAAAGAACGGTGCTCACATATGAATTAACAGCTGAATTTCTGTCATATCTCTCCATGTTGATTTTGTCAACAGAACTACATTTTCCTTCAGCCTATGGCTGAATGGTCCTAAATGACAGTAAAAAAAAGCCCTGATTTTCCCCAGACATCTGGCAAGATCAAAGGAGTGGGAAGGTCAGCTTTCATGAATGTTTCCATGGGCAACCCAGAAGTGGATGTAGGGAACCTTGTGGAGATGCTGATTTTTAACAGCAGTAATGATAGCACTGCATTCTCCTGTAAAGAAGCAGCACTTCTGACCTTGCTCATTTTTGACATCTAAAATGTGTCAACACATTGTTCAATGCAGACAGTTTTGAAATACTCACAAAATCAGAACCAACACAATTTCTTGTAATTAAAGGAATGAAAATACTGTGCAACATTCCAAGCCTCAGACCAGGTCAGACCTGTGGGACATGAGCTTTGTGACCTGCCCAGAAAGCAGCTCTGCCCTTTCCCTGCTGCATGCTCAGGACTGAATTTCTGTCCAGCCCACCCAGAGACTGCCAGCCTGCTCACACACTGAGCCTGAATTTGAAACAGAAATGGGGTGAGCAGGGGAATAAAACTGCATTTAGTCAATGGCTGACCATTCTGCACAGAGTGCACAAAATTCTGTTGAAATTCGTAGCATTTTCAAGCTAAAAATACACAGATAGCATATAAAGAGTGACAAAATGTACTGCCAAATCTCTACTATTATTAGCAACTTAATAGCCTACCATTCAGCTAAAGTGCCTGTGTTGACCATGGTTTTCTAAGGAAGTATTTGTATTTCTCCAGCACAGGAGCAGATGAGGTTTGAAACCAAGCTATCCACCCACACTGAGCAGCAGCTCTTACCTTTCCCTCAGATCTGTGGGGCAGATGGAAAGAAGGTACAGAATGCAGAACTGCCCATCTCAGGAAAGGCAGCACATTCTTTACCATTTCTTTAGCTCTTCTGGTGCTCGAGTGCTTTGTTTAGGGCTTCACTAGACTCAAAAATCTCCCACCCAAAAAAGAAAAAAGGTGTTTCATAGAAAAGGTTAAATCACCCTGTGTGCTCTGGGTGAGAGAACTACACATAAAAGAACTCCATTCATACCTGCCATGAACAAGAACAACAGTATTAACAGAAGAATAACATTTTAGCAGCCAAAATATTTAACTCAAGGCACTGGGAGAAATGATCTAATATTCAGAAGATTACATATGTCTTTTGATTAGCACAGCCAGTACTCTTGTTTCATATTCTTGACTAGAAAGACCAAATCAGCATAATCTTATAGTATACACTGAAAAACCTGTAAGGCTTTTTTTATAAAAAAGAGATGCAAGTTTTGGCTTTCCATAAATCTGAGATCATTCTCCTTCCCCAAAAAATGTATTTAACAATGATAGACTAATGTGACATGGCAAAATACAGCCTTCTTTTCTTTGAAGGAACGGAATTCATCTGGAATGGTTATCAACAAGGAAGACAGTACTTCCTGAAACTCAAGACCTACAGATCAATTTGATATGGCCATTTTTCTTCTCTGTTATACTGTCTCAGACTAGATAAGAAAAAAAAAAAGAGAGAAGACAGGGCAGTCAGGGAAACACACAATAATCTTCAGCAGAGGATCAAAACAAGCTTTGAGAAAACGAACTCTGGGCTTCATTTTCTCATAAAAGAAATGCATTTGTTTCCCAGTGTGCTTGAGCAGCAGGAGATCTATGAGTAACCAAAACAATGTGCACCTCAAGCCCAAAAGTGCCATTATTTATTTTAGTCACAGAGTGTAAGAAGCTGTCTTCACAAAGCAGCCTCTTTCCACCCTTCCCCAATCAGACTAGTTGCTGCATTTTAAGAATAGACACACAAACCCACACGGAGAATCACATCTAATTAGTTCTTGTTGAGTTGCATGTAGCATTCCCTGAGCATAAGGTGGATTTGACACACTCTAAGACTCTAGTTCAGCTGTCTGTTAAAGTTGAAAATATTTAAGGTCTTTGCTCCCCTTTTTCCCTTTCCATATTGATTCTGTAAGATAAGACAAATGCCAAAGAAAACCACTGTTTAGCTACAGAGATTAACAACCACAGTCAAGGGCAAGGAGGTGGGAAAGAGAATGAAAAAAACCTCTAACGCCCTGGCTCACCAAGAATAAAGCACAAATAAAATCAAGCAAAAGGGTCAGTAAGAGCTATCATCACAAGGTTCTTCATGCAGCCCCAAGCAGGCTCCACTGCAGTTGAAAGCTGTCAATCAGAGTGCTTTAAGGCTGATTAGGAGCCTCCTTTTATCAGTCACACCCCAACACATTCAATCTTTTTTCCTAAACCTGGAGACAGCATCTGTTTTCTTTCCTCTCTGGGCAAATCCATCTTTCTGCACCAAGACAAGAGCCCACAGAAAAGGGAGCCACAATGAAGACTGTGTTGTTTTTTCCTTATCTTGTTTTTTCCTTATCAGCTCCAGGAAAAGCCATGGCCTAGCTCTAGCTCTACCAACAGCTTTCTTTCAATAAAGCCAACAATTTCAAACAACTGCTGAGAAATTCACAATTTCCAGTTGCTCAAACACCACTCTCACATGGCAGCTGACTGCCATTGGATATATGAGATGTTCAATTTCCAGGTATGTCCATAAAATCCACCACAAAGTTTGCAGTACAAAGAAACAGGGATAGAGCTAAAGAGACCTCTGTTGACAAGCAAATTGCACAGTCTCATTTCAACTGTGGGACCATTTTTCATCTATACTCACAGAGGAAAGTAGGAAGAGGTAAAAAAGAGCAATTATCGCTTATGCTTGTATCAAAGGGTTTTATACAACCCATTTGTGTTTGTTCGCCTGTTTTCGTGGATTGAAAGAAAAACAAGAAAAAAACAGTATTTCAGAAGAGTAGCTGCTGTCATAACTCATGGAGGTGCATGATCTTGTTTCAAAGAATTAGGACAGTGAGAACAGTTCCAAACTTACTGTTCTTAAGACTTCCAGCAGTGAAATCACTGATACATTTCCTACAGTTTCTTTCTCACAGCATCCTGTTATAAGTTAAGGACAGATAGTAACATCTGTCTCTCACACAATAAAAGAGGGGTTGGAAAGCAGCAAGTGTTTTTGGAGAAGTATGTCCCACAGTTTTGATTTCAAGAAAATACTTGAGCATTCTCACTTGGGTATTCTGTAGGTGGAGGCTCTTTTGTTTAGATCTCTGTTATTTCTCACTCACACATAAAACCCAGAGCAGACTGTAACAGGCCTCAATGAACAAAAGGGGTGACATTAAACGTGTCTGAAATTTACTGCCCCCTCATTGTTACTCATCCACCTGTGATATCAGAGGAACTGAACAACCAACAAAGACTCTACCAATATGGTGGAAAGAAGAGGTCTTTTGGAAAGAAGCTAAAAATCTTTACATTTGAAACCCAAAAGTTTGTTCCAGCCTCTCTCTGCAGCCTGGTTATTTAAAATTCTTCCCCTTTTGAGCAGAGATTTATTCAAGAATTGCTTCAGCCAGCTTGCCTGAGCAATGCATGGCCAAGGACAGCTGGTTTCTGTCCTCAGTGCACAAAAACAATGAGTACAAAATGTGCCATGAAAGAGTGTCAGAGGAGTCTGATGGCTCAAGTGACAAGAACTGTGTGCAGAATGTCTCCCTGCCACTTGTGCACATTATATTCACTCCTAACCATTTCCAGGGGTACACTGCTGTCAGAAACCTCAGATCTACTCCAAACAGCAAAACAAAGATCTCCAAAATACTGAAGAATAAGGAAAATGAATCCAAGCAACTGCCTGCGCTCCTTGAAAAGAGAGATGTGAAACAAAGTATGTTTTTCTCTCATAAAAATATGCAGTCAAAAGTCTACATTGTTTTCTGTGAAAAATTATATTCTTTTCAGAATCCTTGGAAGTCAATTATACATTGTGTTTTAATATTACAAACAATGTATAGTATTTGAAAGCATGACTAAGTAATAATAGATGTCAAGAGCAAATTATGTGGAGGAAGAAAATCTGCCAAAATAGCTTGAAGTCAAAGAAAAGGCTAATCAGAGGAAATGCATGCCTTTTAATTGTCAAACCTTGAACACTCCCTGCAGAAGTATCTCCAGCACAAACTGCTCTCCTGGTTTCTGTGCAAAAAGTACCATGGGCAGTGCAATAGGAGGGTGTAAAAGGTCATACAAAGATGTACACACACAAACTGCCTTTGCTTCTGACATATTTTCCATGACATGAAATTCTTCATTATTGCTATACTTCTGATGCAAGCAGATTTCAGCAATGAAGACACAAAACAGGAAGGTTAGTTTCAGGCTGGAGCTATGTGTATATCTCAGTGGGACCTATGAGAATCACATTCAATAAAATAAATTGCATTACAGTGTAAACTAAATTTAACCCAGGTGAAATGAATAAAGCAGAAAATGACTGAATTAAATGAAGATGACAGAGTGGAAATGTCTTCTATGAAGATATAGATCCATAATATATTCATAGCCAGAGGCATTAGGACAGTTTCACACCAGTGGATTTTTTTATTTTTAAAGCTCTTTGCTAAAACAAATAATCACATCTACTCCTTGATTTTTAGAGAAAATACTCCCATTTTAAATATTAATAAGTTGAGGTTTATATTGAATTTTAAATTACAGTAAGAAGTCCAACATAGGTGTTGTTTGTTTTTGAAAAGTCTCAAATTATTTCCGTAGTATTATTCACCTGATAATTCTTACAGCTGCAATATGTTTACAACATGAAGCCAAAATTGCAGTACATAAATTTAAAAAACCTCACATCTAAATGCTGTGATGCTGTCAGAGAAAATTAACAATGAAATAAAGAGCTTGATCTATGAAGCATCACAAGAATATAACTAGCTATGCTACATCATCTACCCATGACCCACATCCATTTAACCAACGGCAAAAGGAAAAAAAAATAAAAATTCAAGAGCATCTCAATTATTTTCACCATTTGGTTACTATTCCTTAAGCATGAGATACCCTCCTCAGCTCCAAAGAAAAGGAATTAATGCAATCATCAAAAGGGATTTTATATTCTAATTATCCACATCTCCGTAAAATCAAAAATCATGGAAAGAAATTAAAATATGTAACTAGAAACTGTTTTGCACCATATCAGCACATTGTCTTCTTGCAGAGCTGACTCTACTCCTTCAGAGGTGCAATTAGAGAAATAAAATTATGGGAAAATGCCACAGGTCTTGTAAAAATCATGACACAAACACTGCACCCAATGGTGCTGCCCCCTGCACCAAGAGTGACCAGATGAAAAATACCAGGAGTCCTCTTTTCCTTGCTCATTTTTACTTGATGGTGCAGCCCTTACATCCTCTGCCAGGCACCCTCTCCCACCTAAGCCACTCTAAATGTACACACATGCACAAGAGTTTGCCTACACAGATTAAAAAGCAGAATTAGAACAATGAAAATACATTTTTTCTTCCACTTCTTCACTGCTATATAAGAATCCTTCCCCTTCAGAGCCATCTGCATAATTCTACAGATCTAGAATATGTTGTTCCAGCACAGATATCCATTATTACAAAACACAAGAAAAATACATCAAAAATGCATAACTATTTATGGCTGGTTTTTTGTTGCTGGTTTTTTTCTTGCTTATCTCCATAGAGTAAGTGTACACAAAAATCACAAATGGTGGTTTAGAATCAGTAATTTACAATTTAGACACAGACATCCTTGTTTTCTGAAAACAAGCAATGACCTACACCCCACAGTACACATATAAGGCTATATTAGTCCTGAAAGCATATTTTAGCAGTATTTACAGTTACACTGAATTTAGATTAGATTATCTCACTTTCAAATTAATTTCTGGAAGTAACAGAATGCTCACAACAACACTGGGTATTTTTGAGAGGGAAGTAGAAGAAAAGTAAATGAGAATTCATGAATACTGTGATTATCTGCCAACATTTATAAGCAATTTTGGCACTCCTTCCTTGGGTATTCTTAAAAGACATCACTTGAGGCACATTTAAGCTGTGGTGTACACGTATTACATATCCACAAAATATACAGGTGCAGCTAAAGAGGTGCATGTGATTTTCTTTCTGTAAGTAGGAGGAACCATATCCAGCCAAGTCAGGCCTTAATAACAGAGCAGTCATTTCATCTTTACAGTATAAACTCATCTTTTAAGGAGGCTTTACCTTGGCTTTTAATAACCCAAAGGAATAAAATCTTCTGTCTGGCTGTTTTAAGACAGTTGTGTCCTTGGAGATGACTTTGCCAAATTCTCAGGATCTTTAACCATAGAAAGGAACCCTGTCAGAGCCCAGGACATTCCTCTGGCTGGACATTCCTCAAGTCCTGTGGAGGAGTCGAGACCCCGGCAAGGGGCTTAGAGACCTTGGCACAAAGACACCTGTGCCTTTGATTTTAGCCCTTGGAAACAATTACCAACTTTGTGTGAGGAGTTACAAGCCACAAGGGTTTGAGTAGAATGATCATTAATTTCTCACAGGATGAAAAAGTAGAATTTGGGGGTTTTAGAATGGGGGTTCAAGAGGCAAGATGGAGGAATCTGGGTGTGTCCTGTCCTTCTTCTTCTTCTTGTCCTCCATCTTCTGGGTGATGGTGACACTTCTGGATTGGTTTAGGTAGAGACAGACTGTCTAACATAGGTGATAGGCATTGGAAAATTATTGTAAATAAAGCACACGTAGTTCTTAGTATAAAAAGCTAACACCACCCCAAGGGCAGGCACTGTGCCACAACCCAACCTGCTGGACAGATATCAGCAGGTCAGAGAAAGAATGGAAAGATAAGGAAAAATAGACAACCTTGAAAAATAGAGCCGAGGAATCTCGACTTCTTCTTCAGTTGTGGGGCTGGGAAAAAAAATCTCTTTAATACCTCAGGAGCCATTTCAGCAACACAAAACCCGAGAGAACCCAAGACTTGTGATGAGTTTATACCAGGTCTTGCCAGGTTCATCCCTTGCCTTACAATGCCTGTTCCTGGTGTCTTGGGGAACAGCTGCAGCAGATTTCCTAAAATAGCTGATTACTAAGGTCAGTAAACAACTACAATATCCACTCTTTTTATATGACAAATACTTTAACAGTTGTTTCCAACTAGGAAAGAATCTCCATGGCCACGAATTACCATTGCCCATCATATTAGTGCTATATTATACAGCACCACAAAAAAAGGTCCTGTTTTAAATTAATAACGTGACAATTAAGATAGATTGTTATGGTTGACCTGCTCAAAACTGGAATCCATGACACTTTGTTTGAATGACATAATTTTCAATGTATTTTTTCTTGCTTATCCTCCCAACACTGGATTATCAACAAAGTATATCATCATATCAGATGCAATGCACTTTATAAAACACATTCTACAGTAACTCCTCAATCAACCTTCAGGATTGTCAAGGGTTTTTTTGTTTTCCCCCTGCTTCTATGCTGGAAAAATAAACTAACACCATGTACATTCAAAGACTGTATACTTTCCTACACAACCTAGAGAAAAGCTGCTCTGTACTAAGCAAGTTCTGCTGCCTCACTTGTGGCAGCATTCCCAGAAAGTACAAACATTTCCACCACATGCCAGCAAGACACACACACAGAGAAAGGCTGGAATGACACCCTCCATTCCAAAGTTTTGTTTCTGTGCTTACATTCCTCACATTTTCTGCATGTGTGTTATCTGATATGTAAGATTGCCAACATTATATGGCCTTTGCTCTATCCACTTTAAACATTCTATAACACTGTACACTAATAAAAAGGTTTTTTCCTGGTAAGATTAAAATTCATCCAGCCAAAATCTTCAGAGCCACAAAAACAAGATATTCCTATCCTTCTAGGTCCCACCAGGGTTTATTAATTCACTAGAGCAATCTGGAACTTGAGGATTCAACAACAGCTTCATCCTGAGTCCAGAAATTTAGAATCATCTACTGCTCTGGGAAGGAGCCAACTATAACTCTTATGTGTTATAAAGTTGTTTTTTTTAATAGACAAACTACAACCTTATAATATATCCCAATATTTATAAAGCTTTATAAAGCTTGATGCTTACAACATCAGACAGGTGACTCATATATTCTGAATCAAATGTTACTTTCAAAATGTTTTCTGAATACATATTGCCACTTAATGTTCCTTTCATTAATTGTACTTTTTGGATTAATTTTCCCTGGCTAGCATTATATTGAGCTGTATTTTACATCATTATCAGACAATTGAAATCCACCTGACTACTCGTAGTGGAAGATAACTTACTGTGGTAAAGAATGACAAAGCCTTTTATTACTCTGTCAGATAAATTAGGTTCTCACAAAGTCCCTTTTCCCAAATTTAATAGGTCAATGTTTTCAGCCTGTTTCAGTACAACTAACAGTATCAATGAAAAGCTTATGAACCAGAAAGCCTATAGATCTTTACAGGTTGATAAAATATTTTGATTTTTACCTTATGCTTGATATGGTCAGTCCTTCACATTAGTTATCATTCTTAAAATGTATATTCAGAAGTAAGACATTCTAATAGTGAAAAGAAAAAATTTAGGGAGTTACTTCCTGGTTTGGTTGGACCCTTTTCTTCATGACTCTAAAAAAGCTATTTTTCCTTCAGAGGAAAACAGAAATTGGTTGTTGCCCATACAGGCAGTTATTTTTAGCTTTGACTGACAAAATTCTTCCCTCATTTTACTTCTCAATTTGGCTTAGAAAAAATGTCTATGCCCTTTAAGTCTGGCACTTAATATACAGAAGTGTAAAGAAGAGTGGAACATGAAATCTAGAAATGTGAATATACTGTATATAAGTTTCTTTAACTAGATTGAATTTAGCATTCATGAAAAATCACATTAAATGCAATGAGGCGACATGTCTTCCATTTTTCCACAAGTTAACAGAGTAGCAATGTCAACTATATCACATTTCTCGCTTTGGATGTTCCTTCTCCCTGGAAGGATTTCCTCCAAAGGAGCTATTTCAATTTATTTTTACAGTGAATCAGTTCCCTGTTGAAGCCATACAGCAAATGGACTAAGTGACCGATTTAATTTTGTGGATTGTAGCAAGAAGATGTGATAATGGATTTAACACAGCAGTTAATTTCTTTAACACACAGTAAGGAAACTTTTAGCACAACTAGGACAACCTACAACTGTAACAAAAAATGTGTCTTTTCATAGTGGCTGGACGAGGGAGTGGTGGACTACCTCCTTCTGCAATGTTGTATTTCATTCTTTCCACATTTGCAAATTATACATATCATGAAGAGGATCTGAAAAAGCCTCCTACAGTCAATTCAGTGAGACAGACACTAGATACAGAGAAATTCTGCTCAGTATTGATCACATTCTGCATCCTCAGTGACCCACCACCATCCATCTACACATTCAACCTTCTTTCATCTTATTCAGTAATATATACGCCTAATAAATATAACATTAGGTGTGTATCATACACACCTCTGCTGAAAAAAAGATAAGGGGAGAAGAGATTGGAAAAAAAAAATCAAATCTCTCTTCAAAAAGAAACCTATGACTCAAGCCATCTCAAAAGGGAGGGCTTAGGAATAGCCAGGCATTATCACACCATATGAGACTCCCTAACCTGCAAATGATTCATGGCATCACTGAAGGACTTGTTACTGCTACCAGCACACACACCTCAAACAGCATCAGCTGTGACCTCTATCAGAGCTGAGATTTCTCTATAAAAGAACAAGATTTCAGATGGGAAAATGGAAGGAGACTTCTGAGGGATGAATAAAATCTTTACTTTCTCCACACAGTTAATGGAAAAAATTGAAAAACTCTGTGTTGGATATTCCAAGGGTGAAAACCAAAACAATAAAAGGTGGGGGACAGAAAGGCTTTTCTAGAAAAGTAAAGTCCCATCTCAAAAAAGCAGCTTCTATTCACTTTAGAATTCACAACCTGCCAGGGCTGTAACAGACAAGAACCAAAAGTCTCTTGAAATACACAGAGATTTCCCCCCCATTTTTAATTCATTTTGGACTGACTGATAAGCTTTCCAGAGCTCTGGCTGTCACAAGAGGGGGACAGGACAGCTGTGCTGGGAGAATGAGCATCAGGGAAAAAGGCCCCTGTCTGCTCACACTACTGAAATGGGTGACCCTGACTGGATGCCAGACATGCTCCAAAGCCTCTCTATCACTTCCCTTCTTAGCTGAACAGGGGAAAAATACAGCAAAAGTTCATGGGTTGAGATAAGGACAGGAGAGATCACTTACCAAATACTGTCATGGGCCAAACAGGCTAGAATTAGAGATATTAATTGAATTTATCAATAGAAAAGAATCAGAGCAGGATAGTGAAAAGTAAAATAAACCTTAAAAACACCTTCCCTCCATCCCTCCTTTCTTCCCAGGCTCTACCTCCTCCCCCTCAGCAGCACAGGGAGATGGGGAATGGGAGCTATCATCAGATAATCACAGGGTTTTTTCTGCTGCTGGGAGAAGCATCCTGCCCTGGCTGCATTGTGAGGTACCTCCCATGGGAGACAGTTCTCCATGAACTTCTCCAATGTGGGTCACTCTTCCATAGCGTGCAGTCCTTCCAGTACACCCTGCTCCAGCTGGGGTCCCTCACAGGGTCACAAATCCTACCAGGAATACCAGCATGTGCTCCCCTCTCCGTGGGTCTGCAGGTCCCTGCTCCAGCATGGGCTTCCCACAGCTTCACAGCCTCCTTTGGGCATCCCCCTGCTCTGCTGTGGGCCCCTCCCTGGGCTGCAGGTGGATCTGTGCATCCCTGTGCCCTCCCTCCATGGGCTGCAGGTGGATCTGTGCATCCCTGTGCCCTCCCTCCATGGGCTGCAGGTGGATCTGTGCATCCCTGTGCCCTCCATGGGCTGCAGGTGGATCTGTGCATCCCTGTGCCCTCCCTCCATGGGCTGCAGGTGGATCTGTGCATCCCTGTGCCCTCCCTCCAGGGGCTGCAGGTGGATCTATGCATCCCTGTGCCCTCCCTCCCTGGGCTGCAGGTGGATCTGTGCATCCCTGTGCCCTCCCTGGGCTGCAGGTGGATCTGTGCATCCCTGTGCCTCCCTCCATGGGCTGCAGGTGGATCTGTGCATCCCTGTGCCCTCCATGGGCTGCAGGTGGATCTGTGCATCCCTGTGCCCTCCCTCCATGGGCTGCAGGTGGATCTGTGCATCCCTGTGCCCTCTATCCATGGGCTGCAGGTGGATCTGTGCATCCCTGTGCCTCCCTCCATGGGCTGCAGGTGGATCTGTGCATCCCTGTGCCCTCCCTCCAGGGGCTGCAGGTGGATCTGTGCATCCCTGTGCCCTCCATGGGCTGCAGGTGGATCTGTGCATCCCTGTGCCTCCCTCCATGGGCTGCAGGTGGATCTGTGCATCCCTGTGCCTCCCTCCATGGGCTGCAGGTGGATCTGTGCATCCCTGTGCCCTCCCTCCATGGGCTGCAGGTGGATCTGTGCATCCCTGTGCCCTCTATCCATGGGCTGCAGGTGGATCTGTGCATCCCTGTGCCCTCCCTCCATGGGCTGCAGGTGGATCTGTGCATCCCTGTGCCCTCCCTCCATGGGCTGCAGGTGGATCTGTGCATCCCTGTGCCCTCCAGGGGCTGCAGGGTCACAGCTGCCTCACCAGGGCCTGCAGGGGAATCTCAGTTCCAGCACCTGGAGCAGCTCCTGCCCGTCCTTCTGCCCTGCCCTAGGTGTCTGCAGGGCTGTTCCCCTCACATGTTCTCAGCCTGCTCTTCTCTGGCTGCCATTACTTCCGCACCTTTTCCTCCTCCTTAAATCTGCTATCAGGCATTACTCCCATCACTGGTTGGCTTGGCCTTGGCCAGCAGCAGGTCCATCCTGGAGCTGTCTGGCCTTGGCTCTGCTGGGCATGGGAGAAGCTTCTGGCAGCTTCTCACAAGAGCCACCCCTGCAGCCTTCACAACTACCAAAACCTGGCCCCTCAAAGCCAACACAACTACTGAGCTCACTTTCTGCAGGGGCTGACACAGCTCACAGGACATTCTTTACCCAATCTATGGTAGTGAGAAAACAAGTAAACCGACCAACATCCCAGAAACCACTATGTCTCCTTCTAGGAAACCTAATCACACACAGTTGACAGAGACAAGTTTTTCCTTACATAACCACTACCAATAACTAAGCATCTCTCCCACGCTGCAGTAACACCTGTGCTCCAAAACATCTAATGAAAATGTAGGAGATCTTCATAAAACATCTGTAGATTGGAATTCAATCCTCATAAGTAGTCATGTAAGCAAGTAAAATAAACACACTGGCCATACATTTCCTTGTGTGATAAACAGTGTTAACACCCTGATAAAACTCAAGAGAAGATGTTGGGAAGGATGAAAGTTTGACAAGAAAGTCTCACAGATATGTGTACTTAGCAAAAAGGTTTTTAAATGTGGAGTCTGATGAAGGAATAGAGATGGAAGCAAGTTTTGATATAGAAGAAAAGAATTGCTGAGCCAGCCTTACTGGATAACCAAGGAGGCAAAGGCTGTGTTAGTTAGAAGGGGTTTTATGACTTAGAGCAAAGAATAAACCCACCCCAAACAAAAAGATGTTTTTACCAAGCAAGAAGATAGCACAGGCAAACAAGTCAGCAAATGCTGCAAGTAGAAAAAAGGTCTCAGAATTTTCCACAGAAAACTGAAAAACAACTTCTAGCTTAAACTGTAATGTACTGACTTTAGTGATTGGAGAATAGTGACAAGAATATGGTAATTATAGTAGTTATGATAGGCTATAGATAATAGTTAAGGTATAGATTGGTTCTACTGTATTAACATGCTCAGCAAAGAAAAGTATCTAATGCATTTGTAACCAAAACCCAAGGGTCTCCAGGCCTGCCTGCAGCTGGAGCTGACAGCTGTAGGCACAGGCTCTGTCACCCACCAGCCTGGACTGCTGTAACTCTTGGATGGAATAAACTGCATTTTGGAGAGCCCCTGGAGTCCCACATCCCTCATTTTGGCTCTTACAAGAAGAACCAACCTTCTCCTCATGACTACAAAGCACTTTCACTTCTGAGCCTGAAAACTTCCATTGGTTTTCAAGGTCAGTGACTCAAATGCAAAAGGAAGGACAGCCTCATCATGGCAACTTGTTGAAATACTGTCTTGAAAATGAGAAAAGTCTATTTAATCTCTCTTGAACTGAGTGTGCCCTACAGCCCAAGCTGGCAACGAACAGGCAGGCTGTTATAAAGAAGCTGGGTGGCTGCAGCCCATGAGAGAGTGATGCATGGGATCCTGATGAGAATGAGAGTGCCTCCCTGCTTTTCTCAGCTCCAAAAGCACCTCTGCCCACCAGCTTTACAACCACAGGATGTGGTAGGGCGGCAAGAACCTGTGAAGGGTCCAGCTAACTGTGCTGCCCAGTTCAGAGATAGCTCTGCTTCCAAGACAGGGCAATGAGAACAGTGGAGGAGCTCACCCTCACACATCCATACACCCGGACTCCACCTAAGAGTCATTCACATTTAAAACCACATAATTACCATCCAAAGCTGTAAGGATCCATAACCTATCACAGAAACATGGCCATCTATGACATTTAGACATGGGGGCCACTCCATGTTAGCCAGACAGCTATTTCAACTGAGTAACTTCTCTGACATTGCAAAAGAAGGCAGAATTCAATTACACAGGCTGAAATAGGATACAGGTTCAACTGGATCTTTGATGACCAGCAGTGTTTAGGGCTTTCATCTCATGTCTCATTCAAAAGATAAATGAGTACCATTCCAAAGATGAGATTGCCAACAAACAGAGAATGTCTCTTCAGAAAAAAATCAGCTAAGAAAGGTAATTTCACTCTTTCACATATAAACTTTACCATTCTGTTTGTCTCTGAAATGACTGATGTACTTAGTAGATACTACATGCTGAAAGAAATAATTCCGATGTTGCACAACTTAAGCAGTAGGAAACTTCAGCTATTGAACTGCCTGAATTGCTAAATCTGAAGTTCCTTTTTAAAAGCAAGAAAATGATTGATGTATTTAGGAAGAACTCTATTTCTGCAAATGTGAAGGACTGAACCGATTTTTATCATAACATTATAAAAAGTTTAAAAATAACTTTGACATACAGTTGCTGGAGGCTGAGCGTGACTGTTATTTTAAAGTTGCTTCAATCATAATGGAACTAGCAAAGGAAATATTCAACCAGAACCACACAAGTTTCCTTTTATGCTTCATACCTACCCTACCTTAAGCACAGTATTATTTTAACATCTTGTGTATTCTTTCTCTGGGGACTACAGGCATGAAAAAAAGCCTAACAACAGCAACAGGAATCTGCAGCGTGAGTTAGTGAGCACTGAACCTGGAACAGGCTTTAATGCCACACTGACAGATTAGCAAGCTTCTTTCAAACACAACAGGTATTACTGTATTGATTTTACTCACTTATTTTTAATATGTTACCAGGTATGGTATGTTGGATTATTCAGAAAGAGTCTACTGTGAAGGGAAGTTTTTGGGTACATAAGGTACTTTCTGCAGAAAACTGACACATCACTGGCAAAGGAAGGATAGATTACAAAAATGTTTCACTTGATACATAAAAAGCCTGGGAGGGTAAAAAGAAAGTTTCTAAGGTTCCATATCAGCAAACCTTCCTATTTTATTTCTCCTCTGCACATACATATGAGTACAGTCCTAAGGATAAACTTGTTTTCTTGACTCCACACACTGCATGTAATTGAGCAGGTTCTGCCAAGAGTCACCTCCTTCAGCTGTGGCTTCTTCACTGCAGTGTAGTATTGAACAATTCATGAGGTCTTCCTGGAGCAGGCTGTTAAAAACCATGGGTGTTACTCTTGCAAAACAGATACTCTGACTGAAATTCAACAGAATTGTGGATGTTACAGAGGTGATGTCAGTACAGAGGGGATGGCACTCCCTTCAGCATGGGTTTAACTCACATTTTCACCCTGAATCCTTAAAGCAAAATAATTGGATTAGTTATCCTCATTGTACATAAGCTACGATCTACATAAGTCACCTAAGAAATTGATTTATCCCATTTTATTCACCTTCCAAGGATTACATGAATGGGGGCATGATCTCTTCCTCCAGATGTCAGCCCAATGCTTTTGTGGTGATTAATTCTGATCAACATAGGAAAAGCTCTCACCCAAGAGTTCCCCAGCTATATGTTCTCCCTCTCTCCCACCCCTTCCAGCTTTATGTGTGTTTACAAGAGCTCAGAAAGAGGAAAAAAGAGAAATGAGCTCCACAGCAAATTCCTGCAAGAAAAGGCCAGAAGGCTCCTGTGGCTCCTTCCTGCAAAGCTGGACCTATATGGAGCATGGGGTGGGAAAGGTGGCCTCAGGACACAGAGCTGGACACTGATCCTTCCCAGATTTTCCAGGCAAGGATGGTCCTGAATATCCTCCTGGATATGTCCCAGGAAGGTCCCTGCCCTCTGGTGTGGGATGGGAGGGGTAGAGGTGGCCCTCTCACACTCATCCCTCTCATCGCTGGCTTTGCCCCTGGGGTGCTGACCCCTCTTTTTAGAGTGCCCAGCCCTGTTCCCATGGGGAGGGTCCTTGGCAGCACAATGGGAATGACCAGCCTTTCTTGGGGGCTGGGAGCTCTGCTGGGGGAGGGGCTGTTCCTGGTGTCCTGAAATGTGGCTCCTGCTGTGTGCCAGGGGCTTTCTGCCTGCTGGGCTGGGGGACCTGCTGGGCTGGGGGACCTCCCTGAGCTCAGCACCACACTGCACACCCACAGCTCCTTCCAGGCAGCATCCGCTACAGACACGTCCCCTGCTGCTGTCCCTTGGCCAGGGGGCTCGTGGCTCTTGCCAGAGCTTGCTTCCTCCCCAGGAAGCCTCCTCCCAGCAAGGGAGGAGCCCCCCACAGCGCAGGACTCTGCAGCTCAGCCCCCCTAGAGCCAGGCCGCCGTCTGAGCCCCACGTGCCCTGGGCCAAGCGGGGACTGGGGACCCTCTTGGCCACAGCCACCACAAATCAATGGAGGCTGAAACCTCTGACAAGAGGAAAAGGGCGCCAGCAAAGCCTCAGCTCGGAGCAGGAAGAGAGCAGATTTCAGGCTGCTCAGGGAACTGCTAAGCAAGGTCCCCAGGGAAAATGGTTTTGAAGCTACTGGGCTCCATCAGTGCTGGTCGCTTTGGAAATATCACCTCCTAAGGGCACTGAGCAGGCGATGCCCAAATGTCGGAAGCCAAGCAGGCGAGGCACAAGGCTGGCTCGCCCGGACAGGCACCTTCTCCAGGAAAGAGAATGGAAAAGGAAGCTGTGTGCCCTGTGGCATCCAGGTCACGAGAAGAATACACAGATGCTTCTAGCCACTGCAGAAAGAAGTTTGGTGTGGTGAAAGGTCAGCGGGAGATAAAGGCGGCCAGAAATGCAGAGCACGGTAAAAAGAGTGGTTTTAAATACATTAATGGAAAAGAAACCCCATTGTAGAAATGACATTGAAATAACATTGTCCCCTTCCAGGATATGGATGGTCACCTCCCAAACAAGGACACAGACATGGCAAAGGTGTTTAAGGTGCATTCTTTGCCTCCCTCTTCCACACTCATCCCTCCCTTCTCACTGAAAAACATGGATTATCTCATTGGACCCTCCAGAGCCCAGAGGAGGGCAAGCCCTGCTCAGCAACATCCAAACCATCTGTGTGCTATCCACTGCAATCCCATCCTGAATCAAAACCCAGCTCTGTGCCACTCACTGAGAAGAAAACGGATCCTATCCCACTGAAAACCAGTACATCAGCCAGTTCTTCACCCAGCACACCCTGTCCCTGCTCAACTCACACCTGGACACCTGCTCCAGATGTATTCTGTGAGGGACAGGATCAAAACTCCACTTAAAATCCTGAAATAGAACCTGCATTGCCTTCCCACCATCCATGAGATGAGTACCCTTATGGCAGCAGGATAATCCATCAGTTAGACAGGAATTTCCCTCTGTTATCTCACACTGCCCATGACTGACGCTGGCACTGTCCTTCCATCCCTTCCCAGCAGTGCCTTCTCCATCATTTTTCCTGCTATCAAGACTAGATTAACAGGGCTGGAGTGTCCTGTGAAGTCCCAGCCCCTCCTGTCAAGTCAGACACAGCTGGAGAACACTGAGCCAGCATGGACCACCTTGTCTTTCAGAACCTTGGGCAGATGATTTTAGGGGCTTCCTGTTGGGACATATCAGCATGCATCCCATCCAATGCCACAGCCTCACAGATATTGTTCTAGCCCAAGCAATTCCAAATGAAGATCAATGGAATGCTTGCCCCAAGCAATCCCAAATGGAAGATCACTGTCCCTTAAAGCGCTGTGCCTCCACTGTTGGACACCCTTCAGCACCCAGAGAAGGCAGTGGTACTTGGCAGAGCCAAGATCTGTGGGACAAGGACACTGGGAACAGCCAAAAGCAGAGAGGATGCTCAGAGAGCCAAATTCCCATGGGATTCTGCCACCCTAAGTGGGCCAAGCCATGCTTGGCATGGCTTTGGGCACCAGGGTGCTGCTGGCCCTGGTGGGCTGCACAGCCACAGAGGGCTGAGCTGAGTGTCAGACACCCACAGAGAGCTGGGACAAAGACTGAGGGCAGGTGTCCCGGATTGCCAAGCAAATTGTGTTCTATTCGCCATCTGTATGGCAGTTGTCTTCTGTTCCGTGGGCAGTTTTCCTTATCTCTTCTACCAACCGGGGAGACATCTGCTGATAACAGACTATTGAATGTCACTGCATGGCTGATAGGAACTACAGCATCCCATTGGGAGATGTGAGCCCAGAGGGAGGAGCCAAGCTTTCCTGCCTGGATATAATCTGGAGATTTTGTAATAACTGCACGGCTCCTCCACTGGATTTCCCAGAGGAAGAGCAGCTGCCTCTTCCACTGGATCTTCAGAGGACCTTTCTACAGGATCCCTGCTCCAGCAGAACCACCCTGACACTG
Source organism: Camarhynchus parvulus (assembly GCF_901933205.1). Taxonomy (NCBI): domain Eukaryota; kingdom Metazoa; phylum Chordata; class Aves; order Passeriformes; family Thraupidae; genus Camarhynchus; species Camarhynchus parvulus. The sequence continues at coordinate 4,589,732 of NC_044575.1, read as the reverse complement.
CAGGAGGGCTGAGCCACAATTCCAATGGGACTGCTGCCAGCACCCTGACCCACAGGGTGTCAGGTTGTGTTCTGACTCTGTCAGTGCTGTTTTGGTTTACTGCATTGTTTTATTTTCTTCCCTGTTAAAGAACTGTTATTTCCTGCTCCCATATTTTTTGCCTGAGAGCCCCTGAATTTAAAATTTATAGCCATTCAGAAGGATGGGGTTTACATTTTCCACTTCAGGGGAGGCTCCTGCCTTCCTTAGCAGACACTTTTCTTTCCAAACTAAGACAGCAGGACACAGGATCCCAGTGACCTCCCATCCCCAGTGCCAGCTTGCTGCTTACATTTACTTCATTTACTTAAAGCATTCTTGTACTGTAATTTTCTCAGGGAAAAAAATCTTATATTAAAAAAAAATAATAGCAGGAAAACTGACTTTATGTCAGAATTTAACACACAATAAGCTGTACAACATCAGCATGATTTTTCTCATGTGGTTTTCTCCAGTCCCTTCACTTATCAGAGTATTTCTCAAAAAGAAATTGGTTTCTTATGCTTGTTTTGATGAATAAGGCACACTTTCCTGCACTAAATCTTGATAAACCTCAACGAGATCACTCATTAAATATGTTATCATTCACTTTTTTGAACTTCAGCAGAAACATAGGTCCACACAGTAAAATTCTCAGTTGTACACATTTTCTTAGGAGACTGAATTCTCTACTCAGTTTGAATAGGATCTTACTCCTAGATTAGCCAGTTAGATTAAGGAGTTAAAAATGGCATATTCATCATTGGCAGCTTCATTGGTTACACAGATTGTTCCACACAAAAACCCTACTCTAGATGCTCTTTCATTTCACTAGAGCCATTTATTATTCATTTCACCTAATTCAGTTGCACCAGATCCAAAGGTTTCCATTGAGGTGAAATTCCCACTGAAACCAAAAGAATTCCTGTGTTAAAAATTTTAAGTACCTCTCTATGCCTGCTTGAGTTTTATTGAGTCTGGAATTTTATTTCTAGGTTATCAGCAAATTTAAATATTCATGGTTGATTCTCCAGTCCAGAGCTGACTATTAATAAGAAAAAGTAAGGTGGCAAAGAACTTATTAAACTCAGTAATGTTCCCTAAATACTGCCTGTAGCTGGAGAGCTTGAGGTAGTTTTTATTCAGTTTTTAGCTGGTCTACTACCTAATTCTGGTACTTCTCCGTAGAATTACTGTTTTCCACTAATGTAGGCATCTGCCTGGAAAAAAAGTTTAAAAAAACAGAAGGGGTCGCAATGTCCTGAGAAATAAGCTATAAATTATCATAACTGCATTGCACTCAAAAGCAGACGTGCTGGGTTTTGGGTTGTTTTTTTTAAATCACAGTAAAATGAGTGTCATTTGTAGTTAATTCACCATGAAGTTGGTATTTTAAACGAACTGTCTTTTCTGTACAGCTCACATCACAAGGAAAGCTTCATATATGGAAACTTCTTTGTTGCAAAATTAACATATGAATATTTCTATTTGCTCAAATACAAATATTTGCCCAGAGTTTTCAGCATTTCGTAGTTCTGTTTTCTTTAAGTAGATTCAATGGTGATTCTGCCACTTGAAACAAATTTAAATCCCACTGCTTGAGTCCTCAGAATCCAAGAGGAACCTGGAGCAGAGATATGGCTGCACACAGAACGTGTGAGAGATGTTCCTGGTGATAAACTGGACGGATGCTAAATTAGGGACTGAGAACTCTATGAAGGAACTAAAGCAACACAGCCTCTAACAGAGAACCAATCCCAATGCCTCAGTCTGAGCAAGGCTTTTGTACAAAATTTGGCCAGATAAGCTCTCAGCTGTAGGACGTCCAGCAGGAACACAGGGCTTTTATATTTAGAGTTCAGAGTTTGCTGCTCCTAATCTGAACATGATGATCCTCCTGTAGCACTTAATTAGAACTTATGGATGAATAAATGTTGTGGTTTGTGTTTATTTCATTAAGTTATTGTTAAATGGTTCATTCTGTTTTCCCCAAGTTGGTTTTTCCCTAAGTTGTACCCTCCCTTAAAGCTGTCCCTCAAGCTATTTCCCCTCCCTTTGTTCTAGTCCCTTCCCTGCCTGTCCAGGTGATCCTGCCCCTCCTTCCCTGCCTGTCCAGGCAATCTTGCCCCTCCTTCCCTGCCTGTCCAGGCAACCCTGCCCCTTTTTCAGGAATGTTCCCTGCCATTCATCACCTGGGCCAACCCCTGATTGAAACACCCACGTGGAACTCCCCTAATCCACGACTCCCCATTGGCCAATATGACCTTTCCCTCTCTCCTGCCCCTATTCTGATTGGTCCCACAGTGTTGATGCAATCCCCTTGCTCCACCCCTGAAATCCCCCTATTGGTTTTTTTCTGTATCCACCCCCTGGTTTGTAGCTGTATTTAACCCCTTGCACTGAGGTGCTTGGGGTTCTTCTGCCTAATCCCTTTGCAGGGAATAAATTTTCCCCATGGAACCTCAAGACAAAAGAGCTTCCTCCTTCCTCTGGTTCCTGCTGTGGCTGTAACAGTGTGCACTGCAGAGCTCGCAGCTCTTCAGGTTCAGCTGTGGGCACACCCCAGTGCCAGCTGTTCCCCAGTCCCAGCTGTTCCCCAGTCCCCAGCTGTGGGCACACCCCAGTCCCCGCTATTCTCCAGTCCCCAGCTGTGGCAAACCCCAGTCCAAGCTGTGGGCACACCCCAGTGCCCAGCTGTGGGCACACCAGTCCCAGCTGTTCCCCAGTCCCCAGTGTGGACACACCCCAGTCCCAGCTGTTCCCCAGTCCCAGCTGTGGGCACACCCCAGTCCCAGCTGTTCCCCAGTCCCCAGCTGTGGACACACCCCAGTCCCAGCTGTGGCAACCCCACTCCCAGCTGCGGCAAACCCCAGTCCCAGCTGTTCCCCACCCCTGTTGTGGCTCCCAGAATGTTCAGAGCTAGCTCGGGTCCCGGTGGGCTTCAGCAAATAAACACCCAGCACTGTACAGCACAAAGAAAGGAAACAGGAACAAACCAACCTCCCTTCCCCAGGGATTCCAGGTGCTAAGTACATGGCAAAGAGGGGTCCCAGCATTTTTTTGGCCTGTTTAGCTAGGATAGCCTATATTCCTTCTGTCTCACCTAGGAAGGACAGGCATCTCTGCCCATCCTTCACTAACCTGGGTGTCTGCAAAGCTGTTCTCATGTTCTCCCTCCTCTCTCCAGCTGCAATGGGCTGGTGTTCAGTAACATTTAGCCTTTCTTAAATACATTATCCCAGAGGCAATACCAATGTCACTGATGGGCTTGGCCTTGGCCAGTGTTGGGTCTGTCTTGGACAGGCAAAAGCTTCTGGAAGCTTCTCCAGAGAAGCCTCCCTGCCCTCCATTCCCTACCAACACTTAGCCACAGAGACCTAATAGGTATGACCACAAGTCATACAAATAATAAAACACTAGAACATTAGAATAATTTGTTATTTGTCAAGGTATCATCTCAGGTAACATAAAAGAGTAATACAGCTTAATTCCTTATTAATTCCTTAATTCCTTATTAATCCTTACATCTGTATTAATTCTTAATTAATACAGATTACTTCTTTTAATTAGAAATAAAGAAAAGTATACAAGCCCAAAGACCTGCATATAACAAAGAAACTACACAGGAAGGTAAAATATTACATAAGAAACCCAACAAACTACCACCACCACAAAACCACTACCCCAAACCCAGTCAGTCAGATTAGTTTTTTTTCCTGGCTTGTAAAATCAACTACTGCATATACATGTATAAGGCAGAGTAAACACTACTGAGTTGTCTCCTCGTGTGAGGGTCAGCTGGGTGATGAACAGTGTTCTTGGTCTGGGAGATTGACACTGAGATAAAACAACTTCTTCTTCTACTGACAGTTACTTGCTGATTTGCAGACAGATGTCCCCTTGATCCTCAGAGATGGCCTTACTCAGAGTTTTCTAGTAAATATTCTTTGATGTATTCCCTGGTATCTTTACAAATGACAGCTTTGTTTTTTCCATCACATTAAGATGTCACCCTTGCCATTTTGCAATAAGCACCGCTGGGGCAAATGCTGCAAACAGCTTGGCAGCAAATGGAGCAGGACAACCTCAGCCACCTGGAACATCTGCCATCCCCAGGTCTGTCACACCCTCAGGAGTGACACATCAACCACAGCCACTGTTCCCTGCAATAAGCTGAGCATCACTTGCTTCACCCCTCTTGTCTCACTCTATCCTGGCTTTGCCTCACCTTGAAATTAGAGGCTTTAGGAAGAATCTCATGCAAAGCCTTGTGCCCACAGCTGCACAGCTGGTTTGTTTCCCAAAATAAACCTCACTTCTTATTTTACAAAAGATCATAGATAGAGAAAGGCAAGGAGTTTTGACATTTAGCTTACTGTCCTCGTGGAAAAATCTCTTTCTCTGCTTTGCTTTGGTTTTTGTTTGCTCTGTTTTTAAACTAGGCTCCTTGACTGAAATGTCTTTGATAGATGCACACCTAAAGATTAATCCAATTTAAGAATCAAAGAAACTGCACATATAAATACAATTCTCACATTTTTTCGAACTGTAGGGTCCACAGGAATAGACTACAGGGGGTTTTACCCAAAGGACTGCAGAAGACAATATATTCCAGAAGAAGCAATTTAAGAGACAAGAACACAAAGACATTCTGCAGCTTCTTAGACAACAACTGCACATACTGCCAACTATGATGAAATAAATCTGATAAAGACCTCCTCATTCCCATGATGTGATATCACATACTGAAGAGGTAAGCACAGCAACATTTCATTACACACCTGTGAAATCAGTGAGGTGCTGAAGAATCCATATATAACTACCACAACACAGCAAGTCTTGATTTACTTACTTGCTTGGAATATAATTAATGGAATTCAAAGCACATTTCTCAGCCATGGTACATACTGAAATATTATATCTCACCCCAATATTAGACAATTCTTGGCAGGCCCAGCCCAAAACAACATGAAAAAATAGCCTAGTAATTATCACATCCTGACACTCTGCTGCCATAACTTACCCTTGCTCCTGTTCATAATCAGCAGGTAACTCTTTGACATCTCTCTATCATTCTATGTGATGTGAGAGCATATTTTTCAGTGCTTTGCAAAGACTAAACACACATGTACTGCTATCACAGATACATCCACCTCCATGAGCTCCAGCCCACAAAAAGCCCTTCTAACTTACCAGAAACATACTCCCATTTATTGTGTACCACTTCAGACAGCAGCTGTCACAAGACAGGGGAGAAAAGCTATGGTGCACTTGTGTTTAATCTGTTTCACAGGCAAGGCTCTCCCATTGCCAAAAGCCCTCCTGCAGGCCCTGGAAAATACTGCACTTTCCTTTCCATGCCCCTAGTTGGGAGTCCACTGCTTCAAACCCTTGTGCAGTTCCCATCACATCACCCAAAATGGTAATTTGTACAGAGAGACACTGTAAACAAGTCCCACCACTGGTCAGATCCCAGAGTGTTCAAATGCATTTCTTAGACCCACACACAGGACTCCAGCACATACAGGCAGGTGTTCAAGGAATGCCTACAATTTCCAGACATTCAATCATCAGTTTACTCCTGCCTTTGACATCATAGGTTGTCCTGTCCATCCCATCCTCACCAGTAGCAACTACCACTCCACAAACACAGAATAACTGTGAACCTGTCCACAAAACCAGCATTAAAACTCCACTGACCTCTCACCCATCCACAGACAGAAAAAAGCAGCTCAATGAATTATCCAGAGTTTTTCTGTTTTAAAGGTTGCAAAAAGATGAGATGGATGCAAAATTGGGGCACTTGAGTTCATGCTGCCAACGATTCTCACAGAGTATATGTGCACTCCTCTCTGCACATCAAAATGTCTCTCAGAAGCCTTTAACAGGGATCCCTGCACAGGATGCACCTGGGTTCAAGCCCACAGTGTTACACACAGTTACAGATGCCTATCTCCAGCTCAGCCACCATGCTGCAATCATACAGCATTGTCACTGAAAATTCCAACAGCAAAGGTTTCCAACACAAGTATCACAACTGTGTTAAATACAACCAAATGGTAATGATCACAGAGCTCACAGATTTCAGCCCTGGCAGAAGAACACAAAATGAACAAAAAAGAAGTGATTAGAAGATAAAATCAGATCCTAAATATTACAAAAATTCAGTTAGAAGCATCAAGCACATACTTAAATAAACAGCATTATAAAGAATGGATGGAGAAAGGAATTACTTGACAGTATCTGTGAATATCAATTTGCAGTTCACCTTCAAAAAGGAAAGGTAGCCCCACAACTGTTATGATGATTTCTCACGTCAAGCAAAGCGAATGGCAAGAGGTAATTCTTCTTAGCAGCATGCTGAATTACATATCTGTACATAAGCCTTAAATGTGTATTTTAATTTCACCTCAGTAAATTACTGGTATAAATCCTACCCTTCTCAAATATCTCTGAATTTTTAATTAATTTAATATCATAATTTCAACCAGGCAGTCAGAAACTATGAGTAACATATGATTCATATTCAGAAGTAAACACACCTGCTTTTCAACAACATCTCTAATTACTGGCTTATTTTACCCTTTACATGGCATTGAAGCCAATTTGGGTCATACTGTTTTTAGCTGGTGACGAGTCCTTTCAGCTCACAAATAATGTATAAGATGTTGCTGTGTTGTCAGTTTGAAGGACATTTTCAAATGCACTGTGGCAAATTTAATACATGACCAAAACACATCACTTTACTTCTGATACACCTCACTTCACTATGAGCTTCCACCAGACAAGGCTTTGCCAAGAACCTTTAGGCTTTGATTGGAATCATTGCTCCACCACTTTATTGTCTTAGGTCTGTGTCATAATTGAGGGAGTGGGACCATATACTAAGTAAAACAATGTGCTTATTTCTAATGTTAAAGATAACAGGAGGACAAACAGACATAGGGTCAGAATACGTAGTGTGGGAACCCAGGGCACCACAGGGAATATTTCTCTGTCTGCTCTGGGTGCCCTGACCCCCAGGGCAGCACTGACTTTGACCCTCATTCATGGAGAAAGTTTCCCAGACTTCAAGATAGACTGGAATCCACAAAAGTGTGAAATAGATTATAGAGAGCAGTGTAGGTGTATTACTTGGTGAGAAATTGAGGTTTTGGGATTTTTAGTATGTTGTGGATGGAATCAAGGTGGAAGGCACAGGGTGTCATCCTGGGTTTCTTCTTCATGCTGCTTCTTCCTTCTTCATGGGTTTGGGTGGCATTTTGTAATTGGGCAGAAAAGTCCCCATTGCAGCTCTTTGGGATCAGTTACTGGGTTAAAAGGGGAAATAATCCAGGTGTCAGTTCTTAATTGGATAGTTTAGTCTTAAAAGACCTTGTAACAAGAGATTGTTGGCCATTTTGTGCCTTCTAATGAAAAGCTGCTGAGCTCACAGTAGTGAGGCTGTTTTACTGATAAGAAATAATAAATACCTGAGTCTGAACATGAATTACTGTCTCAAGTGCTTTCAGTCCAGCCCAGAGAAACCCAACAACTGGTACAGCCACAACTTAGGTGTCCTTTGGGAGGCAATGAAGAAAGCCTTTCCTGAACTGCCTCCTGCTCCTGAAAGCACTACATCTGTTAGGGGTGATCAGTGAAGCAAAAGGAGCCCTGCTTCAAAGGTGGCTCATCACCTCTCTACTCTGAGCATTTAGTCTGGCCAGGACATGCACCTTCAGAAGGGTGAAGCTGTTCTCACAGATCTGATGTGCACTTAGCCACTGAAATATGCATATGCCACAAGATGTATCTGCTGAAGTTTTTAAATCCTCCAACAACAGAACTAAAATGTGACAAATTCTCATACACCAAGCCCTGTTCATTCTCAACCAGCCTGTATGTCAGATTTCTCAAAGTTAGCATCATTATCTTGATTTGTAGCATACTGGTAAGCTCTATACATCTTCAAAGAAAAAAATGAACTGCCTTCTGGTTCAAGTTGTATAGATTTTATTCACAGAAGCTATCGCCTTCTGACATCTACCTCTAAATTGCTTGATAGAATGAGAGTACCATACCTGCCATGCTACCTTTGCCTGGTGTGCTAACTCATATTGTAGATCAAAACAATACAAAAGCCATGAAAAACACAGGAGTCAAAAATGGTTATGTCCTCCATTTATCAATTTTAAACCATCACTTCAACAGTTTAGAGAATCTGTGCTCTAGACATGAAGGTCCCTTTACAGCTCTAAGAAAAAAGAATGTCCTGAGACCCTTGGGTGAAGGAATCACAGGCAGAGGAGCTGAAATGTGGCCTGGGTGGGCAGTGGCCCAGTGCTGGCAGTTCCATGTATCACATACACACAACACATCTCCAGCATCCTGCATCCCTCTGGGTGTGCTGATGCCTCTCAGCAGCAGATGTTTGAGGAAGGAATGAGCAAATTACACATGGGTTAGCAGCAGGAAGGATTAGCAGCAGGGCAGGCAGGGCAGGCAGGGCTCTGAGGTGGGAATGCCTTGCATTACTTCCCTGTGATATTGCCAGTGCTTACTGCTGGATGGCAGGAGACTTTGGAGGGTTTTTCCTATTTAAAACAAGGCTACAGGCAAAAATAATTAAGTACTCAGACTTATTCTACATGAGATGAAAATATTAATGTCCTAGTTCATTCTTAAATAATCATAAACAATGCTGACAACTAGAAACTATGGGCTTTTAGCATACACTGTATGCTTTAGCATACACTGACAGATACATCCACAGAGGTATTTAGCAGTTTTCAGAAACTATTTCAAGCAGATTTATTGACAACTAGGCTTAAGTGACTTTAACAAACACACAAATTACTGCACAATCTCTGGGTTACAAGTGGTTCCACTAATTCAACTGTGACAGTTATTTTTCTGTTTTCATTTATTTCTTCCTTAAAAAATCCACCAATTATGATCTCCTCCACACTACAGTAACAATCCACTTCATATCCAAAAATAAATACATGCAATAAATACATAGTAACAAACATGCAGTGCAAAAAACCTCCCATCATTGAGTTAGTTAAGTAATATATAACCTCAATAAACACAAACCAAAATAAAATCCCTGATCTGCTAAATAAAGAAAATTATAAGAGTCCTATATGGAGTTTGATAAGATCCCTTTCTCCTCATTTATGGTAGACAAGGAACCAGCTCTTTGTGAAACAAACTGAAAGGTAGAACTGTGAGGCTGTCAGAAGCAGATTTTGAAAGAGAAAAATCTGGGAACAGGCAAAATCTAATCATGACTAGTGAGATAACTTTGAATAGGTTGTGATTCTATAAAAACTGTGACTTAGAAACAAATCAAATGTTAATAATTCAATAACTTGAAGTGAAAAGCAATCATCTGAATTCTGGTCTAATTTGCGCAACAAATTTAGTAGAAGCAGAAGGAAACCTTGAGCTTGCACCACAGGAAACTGGTGGAGCAAACATTTTTCATTTGATGTCTCTTCTAATTAACTAGAAGTGCATGCTGGAAGCAAAAGCAGATACATCCCTGATAAAATTCAACATGGAAAGTTTCAGACAAGACAAACTTTCAGTGCAGAAAAGGCAGAAATGGAACAGTTATGTCTTCACTGGAGAGAAAACATCAAGCAGAATGAAAGAAGAGAAAGGAATTACTTCTTCCACATACCATACTTCTCATTACCAAAGAAGGTGTTTTTCAGTAAAGCTTTACCTTTCTCACAATGACTTCCAGTGAATCCAGAAGGGCAGAGACATTTGTTAGGTGCTACACAAGTTCCACCATATCTGCACCCTTCTTCACAGAATGCTGCAAGATAAAAGGAATATATGGGTAATACTTCGTTTTTTAAAACATACATTTGAGAGATCATTAGAAAAACATCTACATTCTAAGCAATTAACAGAATTTAGCATATTTAAATTCAGCCCACCTGCAAACACAGAGAGAAGCAACTCACTAAAATAACAAGAGGAAAAATCTCACATTACACCCTAGACAAACCACGTCACCAATAAAAGATTAGCAACCATCTGGAAAAAGAAGAGAGGAAAAAATACATCATGTGGTTTTAATGGACCTGATCATCTTTCCATTATATTGAATATGCAGATGACAATTAAAATGCTCTGCTAATCCACAGAAGACAGGCAGGTTGGATGGTGTTAAATACTATGTTCCTCACTTCTATCAAACAATTCACTGAAATGTCTGTAAACACATATTTTGCTTTTTAATTTTTTATTGTAAGGGGTAAAGTATGTTTTATGGATTTAAGAAATTAAATAGGGTGAGGATCATGACTGAAAATATGAGAAGGGCTCAAGCCCAGTATAAATGTAATGCGATTTTTGATGGAGCAATGCTGAAGTTCTCCAGAAGCGTATGTGCCCAATAACTCGGATTTCAAACAGCGGATGGATCTCATCCTTTCCTGCCAGCACTGGGTGATGTTCCTCTTGCTCACAGCCAGGTTGGCAGAAAGTTTACTGAGTGTGCAAGAAGGCTGCTCAGTGTTTAAAGTTACTGCTTTTTATTTCTTTTTGGTGGAGGGAGAAAGAGAGGGGAGAGGGGAGAGGGGGGAGGGGGGGGGGGAGGGGGGGGGAGGGGAGAGGAGGAGGAGAGGGGAGGGGGGGGGGGGAGGGAGAGAGGGAGGGAGAGGGAGAGAGGGGAGGGAGGAGGGGAGGAGGGAGGGAGAGGGGGAGAGGAGAGGAGGGAGAGGAGAGGAGAGGAGAGGAGAGGAGAGGAGAGGAGAGGAGAGGAGAGGAGAGGAGAGGAGAGGAGAGGAGAGGAGAGGAGAGGAGAGGAGAGGAGAGGAGAGGAGAGAAGAGAAGAGAAGAGAAGAGAAGAGGAGAGAAGAGAAGAGAAGAGAAGAGAAGAGAAGAGAAGAGAAGAGAAGAGAAGAGAAGAGAAGAGAAGAGAAGAGAAGAGAAGAGAAGAGAAGAGAAGAGAAGAGAAGAGAAGAGAAGAGAAGAGAAGAGAAGAGAAGAGAAGAGAAGAGAAGAGAAGAGAAGAGAAGAGAAGAGAAGAGAAGAGAAGAGAAGAGAAGAGAAGAGAAGAGAAGAGAAGAGAAGAGAAGAGAAGAGAAGAGAAGAGGCATCAGGACACTTCCGTACTTCGCACAGGTACCCTGAGTAGGACCCTTGCTACAGCTAAGAGCAGCCCCTACCCCTGACTCACTCCCTCCCCCCTCAACATCCACTGAACTTCCCAAGTGACTGAGTGGGTCTGACTGCACTTATGAGAGGACTTACAATTAATATTTAAACAGCAGCTCTCTGCATCTAAGCTAATAACAGATTTGCAAAGTGTTTCCTGCAAGCTAAAATCACAGATGGAGTGTTGGCAAAGAGATGTTACAAATGCTATGAAAAGGCTTAAAGTGCTAAATAACAGAAGAAATGTTTAAGATTTATTTTCCACTACACTAAAAAGAAAAATAAAGTGAATAGATTTCTAGGCATTAAAAAGAACCTTTTGCAATAGTTAACCATTTAGAGGCAAAACCCCACATCACTGTATCTCGTGACTGAACTGACAGACACATCTGCCTTACTGTAAATACATAATTCATAGCATGCCATACTGTTTTATGGAGGAGAAGAATGCTAAAGTGTTTTAGACAAGATCACAGCAGAATATTGTAAGCACCCCTGGAGCAAGGCAGTGGTGTGGAGAAAGCACAGTCACACTTCCTCCCCATCAATGCACACACTCCATATGGGAATCTTCTAAAATATATCCATTTTGAAACCAGCCAATTTCTGAATGAGAAGAAGAGAAATATTGTGTAAGAGTAGTTTGGGGTTGGGTTTTTTTTGGCATATAAATATTTGTAAGAAAGTGTAACTGTGCAGAAAGCTGAAAGTACTGGTAAGAAATAGAACTCAAAGTACACAAAAACCATGATGAGAATCAAAAAATTCTTTCCAGAGCTATTGAAAGCATGTTTACTCATCTCTAGTCTCAGCATTCTCTGAGAGGGTGCAAGTTAAATTCTACATCTACATGTTTTCTGGTTTGAAATTGTGAGTAAACAGAGACTTTTGTGAAGTAGTAATACATTTCTGCACAACATCAAAAGAAGCAGAATATAAAGCAGGTATAAAGGAAGCAGATATAAAAGAAAAATAAAAAAATTTATAGAATATATAGAAGCAGATATAAAGGAAAAATAAAAAATATATTGGCAAAAAAAGCTAATAGCTCATCCTTAACACATCCCATTTTACACTGGGAAAGAACCACATGGGACTCTTGAAAGAATTCATAAAGGGGAAAAAAAGATGCTGTTTATTGCCTATAAAAATCATGCATGTCCACTGAGAGTTATTAGTGCTGCTAGGGACAGGTAGGTAAGAAGGCTTCAGTGGGAGCTTTCCTTGCCACCACAATGGATAGTACCAACTTAGTACTGTGCAATATCTGCTTCTTACAGTAAATCCTGTTAGGAGGTCACCAGAGTGAGGTGGCATTTTCTTCTGTTCTCCTAAAAAGATTTCCAGCAGGGAAAGATGATGTGACAGGGCTGGTGATGTAAAAGGTTCCCCTTAGGACTTGTGTGTTGTGTCAGTGCAGCAGCCAGACTGAGAGCCACAGGCACAGCCAGGTGTGCCATTCACATCTGGGCGAAAGGCTGGCATGCCTCTCATGGGCCAGAACTCTATCTTTCTATTCCTTCCCACAACTGTACCTCTAATATGCTTATTTGTCACTGACATGTTTTCTGAAAATCCTTTCTCTAGGATTTTTCTCCTGAGAAGCCTCAGAAAAGAAATATAAACAATAATTATCTGATGTCTGTGGAATGTGGTCTGGAGATGGTTTACCAACAGGTGCATCTTTGCCTGGTTGCATGTGAATTTTTACTTAATGGCCAATCACAGGTCTAGCTGTGTTAGACTCTCTGAGTCTGTCACGAGATTTTATTATTCATTCCTTTCTAGCTTTCTGATGTCTCCTTTCTCTTTCTTTAGTATAGTTTTAGTATAGCATTTTCTTTTAATATAATATACATCATAAAATAATAAATCAGCCTTCTGAAACATGGAGTCAAGATTCTCATCTCTTCCCTCATCCTGGGAATCCTCAAACACCACCACACATATTCAAATGTGCTAGCACTTACTTGTCAAGTAATTTCAAATATTACTATCCTTTCTATTTCCCATCTTAGCAACTTACAGGGAAAAAAATCAAAACCAAAATATTTGCTCTGGGACACCCTAAGGAACTTCTGGACTACAGGCTGCTGTGAGAAAGGCCTTTGTACTGCCCAGGAGTTACCCAGGCACCAGCTTGTTCCTCAGATGCTGGAGGATGAAGCTGAGGAAGAAGCTGAGAAATAGCTGCAGGAGGAAAGAATCCAACTCTCCTTTTCAATTTTTGTAGATGCTGAGAGATCCTCCGCAGCACAGACTAACTGTGCTTGTCTTTGTCACTCCGGCTTTGCTGGATTGATGGGATGTGCTTCATCCTCACATTTTTATGCAAGAGGAGAAAACCCCAAGGAAGAGTGCCAGCACTGTCGTGCTGTTTCCCAGATGGTTCTTGTACAAACCATCTCATTCCTGCATTGTAGAGGTTTGCAGGATATAGAACATCAAACCCACGACTCTCAGAACACAGTTTAAAAATCACACTGAAGGCTACTGTCCTTAACGGCTAAAAAAGAACTCACAGTACTGTATGCAGTACTGATAGCACTACTCTGAATAATAAAAATGCTCAATACCTCTAATAATAGGTTTCAATTACATTTCAATATACAGTTCCAGTTGCTAGCAATTTTACCCAACTTCATTTATCTGAACTCTTTCCTCTAATAGTCCTGCCTCTGGCTGCAGCCTTTTAACACATTTTCTCAAAATTAATTCATTTCCAATAATGAGATTTTTTTCCTTTACAGCATTAGCAGAAGAAATTAAGTACAATCCTTACATCCCATCTGTACCTTTGCCTTATGGACAAGAGGACCCAAGAGGGAGCTGCTCAGCAACCGAGTAGGAAACCAACTGGAGTGCCCATGCTCTCCTGAAAATACTTGCTTTGGGGCTTGTGCTTTCTTTTATCTCATAGGGGCTCTGTGATACAGATTTCCACTGTGGTTTGGACTCCTCAAAATCAGAAGTCTATCTGGAGGGGGTGGAATTATGAGTATCGCAGAACCAGCTGTTTTAAATGTTGATTGCAGACTCCCTCCTACTCAAAGTTAACACAAGAAAGACAAATAATGGCTGGATCAAATATTGCTAATGTATTCCCGTAAGTAGATCCTGTCTCTGAAATAATTTGCAGGCTGGCAACCTTGATAAAAAGGAGAGCAGTTACTGAATTTACAATAAAGGTTTTGTCAGAGAAATTAAGTAAAGATGCCATTAGGGTAAAGTCTACACAAGTAAACTTCTATTGTTTAGAGGCTTATGCAGTATTCTGTATGTAAAAGAAACAATCTGTTGATTTCAGGAGGCTTCTGCCAAAGTCAACAGACCTCTCTAATGCCACCAGATTTCTTCCTCCAAAATAAAAGCCTTTATTATACAAAGATCTTTCCTAAATAAATATAATTTCTCTGTAGAGGAGGAATTTTATTTCTGATACACAAGCTGCATTATTCTGGTTTGTGTATGGCAGCACAGTGCACTACCTCACAGGGCTACCACAGGAAAGCAGATACTGCAGCACAGAACCCTCAAGTCAAGCAAATACCTCTGACTTTTAAGTGTAATTCAGTAGATACTACAAAACATTTATACTTGAACATATAAAATTTTTTTTGTAAAAGAAAATAAATAAATAAAACCAAATAATTACCCAACAAATTTAAAGGAATGTTAGTTGATTCTGAAGAGATACAAAGGTCTTTCCTTTGTATCCTTCCCAAATATTACCTTCTCAAATAAATATTATTACATTAAATAATGTATTACCTTCCCAAATAAATATTATGTTTTGATATACTAAATGCCCGTGAAGTTAAAAAATGAACATTCAGGAAAGGCAAGGAAGGGGTCAGGCACAGACTGCCTGGGTAAACAAAAATATGCAGTGTTGGAAGAGAGGCTGGTGTAACTATACAAGGAATTTGATAATCAGTTGATGGAAGGAGCAGAATTTCATTAGCTGATTGGATTTACTCAGACAAGTACACACAGGGGTGCATTGGTAACAGTCCAGCTGTGTAAGCTGAATACCAGAACAGTCAGATGGTACGAGTTGCTCAGGTGCGTTTAGAGGACAGCCGGGAAAGTGAAGAGAAAGCACACAACTAAAATAAACTAAAAGAAGGGAGCAGTAGGGGCTCTGCCCTTTTTCTCTGCACTCAGGTGTGACACTATCATCTATAAAAGTACAGAACTCTTTTTGGTTCAGTGAGCTACATCCATTGGACACAGGGTGTGACTTACTTCACACACAGTCTGTCAAATGCCACTGGAGACCTTTCACAGCTGGCTGCAGTCAGAGGAGGACAAATCTGCCAGGAATGAACTTTGGCCAAAAGAAGGGTCCTGGAAAATTTTCTTCCAACGTGTTGAAGCATGAAAGGGAGTGTGGGTCAGTCTGGCACTCAGGATGCAAACACATCCAAGAGTGGAAGACAAACTCTCAGCTGGGCAGCTCTCACTTTTGTGAGGGGCTTGCAACCCAATTTATGCTTCAGATTTTATGTGCAGTGTGTAGGAGGGTTATTCAGTTTGGGAAGAGCCTATAAATTTCAGATTTTCTATCAGCTGATCATAAAGCCATTATCCCTGAATTATTTTTCTAGAAATTTCACATAAAAAAGATACTTTGCAAATGTAAGTAGCATAATTGCTGCCTAGTGTAGTCAAAATTCCAAATCCTGGCAGTACAAAACGTGTAAGTGTATGAGAGCTAAATTTGAATAAAGATCAATGAATTCAGAATTTAAGTTAGGAGATGAGGGGTTTTCAAAGTACTCAGAAAAGCATGAAGGAATTCCTTTAAATTTGGCAGGCAACACACAGTGAAAGGCAGAAAAAGGGCAAAACAGAAAATTCCCTAGCAGGATTATGAAGAATAAAAAGTACATCAGGAAGAAATTATGTCAAGCATAATAAACATACACACATACTGTGTGTTAGTTTGTGTGTCCATGTATACCTTTGTATGCTACATAGTATTTATTGAAGTGGTGAACTAATATTTGAGAGTTTGTCAGTAGGCTATTTCAGCTGATAAAGCAGTGAATCTTTTCAAGTTTCCAGTGCTCTGTCACACAGCACTTGCACAATAAAGATTTAGGTGAATTTGGAAGGCTGAGCATATCTCTCTGAAAGCTCTAAACTCTGAGCCCTTTCTTTACTGTGGTATGATGCTAAATTCCCTTGTTGCTGGGTGTTTTGCTTGACTGATATGTAATCAAGCTGTGGCCATTTGTAGGCAAGCAGCAGGCCATTCATCTGGATGCTTTCAGGGTGGACTCAAGTGCTCTTTAGCTGGAAATGCTGAATTAGTTTGAAAAATGAAACCTAAACTCCTGAAAATGAGTACAATGAATCACAGTGATAAATACTAATAATTTCCTTTGTACTACCCCATTAATGGAGCTTACTTTTGAATGTGCAAGTTACCCACCCTGATTAATACACTTTCACCTAAAAACTTTTCTAATAAACAAACAAACTATATTTAATTAAATTAATTCAGAAGGCATATTGAATAGACAGAACCTGTCCCTTCTGCTCTCTTGGTAAAATGGCATTTATGAAACCCTTATTAATGTCAACCTCATTTTATGGCTCTGAAGAAAGATATGTGACAATTTTGAAAAATTTATTTGAAAAAGATCAATAGAAGCAGTAAGGGACAAAAGCAATATAATAAAAATTGTCTTGTGATATATTATGCTTTTGAAAGCATCTCTCACATCCCCAGATAACTGTGCTAAATGAATATTCTTGTTGCCATTTCTCTGCTCTGCTTCCTCAAGGCTAGACTCTTCAATATTTTTAGTGCACCATTTTAAGCCAACTGCAGCTGTCTCTCTAGCAACCTAATAATAAGCATGACAAAATAGGGCAGAATACTTCTTCCACAAACCAACCCAACACCATCTTTCAAAATTCAAGTCAACAGTTTAAACTGCAAAATCAAACTGAAATTTACTTCGAGAAATGACATGACACATGGTACTACTGCAGTTTTTCTTTGCATCACATAAATGTGATTATACTTGCTGTTTGTGTTAACAAATGGGTGTAGAATAATTCATATTTACAAACATAACAGTTTCTTAGAAATCAGTAATGCTTAAAGAATCCTAAGTTAAGGATAAAGAAGCGTGTTCCAGAAGCACAACAGTGTGGCATTCACATTTTCTGAATAATCCCTTCGCCCAGGATTTTTCTCCTGGGAAGCTGAGAAGCCTCAGAGAAAAAGGAAAACAATTTTTATCTCATTTGCTTCTCCTGTGCTTTGCTCATGTGGAATGTGTTTGGAGATTGTTTACCCACAGGTGATTGTTTCATTGGATTCTGCTGTGAATTGTTGTCACTCTTTGGCCAATCTGTGCCAGGATTCTTTCCAGAGTCACAAATTTTCATTATTAACTTTTTAGCAATGTGTAAGTATCCATTCTGCATTCTTTAGTATAGTTGAGTATAGCATTTTTTAATATAATATAGTATCATAAAATGATAAATTAGCCTTCTGAGAACATGGAGTCAGATTCATCATTCCTCCCTTCATTGGGGCACCCCACAAATACAGCAGAAGCATTTTCTCTTGCTTGATCTATTACCACAGTTTTGTAAAGACCTTACTTCAAATTTCATTGAACTCATTGAAAAAACCCTGAATTCAATAACAGCACACGCAATCTGAGCTCTGCTTGGCCCTAGTACAGTATATGGTATATTCAGACAACGTTAAAACCATTTTCCAGCAACATACATCTTACAGATCTCTCATCCCAGTGCTCCACTCCATACAAGCACACTCTGTAGACACATTCAGCAGAAGAACAGCTGGATTACCCCTGATGTAACAGGAATACACGTTTAATTCCCTCTCCTTGCCTTGCCCTGCAGCACTGACAGGCATTCTCACCAGTAAAACACAAGCCTGATTACCAATGAGAAACATTCCCTCTCAGTGTGAGATTTACTCTATATCGCTAAATAAAAAATCTATCCAGGCACCCTCAAATAACTGTGTTATGAAAAACACTGGAATGTTCAATAAGCTATAACAAAAATGCCTACAATGTTAATAAAACATTGGATTGAGGTAATTCTCTATATGAGAAACACTATCTTTTGAAATTGTAGAGAAACTTTAAAAAAGCATTTTCAGTCACGGCTGGAAGCGAGGGTGTTGACTGTGTGCAATCATAGCCTCTAAAGTCTCAAATTCAGCAACATTTTTTTAAGGTTGCTTGTACCTTATTGCAAACATAATTGAATCTGAAAAAAATCCCTTGTTTTGATAGCTGCACAAAATATGCAGTAGCAAACCAAGGAATTATTGATAACATTTAACCATCTGAAGGTGACATTACTGGGAGGAATTGGATGAAAATGGAAAATAAAAGGGCAATGGGACTTTCAGGTCTGGATGAGGCATATGTAAAGACAAGTAATTTACAAATCATTTATAAAGACATTAAGAGACCTCAAGGTGTTTCTTTTTAAACAAGCACACCAAAATTCAGGTGTTCTCTCTCATTGTCTTTGTATTATACTTCTGCTGCAAGTAAAGCTACAGTGGCGTCTCTGAAAACATTTTCTAAAGGGCTTTTTCATCACCTTTCAAATCTCACTCATTCTGCCAAGATGCTCCACTCAAAAATATTTCCTTTTTCAAAACTGGATCCCATTGTATTGACCAGCACCAGAAGGACAGGAATTGTCAGTCCCAGAGATCAGAGTCCTCTGCTTACACAACAGGAAGGACTTCAGTAGGTGAAACTTTCAGAGCTCCCCCGTAACACCCTCCAGCCCTCACTCCTTATCAGGAGAGATGCCACGCTAGATACAGACATTTCCCCATTAAGGAACAGAATTAACAGTTAATCTCAATTTACAGAATCTACCTTACCTTGCAGTCTCTAACAGATAGAGGTCTGAATTCACTAAAGGTGCTGCCAGGAAGGCAATCAAGAGATGAAAAGCCCTGGATCCCATAAGCAATGCCCCAGGGCATTCTGTCTCAGTTCAGATCAAGTTTATATAAGGGAAGGAAAGAATAACAGAGAAAACAATGAGGAGGGTTTGGAGAGGAGGAAGAAGAGAGATTCAAACACAGTACTAAAACATACCACACTGAATAATGAATTCTCCCATATAGATCTGGATAACTTTTGCACTTCTGCATCTCTTCTGACTTCTGCAGTTCATGAAAAGAGAATGCAAAATAACCATTAACTGGATCAAAAAGAGAATGCAAATAACCATTAACTGGAGACAATTAATCTCAGTTCCTATCTGCACTTTTAAAGATAAACGTTTTCGGTAGCTAAAATGTTACCACAATAGCAGATTTTTCCCAAAACTTACAAAAGTATACTTTTAGCAATTATTTTAATTTTCCCAGTGGCAAAAGACATGTTCATCTCAGTATCAGGATTCACCTGATCTAATCTTACCAAATTGGTTTTATCCATTAAAAAAGAGATCAAACTACGATATTTTGCCTTCTCAAAGAGATGCCAGATTTTTTCAATAGCAAAAAAAAGAAGGCCTGAAAAGAGATATTGTTCTCACCATTCCAGAGAAATTTCAGTTAAAAGCAGCGATTGCTTTTGCTCAAGCTAGTGTGACAGCAGGTGTTATACACATCACCATCAGCTTTATAATCATCATAATATGTTGCTTTTAAATAAATCCTTTCATCTCAAGCTTTTATACATTATGAACAATTAAACTTCACAACCCCCCAGTGAGGAAGATGCATTAGGAGCCTGAACCTGCCAGGCAGTTCTACAGAACAGAGTTAACTACAGAAATGTGATTTAATAAAGAATGCATTTAACAAGTAAGAGCAGAAAAGCAAATATAATCCTTGTGTGTATAATCTTTGAATCAGCCAAGAGCATTTCAGAAACCCAAGGGGCCACCCTCTCTGCTAGTGTCAATTAGTAATCTATACCAATTTACAGAGAGTCTAAGAATTTACCCTCTAAATTCTTGGGGCTGCAAGACTCCAAGGAATGCATCACTGTCACTGCTTGTAAGACCAAACTGCTGACTTGTGTCTTTGCATGCACATGTCATCATGCAAATATTTCAGCTGATATCTAGAAAACATGCAGAACTTTGACCTGATTTTGCCACGTATTCCCTGTCTCCATTTGTATTTTTCTGTAGAGAACTGAGTAGTAACATGTCAGGGAACAGCAAACCAGCATTGGAAAACGATGTACAGATCCTTGGTTGCTTTTTACAGAGCAGTGACACCTAGGTCACCAATCTGACTTCAATGATTCTGCATTGTGACGGTGTTCACAGGGCTCTTAGGATGAGGGAAGAGATGAGGATCTGACTCCATGTTCCAGAAGGCTTGATTTATTATTTTATGATATATATCATATTAAAACTATACCAAAAGAATAGAATAAAGGATTTCATCAGAAGGCTACCTAAGAACAGAAAAAGAAAGAATGATAACAAAGGCTTGTGTCTCGGACATAGAGTCCGAGCCAGCTGAGTGTGATTGGCCATTAATTAAAAACAAGCACATGAGACCAATCACAGACCCACCTGTTGCATTCCACAGCAGCAGATAACCATTGTTTGCATTTTATTCCTCAGGCCTCTCAGCTTCTCAGGAGAAAAAATCCTAAGGAAAGGATTTTTCATAAAATATCATGGCTACACTGCATGAGTGCCCTCTCTATTTGCCATACAGGCCCCAGCACAATGTCTTCTATTTCACAAAACTGAAGTTATGAGAAATCCCTACAGCTAGCTGGAGCATGCCTTTAGACTGGATAAACTGGGGAAAATTTCTTCACTAAAAGAGTTGTCACGCATTGCAGCTGGCTGCCCAGGGCAGTGGTGCAGTCACCATCCCTGGAGGTAGTGGAAGGGCACGTGGATGTGGCACTTGGGGACATTGTAAGGATCTTGTAAGGGTCTTTTAAGTCTTTTCCAACTTTAACAATTTTGTGATTCTACCAGAGGTGCTGGAACTTTCCAGAAGCAGAGTGCTCAAAGCTTGGAGTGTCTGGCCAAAATTTCCTTTCCCAATACATGCAAAACACTCCAGCTAGTGTTTGTTTGCCTCCCAAACTGATAATGGCACTTCAGGAGCACCAGGGGACAGATGCTGCCTAGGTTGTTTTAGTACTTCGGAATCATTTAGGATGATGTAGTTCAACATAAATTTGAAATACCTTTCTTATGCATTAGTCTGCTAATGGTACACAGTTCAGTCTCAGTGTAGGAAAAATAAAGCACCATAAAAGACAGCTGTAATCCTTCCATAAAGTACAGTGTGCCTTCCTAATGGAATATGATTTCAAAACAGATTTCCAGTTCTACCTTCTTAGGGGATCTCGTTGTAATGTTTATTTTGTGAAAACAGACTAAAGGAATACTTCCTATATATCTTGGTAATGCAACATTTAATTATATGGTGCATAAAATGCATTTCTCTTAACAGATGTACCCATTCCCTGATATCATGACTAAACTGCTTCATATCCATAAACGCTGTGTGGGGAACTGGGGAAGCTATGGCATTTATCTTTGTTGTTGTGGCACACACTTCTGCTTGGTCCTAACATCCTGCTCCCCTGAAGAACAACAAATTTAGTTCTGAATGCTCTTAAGAGATTTGATCACATGCATGCTATATATATTTTTACATATATTTTTGATTATGCACACAAAGTGTCCCAGCTATGCATTCTAAAGTCTGTAAGAATTACAAGACTGTAGATAAGAAAATACTAAAATAAATAAATAATTTTTTTAAAGTGCAATATCAAAAAATTTTCCACAAAATGAAATTCAGCCTTTAGCTTGTCAGAGGTTAGCCCTTTTCCCAAATCATAGTTAAACATCCCACTTAATCGTGTCCTGTCAAAAAAAATTAGATTTTGCTTTGCATTGAAAAAATTCAGAATGGAGAAACATAATTGCAATATTCCTTAATTAATACAGAGAAAACCACGTGCATATGTTTCACAGCTGAAAAGAATGACTGTGAGGACCCACCAGAGCCACACAGCAGCCGTACCTCTGCACAGATCCTGCAGACAACCTACAAACAATACCGCCCAAGAAGCGATCTGGAAGAAGAGAAAGGGACAGTTCTATGGCCTGATTTGTGGAAATTCTTCCCTATGAAAGTTGCAATATGAAATAAGGTAAGATTCCTTTGATTGTTAGCTTTCTCCAGTTGCCTGCTATGACTGGCCTTGGCAAAGGAGAGTGAGGTATTTCTGAATATCTGCATATGCATGTTTCTGTTCTTAACATCTTCACACTGAGGCTTTCTGCAATCTGGTAACAGCACCTATGGCAGATGATGAGCACCTGACTTTATAAAAACACAAACAATTTTAATGCCCCAGTCTTGCCCTCCAATGCAGATTGCTTACTAAATCTTCTAAAAATAGCTTCCAAAAACATATTACTTGAATCTGCAAGTATCCTCTTAAAAGAACAAGCAGATGAGCTCCACAACGTGAATGTTCTTTGAAATAAGTCACAAATCGTAGGAGTGACTTCTGTGAGAATTAACTTTTCTGAAATAGTAAGGTTCAAGCATAAACAGACAGCTACAGAGGAAATATCTGAAGACCAAATTAAAATTATTAGATTGAAGGGTTGATGCAAAGGCATCTCAACTATTTCAGCACCATAAGCAACCAGGATCTGGACTAGAAAGGAAACTGCTTCAGGCCATGTTTATTTTATTTATCAAGTATAAACTATGGTAAATGAGAATGTTCTTTGCAGTGCAATGGCACATTGTTTTGATACTCTTGTTCATATGAAAATATCACTCATCAGGTATAAGAAATAAATCAATGCGATGTCATGGTTCAATAAAATAATCAGAAACATAACACCCTGTAGTATATTCTCTCATGCAGTACCTAGTGTTCATGTGCCTTCCTGGAAATCAGCATATGCTCAGCATAATTCTACATAACAGTTTGGTTAACACCAAAGCATGCTACTCAAGCCAAGAATTATATATATATATATATATATATATATATATATATATATATATGTATATATGTGTGTAGTGTGGAGATACATACCATCAGACACAAGTATTTTGCTTATTTTGAAAACATCAGTATTTATTTCAAAGATATTAGTATTTATTTCATCTGAGCTGCTGGGAAGCAGCTCTGTGGGAAGGACCTGAGCATCCCCATGGACAGCAAAGTGTCCAAGAGCCAGCAGTGCCCTGTGGCCAGGGAGGCCAAGGGGACCCTGGGGTGCTTTAGGGAGAGCACTGCCAGCAGATTGAGGCTGGTGATCCCGGCCCTCTGCTCAGCCCTGGTGAGCAGCCCTGGGGAGGCACATCTGTAAGAGCCTGAATGAGGGATGTGGGACTCCAGGGGCTCTCCAAAATGCAGTTTATTGTATCCATTGTTACAGCAGTCCAGGGTTGTGGGTGACAGAGCTGTGCCTACAGCTGTAAGCTCCAGCTGCACCCTTAGTTTAGGTTACATTGCATTATATACTTTTCTTTTGGTTACAATGCATTATATACTTTTCTTTGCTGAGCATCTTAATACAGAAGAACCAACCTATACCTAAACTTTTATCTATAGCCTATCATAACTACTATAATTACCATATTCTTGTCACTATTCTCCAATCACTAACAGTACATTACAGTTTAAGCTAGAAGTTGTTTTTCAGTTTTCTTGCAGTGGAAAATTCTGAGACCTTTTTTCTACTGCAGCATTTGCTGACTTGTTTGCCTGTGCTATCTTTCTGCTTGGTAAAAACATCTTGTTTGGGGTGGGTTTATCCTTTGCTCTAAGTCATAAAAATCCCTTCTAACTAACATACCCTTTGCCTCCTTGGTTATCCAATAAGGCTGGCTCAGCAATTCTTTTCTTCTATATCAAAACTTGCTTCCATCTCTATTCCTTCTTCAGATTCTGCATTTAAAAATCTTTCTGCCAAGCATCCATATCTGTGAGACTTCCTTGTCAAACTTCCATCCTTCTCTCTGCAGGGCTGTGTCCTGTGCTGGGCTCTCAGCACAGGGGAGCTGCTGGAGTGGTGCCCATGGACAGTGACAGAGGTGATGGAGGGATGGAGCATCTCCCTTAGGGGGAAAGGTGAGGGAGCTGGGCCTGTTCAGCCTCCAGCAGAGAGATGGGACTGAGGGGGAGCTGCCAGCGTGGGCAGGGAGGTGTCAGAGGATGGGGCAGCCTCCATCTGCTCACTGGGGCCAGGCTATGAGAGGCAGTGGGCAGAAAGGGATGCACGGGAAGTTCCACCTGAATATGAGGAAGAACTTTCCTGAGCATTGTATATTGGAGAATGTATAGTGGAACAGGTTACCCAGAGAGGGTGTGGAGTCTCCCTCAGTGGAGATATTCAAGCACTGCCTGGTTGTAATCCTGGGCCTTGTGCTCTGGGATGACCCTGCTTCAGCAGGGAGGTTGGAACAGATTACCCACTGTGGTCCCTTTCAATCTTGTCCATTCTGTGATAGTTTCCAACTACATAATGTGAAGTTGAAAATATGCCTAATTAAACCAGGTAGGAGATAAAAGCAAAGCACCACAAGTACTTCATTACTGTATTGTTTCACTCATACAAACTCCAGCAGACTAAAGGAACTTTTGAAATATCTTCCTCTCCATTCCAGTGGAATCACTCCTGACATCTTAAAGTGTTCTCACACAAGTGGCTATGTACAGAAGTAATTTCTGTTTAGACACTTTTTAAGTATGATTTGACTTTAAAAAAAAAAGTATGTGCTTTCACTGAGCAGCACCAAGTGGTCATTTCTAATGTACACTGACAAAACAAGTCAAATTGTGGGGAAAAGGTTCTCTCTGAACAGCTCTGTAGAACTTTATGCACTCTACTGTTATATTGTTGCTGTTTTCTTCTTTTTTTCCAACAAAGTCTCCCAGTAAAATTATCCAGTGTGTTCTACACTATGGATAATAGTGCATAGCAAAAAGAAAATAAATCTCTTACAGTGTACATAATCTGTCATTAATAGCAAACAAAACTACTGGAATAATATTTTCTGTTGCTGTATAAACAGAAAACTTGAAATAAAAATACAGACTGAACAGAAAGCAAGCTTCTACTTAAAATTACTATCACTCCTATGCACTGCAGCTGACATGTTGACATTTCAGGAACTGACATTTTATTATCAGACCAGAAATCTGATAATTCCACAGCCACCAAATGGGCTTGAAGAAAGTAATGGGCAGCAGCACCAAACCTGTACAGAGAGAAATCTGCTGCACAGGAGTGCACAGCCTGACAGCCTCGTACTTGTGAGAGGTAATCCAGAGTCTGAAGTCATCTATTTAACCACCAAAGAGTCAGCAACAGGGAAAGACTCCTCAGCCTGCCCTGCCTGTAGTGTACTGCCAAAGACTATTGCATCCATCTAAAATAAACCTTTTAAATTGTGGTCTGTATGGCACATTAGCCAGCACAGTCATTCTCAAGCTCCAGGGGGCTGGCAGAACATCAAAAGCTATAGGGCAAGATAAAGACAGTGCATTTTTTACAGTGGAGTGTCAGATACAAGTAACACTGGGATGTTGCTATTGCCATGAAAAAGCTCTGCTTTCTCAGGGTCCACAGCCCCATTTACTCAATTGACCAGCGTCAGGGTATTTAAATACACATTACATTAAGAAGCTGAATGAAGATACTTAAGAAAGAATTGATTTTTGTTGTTTCCCAAAGACACATAAAAGAATAAGATACTTCTATAGCAGTTAAATGTCAAGGGAATTCAGCCTAGGTAATTCACCTATTTGCTATTGTGTTTTGTTATTGTTGAATAAATCAAATCCAGCATCACATTACCAGTGAGTTAGTTCTACCTCTGTTGTGCCACTGAGGAGGCACTTCAGTGAAATGGGAATGTTCCTCAGAGCTGTGTACAAAGTTTGGTGAACCAAATGAGATTACAAGATTTGCTCTTTGCAAACTTGTAAGAAATCTGAGTCAAAACTAAAAATGTTGTGACAGACCAGGAGCAAGACAAATAAACAAGGTATCCCCTAGGAACAATAAACAGTCAAAACATTGAGGGAAAATGATCCTGTTCACTCATGAAAAGCAAAACCTCACAGGGAAATAACAAAATGTAACAGCTCCCCAAATAATTTTAACACAAATATACATAGAGGTAGTTTCTCCAAGCTGAAACATCTTAATCTATTCTCTAGCATATAAAAGTCATATCTTGAACCTTGCTGCTTCAGTAACATGTATGTGCCAGATAACTCTGTAGCAAGCACTGCTTTAAATTGATAACTACAATTTGGTGCTGTCAGTGTGTTTGAGCAGAGGGCAGGAACAGTTGATAATGCGACCTAAAATAAAACTAAATACACCAGTTTTATACCAATATTAAAAGAGTGTTGCAATAAAGTTTATGTTTTACATTTGCTTATTACAGCAAATACTTGCCTAAAAAAACCCAACCCAACCCCACCAGCACCAATAACAACAAAAACCAGGCCATGCACCAGGGCCCAGAGAGCCAGAGAACCATAAATGTGACATATGAGCACCTTGATCCTGTGCTGAGTAAGATCATGCAGGTCAGGTTCAGAGGGGTTCCCTTCTCTACTGTCCTAACCCCCCCTGGGGGTTTGAGTCTCCAAGAAAAAAATGTGAAGATGCTTAGTGACGTAAGGAAAGCTGAATGTGATCTCAGCTGGTGTCTAACAGCACTGCCATCACACCACAAACTCTAACTCCTTGCAGTATTGAAGAGGGTTTTTTTTTTTTTTTTTTTTTCCCCGAAGAGAGTCTCTACCTCTATTACTATTAACTTGTGGGTAACAATCTTTGTGAGAATATCCATAATGAGGGGGAAGAAATCCTGAAGCCAAGATGTTAGTCGAAGAAACAGTTTGAAAAGTCTCCAGGGTGAGAAAATAAGTCCACAGGACAGCTACTCAACATACAATTTCTGTTTCCACTTGGCCAGCCTCTGAGATTTGCCATTTGGAGCAATCAGAGTCTTTGGAGGAACTCCAGTTTCTTTAATACACTGAAAATCCATCCTGTTGTTTCTCTCGTTTTAAATAGGCAGAGGCAAATAATGCATCATCAAGTGTCCTAATTGATCCAAATGCAGTGCAAACTAAATTAAGGGGGTTGGAAATGCTGGAAAAATTAAGCACAGCATTAATAAAGATGGAAATAGTTTAATAAAGCTGAAAATAAGATCATAAAAACCTAAGGCTATTTCTGATATTTCTTTACTTCTCTTTAAATAGATGTCTTCCTGTAGACTGTTATCAGCTCAGCAGGAGCCTTTCCAGAGAGGCATTTTTCTCATTCTGTGCATTTTAAGTTAGATTTCTATGAAATTCATCCTGTCTGTAAAAGCTGCTGCCAATTCATATTAAAACCATAACTGCAGCTATGTAATGATAATATGAGAGCATGTGAGCTGCAAATTCAATCCAAGCCTTTATCTGAAATTCAAAATCTGCTAGCTTATCTTGCAGATAGGGAGTTACAGCACACAAAAGCAAGAACACATCTGAACGAACAGAAAGAATCAATCCTCATTAGAAGGATTCTCCTCTATATAAATTGATTTTGGAGTCCTTGGCTGGCAGCAGGGCCCTGATTCCACCTTCCTTCTCTGTTGCTGAAAAGGGTCCCTCATCACTGGAAGGTGTGGAAAGGGATGGGGGGTTGAAGAGAGCACTGCTTGATAAGCACACAATAAATGAGATAAGAGAGGATGGAGCACCCCAGGTCCAAAGGACAAGTGGCCAAGGGGCCTCTGATCTATTTCTGAACAGTGCCAGAGTGAAGGAATACCCGCTGGGCTTCAAGAGGAGGGACAATCACCAGCAGGAAACTTGGAGCTTTGCTCAAATGCCATGTGAGAGAAGGGACAGATGCATTTTATCTTTCTCTTCTAGAAGTTCCAGGAAAAAAAAAAAAAACACAAAAAAGAAAGTAAAAAGGAGCAGAGAAAGAAGAAAGTAAATGAAACAAAACACTTGGGATGTGTGGAAGTGTGGAAGAAGTGAGAAAGTGAAAAAACACCCAGACAAATGACAGCATCTCTAGATGTAAATCTCATTGACAACCAATCACCCGAAAAAGGGAAAGCTGCTGGCTGCACAGGAATTCTGACCACATCTTTTAATATTTAAATTTTAAAAATCAAAAGAGAAGTGCCTGCTGACTTCAAAAGACAGAAGAATCCCATAAAGGGAAGTACTAGCTTTCAACACCTAAAACTGTACAGAAATTAAAAGAAAAAGCTGTTATCATTGGAAAAGGCACCAAAGTCACTGTGTCATTACATATATGATGCACAGAAGAGTCTGAAAACAGACTAAAAGGTAACCTGAACAAACACAAACCCATGGTAGAGATTCAGTTTAAAAACCGTAATTCTTAACTGTACAGATTGTGAAAGGATTTCTGTAAAATTAAAGATACTGTCCCTCTACTTCTAACACAAACTGATCATTCACTCCAATCATTAGAGTTCCTCAAGATATTTTGTAGCAAAATTGTCACATGTACATGAACTCCATGAACTGTCAGTGCAAACGCACTTCAAGTAATTGAAAAAGAACATTCTGCAGGTCTGGTGAAAACAAAGTGTATCAGCCCAAAGGACTGAAACCTCTCCCAAATAAGCATCTGAGTTGGCAGAGCAGTCAAGGCATAATGCTTTAACTCCAGAAGGCTATTACATGCTGCTGTCTTCCCCATTGATGCCACTGGCACATCCCCAGCACAGTCACAGCACTGTTTAGTTACAGCTTGGCCTTTTGCACATTTAATGATGGCCACAGATGTAAGGGGAGGCAATTTGAGTGGTACAGCTCTGCAATAAAGCTAACATCATCTATTTCCAATATTCATCACAGCTTTTCCCCAAAGTCTGCTGCAGCTTTGACAAGTGCATGTATCCTCAACAGACATTTCACGTCTAATATAAGTCAGAATTGAGACACGAACACCAAAATGTTTAAGTTAAAAGGAGAAAGGTTAAGTATTATCTACAGAAATCTACAATCCAGTTCATTCTCTCCTAGAAGAATTGAGGGGTAGGGGGGAATCTTGAGCCATTAGACAAGAATTATTACAAGTAAGAAAACAAGGCTTGAACAGAATTCTGCTTGTTAAGGACTTCTAAAGTCACACCTAAAGCAGCCCTGCCTGCCCCAGCACAGACCACACACCTGGGGCCACCTTGCACATAAAGTCACATGAAGAAGAGGGCACAGAACATACCTCTGACTGCACAGGGATTGTCTTAGCATGAAAAGACATACACTAAACTCAGGAATAAACAGCAGCAAATTCTTAGTCCCTAACACACTGAAACAAGCAAAGACTCCCAACTCTCACAGCAAAATGAACTTTAGGGAAAAGGGAACAAAATGCTCAGTGAGACTAAAGCAAAGTGGTATGGATGTAGGCTGGTATGCTGCTATAAACTTTTAAAAGTAGGAAAGGAGTCAAAAACCACAGTTCAGCTAGTTCTAAGCAGTCTGCTTACAACCTCTTCTACTACTTCCACTCTGACCTTGCTTCAATAGTTAGGGCTTTCTAATAGGGGCTCTCATTTAAAGAAAATTTTCCTTTCTTCCTGGACACGGCTGCTGCCCAAACAAGTCAATCATACTGTCAGCAGAAGAATGAACTAAAAGCCTGGCAGCAGCAGTGCTCCCAGTCCTGGAAAAGATAGGAGCTGAAGAGAGGCTGAGAGGGCATCTCTGAGACATTCATTAACTAAAGAAGTTCCAATAAATTTAGCACACATCATCTTAGCAGTGTTTCCATTGAGGTTACCAGCTGCTCTGAAAATGAGAGGAGTCACTGGGAAGTAGCCCGAGCACTGATGAAATGCTTCAGTTCCTCTCCATGACCAGAATACCCAGGACAAGCATCATCTCCCCAGCAGAAGTATTGACCAAGACAATCAATAAGGTTATTTAAAAGGGGCTTCAAAATTGATTTTTTTCCAAGGGTCCTTCTAATTTGCTTCTCTGATGTCTCTCAGGGAGCTACATTTTCTTTACCAAAGTGGTAGAGAAATTACACAGAAGGACAGTCACTCAAATGGATAGAAATGTAAAGTCAAATGGATTCCATCTTACTGTCGTGGAATAAAAGTGGAATAAAGGAGGGTATAATCACTGAGTCTCTATTATTTTTTGAAAGGTGCCCTTACTGAACAGGTGCCTGAACATTTTGCATTCATGGTTGGTCTCACCTTGGCTAGGCTCAAATCTTTTGAGAAATGGCACCTGGAAATACAAGCTATCAGTGTGTGGGTAACCCTCAGGATTTGCTGCTCCCCACACAAATTCCAAGGAGCCCATTGTCCAGACACAAGGGGAAGACTCCAAGGGTTAATATTACAAACCAGGGAACTTGTAAATGCTGCAACAACAAAAACACAATTAACTGTAGAAACTATTCCTATCATAAAATACTCCTAGTAATACTGCAGAAAGGCTGCTAGTAATCTACTCAAGTCCAGACTTAAAACTTAACTTGGGCTTTTCCTCATGCTCCAAGAAGGAAATGCAGGGAGGTTCCCAACTTGTGACGGCTTTGCAGGGTCGGGTTAAGGTCGGGTTGAAATTAGGGTTGGAGAAGAAGAATTTTGATGCTATTTGGCCAATTCCTGTCACTCCTGCCTCAGTCCTGCTTTTCCTGCTGCTTTTCTCTCATGGTTTTCTCCCAGCCTATCTGCTTGAGAGCACTACACACTCAAGTGCTCGTATTCCTTCTGCTCAGGTCCGTGTTGGAGCTGCCATGACATTATGTAAAGCAGAAAGGAAAATCTTCGTCTTAGATGGATACAGTGTTTGCATGCTTTGAGCTCTGGGGGAGAAACTGTATTTAAAAGGGTGACTGGAATTATACTGAGAGATTTGGCTTATCCAGTCTCTTAAATAGCAAAAATGCATTTTTCTGAACACTGACGTTTTTTCCCCAAAAGATGATGGAATCCTCTTTGTTAACCCAACTGCAGCTGCAGAAAGCACCGTTGGCTTTTAGAATTTCTCTACAACAATTCTGAAATCTCTTTTCTTGTCACTCTGCCGCAGCAACATTCCATTTAGCAGATATTCACTTGATAGTCTCTTTTGCAAGAGACATTCATTTACATCTATTTTACATGAACTAAATTTGGCACTGACTGCAGCAGACCAGATGCTTAAATGATACAAGAGCTAACTGCAGTGCTCATCTTTATTTACTGCTCTGGCTTGAGCTGTATAGATTTCTAAACAATTGTATATGTGCTGCTGAGATCAGAACTGTTTTCACATTAATTTAATTTTTCATCATTCAGGTCAGGTCACTGACTTTGATTTTGGTTTTAGATTCTCTTTATATAGTTCAAAATAAACTTCATGGAGAAGCATAAATTTAATCCATACATTAAATTGGTATTTCAGGTACAAACAGGAAGGGTGTAGGGGGTTTGTTTAGTGAGATTTTAAGCTTTTCTCAGACAGGCCACTTGTCCTCATGTCTCTCTTTCAAGGCTGGTGCATATGATGCCATGTATAAAAGCTGGACTTTATCAGTAGATAAGTGAGGCTTTTCTCATTGAGAGCTTTCTTCCAATGAAAGTGTACAATAAGCATTTCCTTACAATATTTTTCCTTGCTTTTTCATTTATCCACTTGGACACTGAGATCCATGTGCTGGTCCTGTAGCACAGACACACAAACAGTAACAGCACAGACCACAGCTACCATCACAGTGATCAATCTGAGTTAACACAGAGCACAGCCTGAGGGCAGACCCAGAGTTCTGTTACACGTGTCCTTGTGCTCCCTCACCCACACATTTATTTGTGCCATGAAACCAAACCTCTGTATCTCTGAACTTCTAGCTTCTGCCTGAAATAAGATATGAATGTACTTATCTCTTCATTTACTGCTTACCCCAAATAGTTTCATTCTCATTTTCAACTCAGTGCATTAACTGCTAGGTTGGATTTCTTATTCAATAATCCAAGTATTAAATGCACATAGAGATTTTCTGGTTTTGATACTTTTCATTGAAATGCTGTGTCTTTATTAAGTCCTTAAACACCCTGAAATAGAACAGCTTACCTAAAAAGCACTTCCTTTTGTACCTCCTCCTTAGTAAAAGACCTTGACCTAGTAAATACATCATAACTTATCAGTGTCAGAAAACTCTTCCCTGTGTTTTGGAATCATGGTCATGGTCTGACAGATTCTTGGCACTGTCTTGGTCTGGCCAATCAATCACTTCACCCTGATTTATCATGTGTGGTGGTGTTCACAGGGGTCCCAGGACAAGGCAAGAGATGAGAATCTTGACTCCATGTTTCAGAACGCTGATTTATTATTTTATGGTATATATTATATCAAAAGAAAATGACATATTAAAACTTACTAAAAGAATAGAAGAAAAGGATTTCATCAGAAGGCTTGCAAGGAATAGAAAGGAATGATAACAAAAGCTCGTGACTCTCAGACAGTCCAAGCCAGCTGACTGTGATTGGCCATTAATTAGAAACAACCAACAGGGACCAATCAAAGATCCACCTGCTGCATTCCACAGCAGCAGATATTTATTGTTTTTATTTTCCTCTGAGGCTTCTCAGGAGAAAAATCCTGGCAAAGGGATTTTTCAGAAAATATCACGGCGACAGTCATCAAGTAGAAAATATGACATGCCAGGGAGCCATGGAGAAATTGTATGTGCAAGGGTGGCTCAAGCCATGGTGCCTATGGACAGGGACAGGTCATTCCCACCCCAAACCATCCCAGCTGCTGCCACCAGGCAGGACACCTGCCAGAAGTGCATCAGCACAGCTGGTTTTGTTCCTCCATCGTGCCAGAGGATGGGGTGGTGCCTGTGGGAAGCTGCTTGGTGCCAGATGGCAGCAGATATCACCCCTAGGGCAGAGGATGCCCCACTCCCCTTCCAGGGGCACACAGGTGTAGCAAAGCACTACAACCTTACCTATAAACACCTTTCATTAACACCACAGGGACCTTTAATGCTGATGCCCCTCATTCCATTCATATACAGACAACTCCCATCCAGTTTTGCTCAGAAGTGCAGCTACAACACAACTGTGGCAGCACAGGAAATCACAGAACCCTTGCAGCCCATCTCAGCACTTTGTGTTCCCCAGGCTCTTCCCCTTTGAGATCTCTGTATTAAATAACTGTATGTGGAATCAGCCATTAAAAAATTCTGCCATTATTACATTTTAAATGCTCAGGAATCTTCTTACTTTCAAGTTCCAATATTCTTTAAAATTTTATATCATTTGCTCTTGTAACTACAGTGTCCTTTACCACTTTTCTTTTTCTCCCTTGATGTTTATCTCTCACTGGATTTGTACTAGGTACAAATAAATCTTCACAAGCTTCATACTGCTAATGCTAAAAAAAGCAACTCTCTTTAATCCATTTTTATCAGATAGATTCTGAATTTCTGCACACTCGCTCACAGTCATCACTGAACATGTTCCCCATTTAAAATCATCTTTCTGGAACAAACATGACAGAAGTACATACAACATCTTCAATGAGATCTTATATTAATTTTTTGTACAATATTAAAGCTTTGCCTCTAGTAAAAGTACATCACCTTTCACTGAGCTGGTTCACAGTAGCAGCTCACTCTCACCTAAAGCAATACACCAACACCACTTCACTTTCTATGCTACTTCAAAATGAGAAGCCCCAGCTGTAGGGAAAAATTCCCTGTAATCAGCTTCTAAGACTTCTTAGGCTATTACAGTATTTAAAGTCGATGATTACATTCATCCACAAGACCATATAATTCTTCCTGGAGGAGAACTCAGGGTGGAAGTCCTCCCAAACCTCCCTGAAGTCATCATTAATACATAAATTGTTAAGATTATTGAGGCCTTTTTGGTATTTTGAATGGTGATCTACCATGCTACCCACTAGTTTTCACACTGAGTTCTCAGTACTACCCAATAATTGAGTAACAACACCTTACAACACACCCAGCTCTATCCTGACTAATTCAGCACAAAGGCTTCTGCTGAATTCCAAAACTTGAACGAGGCCCACAGTGGTTTTGGCCCAGTCAGCATTGCTGAAATAAGCACTATTCATTTTGGTGCACAGGAGCATCAACATTCCCAGGGAGCATTTTGCATTTAGAGACTGCTCCAATAATTTCATAGACCTCATCAGACTTTGCTTCCTGGTCATTCCAAAAACTGCAGTAAAGAACTTGTCCCAGTGAGAGCTGTTCAATGTCAGAAATCAGGGTGGCTGTGAAACCTGCTGGGACCCAACCAGGCCCCTGCAATATAAGCAGCAGATATAGCAAGAATGTTCTACCAATGCCAAAGTTGTTATTCAGGGCAGCCACAAACACATCTCCAAACCAAGGCAACACACTTTTATGCTGAAAGTTCCTGCCTCAGTTCAGGAGCAACCCAAGCTTTCCTAACAATG
Source organism: Camarhynchus parvulus (assembly GCF_901933205.1). Taxonomy (NCBI): domain Eukaryota; kingdom Metazoa; phylum Chordata; class Aves; order Passeriformes; family Thraupidae; genus Camarhynchus; species Camarhynchus parvulus. The sequence goes on along the minus strand of NC_044575.1, from coordinate 4,555,074 downwards.
CCCTCTGTACTTGTTTATTTTAGCAGAAGTTGCAATAATGAGGGAACCTATTGAGTACAAATTTTCCTTCCTACAGCATCATTTGTCGACAGAGATTGCTTTTTAATATTATTGTCATGGTGCTGATAGACAACAGAAGTCTATGGTTCCTTTTCAGGTCCATATAGAGTTTACTACCAACAAAAAGTGCTGCTATCTGTCAAAAATCTCTTTCCAATTCGTGTGTATCAGCATGCAGCAATACCTAAGTCAATTTCAAGGCAAAAATCTCTTCATAGGGAAAGTGAATAAATTTTCTATTATTTGGAATTTATAGTCTACAATGGATGGAGCTCTGAGAAACCTGGAATGGTGAAAGGTGTCCCTGCTCACGGCAGGGGGTGGAGATAGAGGATCTTTTAAAGTCCCTTCCAACCTAATCCATTCTGTAGTTCTATGAACAGACTGAGCAGTACCTCTTCTCCTCCCCAAGAGGGGAAAAAAGCCAACACAAAACCCCACAATAATATAAAATTGATACATTCCTGCACTAAAAGTCTGGCTAGATCTACATTTATGTTGATTGCACTAATTAACTCACTAACAACATCTTCAGATAAGGTACTTTTTAACCTTCACCTGAGTTTCTAAAATTAAAGCGAGAGAGCACGGTCTGTAAACATGTCCAACACTCAGATGCTATAAATGGGAATAATTTCTCCAGCAATATGATATTATTACAAGAAAGCTTTGAGTTATGGACATTAGCCAGGACAAAGTTTTAACCTTGCTATAACCCACTGAAATCATTGTAGGATTCAATGATCGAGTTTTAAAAAAAGAAACATCCTTTTGTACTACAGTGGATGGTGCTGTCACAACCATGTGTGAGCTTTTCTACCAATTTTTGTGCATGAAATATAATTATTTTACATAATGCAAGCATAAATTATTCTCCATTTACAACTGCTAGATATAGACAACACAAAGGCATTCCACACTGGCAAAGATGACAAGAATGAATCTGAAACAAAGCCCAGATGCATGAAGAAACTTTCAACAATTTCAGGCCTCTCATTAAAAAACTTATTCTTGGTCAAATTTTGGTGATCTGCAATACCTTACTCTTTACATGATTGTTACAACAGGAGGATGTAGAAACCACTGCACCTGATAAACATGCAAGTGCCAGAAATTCAGTTGAATTTCTGACCTTTTTTCCCCACAAACTCCTGAACTGCTATTTGCTATTCTGTGATATTCAACTGCAATTTAATCCAAGACAACACAGGAAGCAGTAAGGTCCTAAAGTTACCGTTTATGTTACTATCACTAAAATCTGGGGTTTATAAATATTGGCTCTACTTGTTTTTCAGCAGTCATCTCCAAAACAATACCTGCTTCCAAACAACCACCTTTTGTTTCCATGTGTCTGTCCTGCTCTCCAGAGATGCACAGACTGCTCAAGCCAAACCCAAAGAGAGAACCTGAACAGAATAAAACTACTCATTCAATTCCATGCTCCCAGGAGGACCTCATTGTTCTTCTCTGGCCTTTATTCTCTTCCCACATGTCCCTGTAACAAACAGACTTTTAATCCAACACAAGTTTTATCAGCATATTGCCTCCGTGGAGTATATGAAACTATTGTTACATACTTGCAATTAAGAATGGCATTTCATGACCCCAGGGAGAGGGACAGTATGAAAATAACAGTACAGAGATCCAGAGGCAGCAAAGAGATCTCTAAAGTGCACCATGGTGTTAGGGCTTATCAGTTTCCCCCAGCTGTCTTCCACATGTTTCCCACAACTGAAGAAAGCCCCTCACAATCCTACAGGCATGTCAGCCATTCCCCATCACCGCCTGAGAGCTCCTGTTTTGCTCTCCTCCTTCACCCTTCCCTTTCCTGCCCAGCTCCACCAGCTGTATTAATGCAGCTAAAATGCTTACATCCCACCTCGTGCTCTGTTTCTGGGTATTTTTTTTTCTGAATAAAAGATATATTAGCACCTTCAGGCAACTGAGAATCCTGACCTATCCTAAACATAGACCTTCTACCACCTGAAGGTCAGAAACAGGAAAAAGAACAAGCTGAACTTGGTTTATGTGAGGAGTTGCTGAATTTGTGCCATTTTCATCCAGACTCCAAGGAGGAATAAACACGATCTCTCACAACATAAAACAAAAGCATCACTTGAGAGGGAAAAGCTGCCAAGACACAAAACAAACCCCAGGGAGATCTATCCCAGCGGTCTGAGCACCACAGATAAGTGAGCAGAGCTGTCAAAACAGAGAGAATTGCTGAAATGGTCTGCATTTATCACCACCATCAGCCATGCTGGAGTGGTAAACTCCTTTCAGGAGAGATTAAAATGCAAGAATGAATGCTGAGACTGATCACTTAAGTTCATACTGCAGTGTGTGTTATCTTTATTACTGTATTTTCTTATCAAGAGTAATTAGAGTAACCTTAATAGCACTTTCATCAAAGTGTGCATTTCCCCATATTATTTCTTCATTTTCTCTTTTAATTTCTGTGCTTTATATCATCTGCTTTATCTCACACAGCATCTTACTCTGTAGCACTGCTAAACTTGTTATCATGCTATAAAACCCTAGCAGAGGAATAATTTCATCCATATATATAGGTCCCTGGAGCTCACCAGTGCTGAATAGCAACTGGAGTTTCCCCAGGACACTCAGGGATAACATCTGTATGATTCCAAATGCTCTCCATACTGAATCTTCAATGTTCATCTTTGACATCAAAGATGGGACAGTCAACAGCCTGGTGTGACCCCATGACAGCTCAGAATTAGGATAAAGTGCTATTGGGTCACACAGATATTGGCTGGAGTCCTGCCAAGAAGCCTAGCTTTGTACACTGTTAAAATTCATTTCAAGTCTTACAGGTCAGGTATTTAAGCTCACCTTTCTTCCAGCTTCCTCAGCTTCTACCATCACTTTCTTTGGTTTTGCTTTTTCTTAAATATGGTATTATGTAGACAGTGTAATTTCTTGCTCTTGGTCTTCCCAGACTGCAAAACTTAAAAGCTTTCTACTTACATTCATGCATTTTAATTAAAAGTGTAAAATATTAGACTTCCAGACATAATTAAACCTAATACGCTGTTCCAGATCAGAAACCCTAATTAAATTTCAGTATTTCCTATTGCTAATAATCACCCAGTCAGCAAATACCACTGACAAATTCCTCTCCCCTCTTGCCTTTCTGCCCACAAGGCATTGCTGCCCCAATACTTAATTGGAAATTAAACATTTTCTCACTGTACAAGCTGGCCACACTTGTACTCCTATTTAGAGTTCACAATTAGAGATGCTTCTAATGTTGAAAAAGAAATAATCAGCATAAGAGAAAAATACATTTCTTGAATGTGTAAAATTGACATTCCGTGACCAATTTTTGTAGCAAAGAACTCAGGAATATTCAAGCAGAATATTCACAAGTTTCTTGTTTGCAAAGAGAGTGAAGAACCAAAGATGAAAATGCATGAGACAGACAAAGGTTCACATATATTGGAAGACAAAGACACTAACGTTAAAACAGATTGCAAAAATAAAGTAATCCATATACTCCAGTATTCTTTTGGCCCAGAAAAAACTTAGAAAAAAATAACAGTGGAAATAATTGACCATATTTCATAAGTCTGCAGCTGGTCATTGAAGATTGACCTCCTGGAGCTTACAGCCTGCCCCTTTTCAAGGGAACAGTGCTTTCCCTCCTTACAGTCAGTGTTACACTCTACATACACCAAGTTGACAACTTCTGACTTTAGCACTGTCAATATAGATTTTGTTCACACTAGATCAACCATCAAAGAAAAAAACCACCACATTTTAAAACAATTGTCTGTTTAGTCTGTGGTGGTGTGCTCAATTCAAAATTGGAAGCATTTTTCCCGATAAATTCTAATCTAAGAGACACTAAAGGGACATTTCTTCCTAACAGTTTAGTATTTAACTATTCATTTAATTTCACAGCATGTATTTTTCAAAAATCAATAAACCAAATACACTGAGCAGCTGAAAAGCATGCCTAAGCCCCAGCATCAGATGACAGCAAACAAAATACTGTCCTGGTGGCAAAGTAACATTTCATGTTGCCAGCTGGGAGACCTGGGAGAAAAAGTGACCTTAATGTGCTTCTTTTTAAAAAATGCACTAAAACAGTTAATATACTTCATATTCTGTGGCAGAGCAAACCCAAAGCCCTTGCTTTACAACTTTACAACTCACTTAACTGGCTGTTCTATCAACCAGTATAAAGGACAGTCTCAGCTCACTCCACAGGTCCTGCCCTTTCAGCAGCGGCTCCTGAGCCGTGATGGCAGCAATTTGGAAGTCAGAAAGAAATGAAAGAAAAAAGGAAAAAAAATTTGTTACAGGCAATCCACAATAACTCCAAGGGCTAGAACCTGTCCACTGGCTCTGCCATTAAAATCAGGAAGGAAGAGACAAGCCAAGAAGGGACACAGACAATTGCTTTGCGTTGTTTGAGTCACTCTCTGTTCTGCTCCTCAGCAGCCCTCACGCCGCGGCCATGGCTGCAGGCAGGGACAGGCATCAGTCACACCCTCATTCCGTGCCCTTATGAACTGGTGCTCCAAGACACTGCCAATGATTTGTACAAAACTCTCCTGGTTCAGGGCAAATTTTGGAAAGAACCCCCCAGAGGAGCTCCTCTAGGAAAGCAGATTCAATCAGCCCCTTCCCAACCGGTCTGGGAGAAAATACCTCCTTGGAGAAAAGTGGAAAAAACCTGTTTATTAAACAATAAAACCTAAACAATATTAATCAATCAAACCCCTTGCTGCTCCAAAAGAGATGACAAACTGAGAAAGTCTCCTTCCCGGGTTGCAGCTCAGCTCACTCAGGCTCTGATCAGTCTCTCAGTGCTGGAAATGTCGCAGCTCAGGCCCGGCCCGGTGGGCCTCAGGTGGAGCTGCCGGTGCTGCCCTGGGTGTTCAGTCCAGAGCAGGGTTAAACAGGGCAAAAGAAAAGGAAAAAAACACAGTCCAGGGAACTTGGAACTTCTTTGCCTCAGTTAGCTAAACTAATTAAAAGCAAAGGAGAGCTCTGTCCCGCTGTCTGTCCATCTGCAACAACACAGTGCAGGAGCAGGAATGTGGAGGAGTCAGTGCAGTGTCTGAAAACAAACTGCTGCTGCTTCTCTGCCCCTTCACTCTCTGGAACAAGGCTTAAAGGTGCAAAACTTATTATTCAGCATAAACAGAACAGACAATTGGGGATAAAAGCATCATAAAGTCAAGCCAGGACAGCTCTGATGCCTCTGGAAAGGCGCTGAGCTGTCCAGGGAGGCTCCTGCAGGGGAGAGCACAGAGCTCTGACCTGGGCGATGCCATCGACCCAGTGAGCACAGAGTGCAGCACAGGGGACACCCCTGACTCTGCCTGAGCTTGCTCCATTCTCCCTGCCCTGTGTATTTATCATGTCAATATTGATCACATTCTACAAAAGCACACAGGGACCAAGCAGCTCAGCAGTGTGCCATGCCAGGGCAAAGCTTACACAACCCGGATAGGAAAGGAGTGACACGGAACAGAGGGATGGACACAAAGGCAGCCCATCCATGTGGCTGCATTCACAAGCCAGGTAGGTTCAGTATCACTGATCCTTGACAAGGCTGACATAGAACAGAGTTAAATAAAGTAGATATTCATTAAAAGGCCTCAGTGGATATACCCTGGACAGTACAAGAGCCCAGCCAGGGCTGCACCCAAGATGAACCAAAATGGTCACAAAATGCACGACTGGTCACAAGGTCTCACACTTTTATAAGTGCTGGTCTATTATCATATTGGAGTTAATTGTCCAGTTATAGCTTTAGGTTATGAAGTCCCATCCTTCTTGTTTTTCTCTCTTCAGTCTACATTGTTTATGCTCTTGGGCCTGAAATTTGGGTTGGTTGTCCTTGGTCCACAACTAGGAAAGGAATTGTTTTGTCTAGCTGCTCTATGAAAAGAGCTTACTATCTCTTAATAGGAAGTTCAGAACTACTCACTAAAGCAGTACAGAATCTTAAAAATACAAAAGCTAAAACCGACAGTATCATCACCCTCACTGCAACCACATGTGGTTGGACTGAATGGTCTTAAATACATTTTCCCACCTAAATGATCCTATAATTCTACAAAAACCACCACAAAAGCTGGTGTCAGTTTTGGAAAATTTGCCAAATATAGAAATTCCTCAGAATATGTTATCAATGTATTATATCTATGCAAGCATATAAAATGTCTCAGTGAAAAATTTAAAAAAAAATTAATAAATGCTTCTTTTAGCACTGTTTAAATGCAGAACTGCATAAGATTAAGAAATATGATCCACATCTGCTGAGCATCAGATTTGAACCTTCCAAATGCCTGCACTGACTTTGGGCTTGGAAAAAATTCCCATTAAGGTTTGTGTTGGTTCAAACCTACAAGATCTATTTGTTTTCATGTCATTTTATACCTGGTACTCACTTCCCTGCATCCCTGAAATAAGGCAATAAAAAGAGATTTCATGTCAGCTACGCAACATCACGAGTGAAATGCAAATAACTCTGCTAGCAGAAGATATTTTTATTTGATCTATCACCAATATAATTATCATACATTCATGACAAAGTCTCACCTGACTTACTGGAAGAGAGTTCACATTATTATGGTTTAATGAGAAATACCTAACACAACTGAATAAAGTTCATGATTTAACAGGGGACTTTCATGAAAAGGCGGGCAGGCTGGGTTCAGCAATAATTCTGGCAATTACACTGGCATCTTAATTGCATAAAAATAATACTGCAAACACGACAGAAAGTGTTATATTGACTGCAGGTTACCAAATGCAAAGAGTTGAATCTTCGAGATACTACCCTTTGCTTTAAGTAGGAAAGAGCAAACAGCAAGATACGACACTGAAGGCAGTGAAGCCTTTTTTTTTCCTTCTTAGATCACAGCAAGGCCCTGGCACAGGCTGCCCAGAGAAGCTGTGGCTTCGCCATCCCTGGAAGTGTCCAAGGCCAGGCTGGTGGGGCCTGGAGCAACCTGGGACAGGGGAAGGTGTTTCTGCCCATGGCAAGGGGGTGGAAGGGGATGATTCTCAGGGACACTTCTAACCCAAACCATTCTATGGTTGTGTCTTTGGTGAGTGAAAGTGGAATTCAAGTATCATTGCATGAAAGTTTCCACTTTACTCCTTTCTAATAAGACCTCATACTTTTCTGCCATTTCCACATCTACAACCACTTATGGCTACACACACTAAAAAGGCCATGTTAAAGCCTCTGAATGTACAACAGTCCTCATGAAGAAATGTCACTATCCACAAAAATGTGGATATTGCCTGCACAGGCACCAACCTCAGCATCCTCCATCCCCTCCATGTTTATAAACTAGCATGTTTCCAGCTGTAGGATTAAAATAACTTCCCTTAAATTTTCACCCTCCTACAGCCTATGGATGAGAGAAGTGCTTAAGTGGCACAGCTAAGTACAGATAAATGTTGCTTCTGCTGGATGTTGAAGCTGCTAATAGGAAGCCCATGGATGCAACGTATGACACTCCAGAGCAACCAGTCCTGCTGAGCATTTCAGCACTGCAGTGTGCTCCAAATAAACAGTGGGAACTTTCAAAAGAGTACATACATTGTTTAGTTTGCAAAAGCATCTTCAGGATTTATTTTTCTCAGGATACCTGCAAGATTTCACGAGAAGTAACAGGCTACGTTCTTGTAGCAGTTTGACAGATCATCTGTCAAATGTAATTCTTGAGGCAAGAGCAGACTGTCCTCATGTATTACCTCATTAACATGTTCCTAGCATGCCTGTCTAGAAGAGATGGAGCCTGACTGGACCTGTCTGGCATGACATAGGAGACAATTTATGAGGTTTATCACGGTCATGGTGTCAAAAAGACATTCAGATTTAAATAACAATCAAATAACTATATCCAGATGAAAATATCACATTTGCTAATGTTTAGTCACATTCTACAGTGCAGTTTATTTGCACTGAAGGCCAGCATATTTCTCACCAACTGCTAGAACACAGCAATATAAAAGAATTTGAAGCACATACAAAAAATGCAGTTCAGACCTTAGAAACACATCATAGAAGTACCTGAAATCATATTTCAGGATATGTATCATATTTCTGTTTAATGTGCAATCTTCAGTTTCAAGTACAGAGCACAAAGAAATAGTGCTTACAAATTTCTAACATCTACCTTTATCAGTGACAGGTAATTACCCTCTTTTTTATGCAACAAATTTCATGCATTAGGTGTAACTTACACTGTCACGAGATGTAATTCTCCCCAGCAGACAAACCAACCACTGACAAAAGTAATACACAAAGGGAAAAAAAATGGAGGGAAAAAAGAAAAGAAAAAACCACCTGCATGCCTCAAAGGCCATGTGGACAGAATTTACGTAACTACATCTGAAAATGCTATTGCATCATTTTAGTAATGGTTTAGGAATGATATTGCCCAAAGAGTGTTTCCACTGAAACACTTGACATCACAAGCTCCTCACTCACTCTCTCCTTCCTCTGTGGCAGGATGGAGAAGAGCACTGGAGGCATGAAAAGCAAATATAAGGGAGTCATGTAAGACCAATTTAATGGAAACAGCAATGAGATAAGAAAATGAACAGTAGCAGCAACAATATTAACAGAAGAGTGTTCAAGAGACAAACAATTCATACTCCAGTGCTCACCTCCATGGAAAACCCAACTGCAATGCCCCACTCTGCAACCCAGAAGGGATCCCTTCCCCCCTTCCCAGAAAATGATGTGAGCTAGTATGAAACAACCTTCATGTCCTAACCAAGCCCCCTCCTAGCCACTGTAAAAATTAACCCTGTCCTGGCTAGAATCAGGATATTAACCACCTCTCACTCAGTACCATCTATGTCACACCCATATCCTACACCTCCCAATTAGCTGGAGATATCTATATACACACAATCACAGGTATCATTTCTATAGTCAGCAGCCATCCCTCCAAGGTGTCTGTTGAGTTCATTCAGTCCATGGCTGTGGGTTCTACCCACCCTAGGTGTCTCCCAGGACAGGAGGGCTGCTGTGCTGCTGGCTGGCTGCTGCCCCAGGAGCTCAGATTGGTGTGTGAGGAGCAGGCCATACTCACTGCCCATGGCAGCCGTGGCACACAGGGACAGTGCCATGCAGCAGCCAATGTTATATGTACAGTTCAACAGCACAGACTGTTCTTACCCAAAAATCAAATCCTTGGGACTAGTGGTTACAGCAAGTGGCCATAAGATGGTAAGTATATTGCTTGTTCTCTATTCTAGCTGCATGCAGGTGCTGATTTGATTCTTTTACTTTCACCTGATGAACACTTAATGCAAGGGCCACAAATACTGGGTCGATGAAACCTTAACATCTGAGCTATTTCTGAATTTCAGGGCTTTCAGAGCAGTAGAAGTATAAATAAATAATGGAGCACTAAAAATCACTTGGCAATAACCATTAGCAATTGCTTATAGATTCCAACTCATTTTTATTTTGGCTTTAACTACTCCTCTGTGATGTCACTGAAAATTAGTTTCTAAATCTTTCTCTAAGCCCACTCTATTTGCCAAGGGTTCAAAGACAAGCAATAGGTGGACCTGGCTACTAGTTCTCTCTTCAGAAATTATGAATTCAACCTGCCCCTGATACCCTCAGTGGAAGATGAAAGCTTGTTGTCTGTGTTTATTCTGTGTTTGATATAAACACAGCAAAGCATATTCAGCATGAAACAGAAAAACTCAGTGCCTAATTACATAAATAGTCTCATTGGAGTCAATCAGTTACTTTTAGTTAGACACATACCTTGCTCAGTCAGGTGTAAAATTACCACATTAACAATTGTCTCCCTTGCCTCTCTCTGAAGGCTCAGGGAACACTGTGCTGTGCAGGCAGGACTGATTTGATTGCCTCCATCTTTTATTGAGAAATAACGTGTGTCATGGCAATATCAGATGACTGTTGTTTCCTTTGTTCTCTTCAGAGGGAGGAATAATGGGTGTCAGGAAAAAGTACAGCCATGTGTCTGGGTAATAAAAGTGGCACATTAATGAGCATGGGCAAACCACTACAATTAACACAGGGGAATGGATGCTGCCTGCTTAAACTCTGCAAGAGCTCCAGCAGCTCCCACACCCAGCTGCCATTTGTTTCCATCCCAGGGCTTTCCACCAGCAGCAGCTCCTCCACAAAGCCATCAGACACTGTGAAATCATATGCTCAAGGGAATGGGTGGAGACTTTTTCATAGCATGAGTGACTGTTGAGAACAGTTATTCAGTCTGTTCATCAGTGGCAGCGAATGCATCCCATAATCTACACCCTCAAGGCTGCAATATAATTAAAAGACTACAGAGGAAGACAGGTAAGATGGACGTGCACAAAGGTATGGATGTGTACTGCTTTCACAGTTTTAAAAGACAAAAGGTAATTTTCTCAATTTCACATAATTTTAAAATTTCAAACCCAGCTTGATGTGCCTGTGTATAATAAAGTCATATAAATAAATATTTTTAAAGTTCAGCTTCAAAAATTCAGATTGACAATTCCCCTCCTTATGCTCACAACCAGAAAAAAGAAAAGGGGTGTGAGGAGGGACTGGGAAAACTGCAAGCACCATCAAGGTGACACACTAAGTTATTTGAGTATTTATTGACAGAATAACAACACAGGTCACACAGCTCTGGCCCTTCAGGAATACTTATATAAAAACTCTTCAGTTTTATGACACATAAATTGTTCATTTTTACTTTTGGATGACTGAATTTTAAATTATGTTGAAAAGCAGGACACCTTCAATTCCCACTTCTGCTTGGTTTACTTTAACTTCTAATTCCCTTTGCACATCATGTGTTCCGAGCTATTTTAATTCACATTATTCTTGCAATTTGTGTACTGAGTTCACCTAATAATTCATTTTGATGATACAAGCTTCAAAGCATCATTTGTTGTTTTTTTTTAGTAGGTTCCAGAATAGATTGTTTTTCATTGCAACATCTCTTTCAGGTACCATTCTGAGTATAGAGTTTAAACTTGCTGTTAGTCTTGTACTTAGCATATGCTCACTTAGCATAGCCACATTCATTATTTTTATTGTTGAACACTTTAGATAAGAGCTCCATACACACACAGGGGTGCCTCAACTTTTCAGCATGTTGCAGAGGCTAAAACACCAGCACCACTGTGAAACAGCTGAACTGGAGAATCTTTCCAGATAAAATTATGCAAATTGTCCCATCAAACATCCTGCACAGCTTCCAGATTTGCCATTCCCAGTGTTCAAAAAATAAATGCAATCTCCAAAACTGGCAAGCCAACCAATGTAACTCACACAAAGTGAGCCATACCTACATACAAGGCAATCCAAGTTTTATTACTATAAAATACCATTTTCAGTAATGTGGTCAAGTAAACAGTTTGTAGTAAGTTTCTTCTCTGATATCTACCAGAAGCTGCACTGTAGAAAAAAAAGTCCATATATTCCTCAATATAAGCAACAGATAGTTGGGTTTTTGGGTTTTTTGTTGGGTGGTTTGTTGGTTTTTTTTACTGGCCAAGGACCCCCACCTTGGCACAAGAAATTTGAAGGATATGCCTTATCCTAAATCTGTGAAAAAAACTCAGTTTGTAAATGTTTAATCACACACTATTAATCTTACAGCATTCATCATGTTTCAAAATGGTGCTTGAGCCAGGAGAGGACAAATAAAGAGAAGAAAGAACAGAGGGAAAGGGAAGACAAGAGTCTGCAGGAGCAGCAGAGAAAGTCAGCTGTAATACACTCACCTGGGAACCTGGGACCCAGCCCCTTTTCCCCACATCCTGCTCCAATGTCAAAACCACACAGTAATATCCTACTCCTCAAGTCATGGGACAATGCGAGGGTGAGAGCCACAGGCCTGAAAACCTGGACAGCTGCTCAAACTAAATCTCTGCACCACACCAGAGAGCTCATGCAAGGGCAGACAAACTGCATGCTCACTCCACTGCAAGCATTTGATAAGAACAGTTTATACTGGTTTCTAAAGGACCTGCTAATGTCTTAAATTCAGTACAAATACTGGGATAGTAACTAACAGAACTAGGGTCACACAATGAAAAATAAAAATAATAAACACAGAACACGTATTTTCAGGACTTTGTGTCCTTGCCTGATTTATGTGTCTGTACTGTGCACTGAAGGAGGCAGAGGGACCAAAAACCTCACAACACCTGTGATTTTATTAGCATGGACTGTATGCACGGGACTAGGTAACCTAAATTTTACATATTCACCAGTGCTTGCTTTTGGAGTCTTTCTCTTTGATTCTTTAGGTATTTTAAAATTGTTTTGATAGTTTCAATGGAGAAATCACAGCCCAGTGGTTTAAGACCAGACTTATCAGACTGGGAACAGAGTCTGAGTCCTGGATCAGGTACCAATCATGGATGTCACATTTGACAAATCACTTAATGGCTTTACTTTGATGCATTGCAGTGGGGGAAATTATTAGGAAGAGGAGGCTGAAAAGAATTTTCGGCATGGTGTCTATTCAACTGCTATGGCAAAGAATAGCCCCTCCAAAAAAAACTTTTGTACAAATAGAACACACATAAATATTATCCTTACCCAAAAGAGACTGCTCTAATAATAATTCCATCTAGAAAAACATAAAAATCAATCAACCAGGTTATTTCAGAAGCCCTATTAGCCCAGCATCCTCTCTCCAACTATAACCCCAAACAATCAAGGAGAAGAAGAGGGAAAGGATCTGGTGAATAAAGATTACTCATCACCCTTCTCAAACCAAATATGTTGCTCTCCCTGTTTGGGCTGTTCTTCATACATACAGCAGTTTTTCTGTCTACCATCCTCACCACCCTGTGACCAAGGACTCTCCAGATTAATTATATGCTGTGTGAGAGGCTACTTTCTTTGGCACTGGGGTGCCAGCACAGTGTTACCAAAAACTGTTGCCAGAACCAACAACTGCAAAACCCTTATCTTACATTTGAGTGAGATATTTATATTCAGTTTTCAAAATTGTTTGGTCATGTTCTAAAGGGAGTAGAAACAGTTGCATGTTATTTGGCCTCTTCTTGCCTTTTAATGTTCTTATTCCATAAACATGAATGCTGACATGGTTGCACACTGTAACTGATTTCACAAAGAGGAAACTCTGCTCTGCTGTTGTACTGTGCTCTGATTGCTGCTCTGAGCTGAGCCCACGCTGCAGTCAGCTTTGTGCAATGATATATTTCAAGATGCTCTTAATGAACTGATTTTTCTCAGCCACCATCAAAAAATACGTAATTTGTTCCAAATAACTGCATGTCAAGCTCGCAGGGCAGGCCAGGAGAATCTCAGATATAAACAGAGAGGGTTTCACTCATGAGGATTACAAGTTTAGGGCAGTCAGTACTGCTGACCAAACCACTGTCCATGGTGACTACTGCTCTCCTGTCAAAAAAGCAGCAGATCACAGAGAATGAGCTCTTTCAATAAAGGATCTGTTTGAGGCTAATGATTGATAATTTTAGATTTCAACACTACAGGAAGAAAAAGAAAAGTATGAGGTTGTATAACACAAATGAACCATTCCAGTAGCATTAGAAAGCTGCATCTTGACTTCAGGAGGCTCCAAATTGCGCTCCTCAATATTTTGGTGACAGTGACCTGGGAGGAGATGTATCTGCTGCAAACAGGAGTTATTGACTAAGGTGACCTCAAACACAGTGTAGAAAATGAGCACAATGTATGGAGCAGAAATTAATTGTCAAGTAACACCTTCACATTTTTGCTTTTGTTAACTATGCTCTTAAAAGAGAAAGCAAAGAATACTGAAACAGTCTCATGCTTCTACACAGCCCAGTTTTACTGGCCAGGAGATTGTGGGAAACACATCTGTTAACTTGTCATCACCTGGCAATTCTTTTGTGTGCGTGCTGCACAGCACCATGACCCCAGAGTGAACAGGTGAGCTGAAAGCAATGACTGCAAACCAAAACAAGAGGAGACAATAAGCAACTTGAGTCAACAAGAGACTCTCCACTTTGGGATGTGAACCTAGGAACCCTCATAAGCACTCATGACTAGGTCTGATGAGCCCTTTGCACTTACTTATACAGGCAGAAAAACCTGTCAGATTAAGTTTCCAAATATTTCACAAAACTATAGCTTTTCCTTCCTTTTATACAGATACAACAGTTCTCTGGACTAGACCACTTCTCCAGCAAGCACAAATCACTGCTACACTCCTTTTAAATTAGTTATAAATCTACAGCAGTGAGAAAGTCTGTGACAGCAAAGAGATCAGGATCTGGATTCTGACAGGTTACATGAATCATGGGTTTTAAATGAGCTATTTCCATAACTGATGTGCGTTCTAAATCACCTTGAACAGTCTCATGCACACAGCAGAGCACTGTGCCCTCAGAGAGGCTGTGACACTGGGCTGCATACTGGCAGATGGGCACAGCTTAGCCTTCAGTATAATGCAGGGGTTGAGAGACACCCACCCAGCAGAGCTGCTCTGTCACTGCCTCTCTGGGCAGGGGAAAGAAAATAGAACCAAGGGTTCATGGGCTGAGGTCAGGACTGAGAGAGAGATCACCCCCTGAATACCTTCATGGGCAGAACAGACTCAACCTGCAGATACTAACTGAATTTATTACTAATTACTGAATTATTTATTACTAATTATTTATGACTAATTGCTGAATTTATTACTAACAAAATCAGAGGATAATGAGAAATGGAATAAACCTTAATAAATCTTTCCCCCAATGTTCACTCCTTCCCAGGCTCTATCTCCTCCTCCCCAGCAGCACAGATGGGGAGTAGCCCCCCCACTTCCAAGGCCTGCTCACACCAACCCAACACTTACAAAAATAATTACATCTGAATTTCAACACCTCACACAACTAAATCTATGCAATGAAACTATGAACAACAATGGAAAGAGTTTAAAAAGTACGTGGCAAATTTACAATGTGAGTTTACATAACTTAAAATCCAAACACAAACATAGCCATTGGAATGACTATACCACATTTGATAAATATCTGATCATGAACAAAAATACAAGATTCTTGTGTTAAAATTTCAAATTCTCATTTTTATTAGTACAGTGGATTTAGGACTACAGAAAATTGAGAGGCTTCAAGAATACTGTCTTGAGTCTGTGTCCAGCCATGCTAGTTTTAGAATGAATAAAAATTATAGTAATTCTCATTGCACTGCTGTACAAATACATACTGGTTTAAAATTATTGAATCAATTATATCTAGAATGCCTCACCCAAAAAGTGTGACTATCCCAGTGTCTTACACTAGTCATGGCATTTTCCTCGTGTGCCACATGACACCAAAATGCAGGTGAATGCACTTGCCTGCTTTTGCAGTGATTTATTCGCTATACATTAGCTACAAAAAAATATACAAAGCTCAAGACTGTGAAGAATGAAGATAAAAATCTCAGCATGAGTCAAACCTCCCATATTCTTTCATGAGACTGGTGAATATTACACCAGAGCAGCAATTAAAGCCATAATAAGGCACATCAACCATTCAAAGCCTTAAAGCCACAAAAAATTCCAAGGCTACGGGAAAGTCATGTTTGTTTCTTTCTATCCTGGCCTACATTTTATTCATAATTCACTCCAATGCTTCATAAAGGCTTTCAACTCCACTTCCAGCAGGCACACCTGCATGCAAAAAACATAAACCTAAGAGGCAGCATGAGTGATCTGATGTGCTTTAATATCAAGCTATCAGCACGTCTGACTCTCTCCCATTGCTGACATTTAAAGTTAATCTACCTTGCCTTTGCTGATGTCAGTGTAAAAGGGACCCAAAAAAGCAGACTCAGTACAGAAATAACCAAAGAGAGTGATTTTTTTTTTCTTTAGCTCTTACTAAAAATACTCTGGAGTATTTTTCCTATCAGGAGAAATTCTGTAACACACAAAAATTATTGTATCTTTAATCATCTGTTTACTACACCATCACTATACTGCCTACACATTGGAAGATACACAACTTCTTTCATGGACATATCTTTCAGATTATTAAATATATTTCAGACTAAGAAATATAAAAATACCTGCTTTGAAACAAAGAAAACAGCAGTGAAAGACAGCTCTCACAGTGCCATTGGCTAAAGCAACATGTCCACCCAATTATAATTTGTGATTAAAACAATGTAAAAGAGGCCAACTCATTGACTGACATCAAACAGAAGCAATTGTTAAAGTCTGAGAGGTACTCTTGTTGCCAGGAAACATTCTATGTGTATTATGAATAAAGACTCCCTATGATTATCCCCACTACCATACAAAAAATAAGAGTAATTATTCAAAATCTGTTTGCTTTTTATATTAAGAATCCAAAGAATTTATTCCTGAATTAAGCAGGAAGTCCACTAGTAACAATCCCACTCCTAAATACACATCCCAAAGCAAAAATACATAAGGACCCACAGTGCAATTAAGAAACCAAATTCCAGATTACACCAGAATTGAGTCACTTAGAAATAGCAGCTCTAGTCTTTAAGACTCCACCATATATTGAGTTCTAATCCCTTAAGTGTTTCCTGTGTAATGTTGCAGAAAAATGTAACAGGGAAAAAAAATTGTAGTCTTTGCTCTGGCAGAAATAAGCCATTATACAGCCTAAATATTAATTAGAATAAACACTGTTTTGATTTTTATTTCACAATACCTGATGGTTTTCTGCCCAAGCATCAGTCACATTGCACACCTTTGCTTTATGGTGTATGATTGTAACTAAATCTACCTCATTTAATCATTCCAATAAATCTGCACCTCAGTAGAAACCACTAAATGAGATGTTAATAGCACACTAAATATACCTGTTAGACAGATTGTACATGTAAAATATGAAAGTACAGTGAACAGTATTTGCACTTGATTAAATGCTAGGCTTCTGTTCATTCTCCATGAGAAAGATTAGCAAACACACCTCGTCCATGTTTCTGAGGAACTTCTCCTCTTTAGCATCTGAATATGTTCAAGGCCACTTCTATCTTTCTGATAGTTTATAAGAATGTCTGTGGGTAAAATTTATGCTTTAAAACAAACATTTTCAACAAAATACCAAGAGTTAGGACAAGGCTTGTATACCAACTACATCTAAATCTCCTTGTACAAAAGAAAACAACTAATTGCAACAAAACCTGGATGGCAACTTGCACATTGTTCCTGGTAAAGTATGATGGGTGGGGGCTTATCTAAGGCATTTCATCCTAAATGCTATCAATTACTTTAAGAAACCTTATGATGCTTCCTTGGCTCTTTTGTTTGGCTTCAGCCTGTGGTACAGGGCACAAGCTCCACACTAAACTCTGCTAAGCTGTAGGACTGCACATCCCACAGCAAGTGTTCCCTGCCTCCCCTCTCACTGAGGCACAGGAGACTGTGGGGCACAAAGTCTTTTATGTTTTACACAAATGGCACATATTACTTCAACATGGCACTGCCACAGCATGTGGTGCAAGGCTGCCAAGCAGAACTGGAACTTAGCAGGACAAAGAGCAGAGAAAGACATTTTCCCCTGATAGATTTTCCAGCCTCCCAGATTCAAGCCCTGTCAAGATTACACACAGAAACACTGCAACAAAACACAGACCAAGAGCCTCTAAGGTCTAAAAATGGTATTTATATCTGTATTCACTACCCCTGGTTCTTCAGCTGAAGCCAAGACAGTGAGTTTTACTCATTTCATAGATGACAGTGTTTTATGTTCACACACACAATCCTGTCTATGAGTGAGGAGTTATTCACAAACCTGGTTGTCCCAGGAACCCAAAACTGGAAACTGAAACTTCTTTCCTCTAACTGCTGCCACAAAGCACTGACTCCCCACGAGGTCCATCCTGACAGGCATACTTCAAAGTAACATGCTGTACCAAGTCAGCACCATTTGCCCACCACAGCTCTTTTTAACTGGAGTACTCAGTTGCTAAACCAATTTTTATCACCTTTCCCTTCCACTTGAAGTGCAGCCTTAATGCTGCACTATTACATCCTATCCTGAAGTTTAATGAAATTGCTCCAATTGTCCTTATTCTACCCCCTAATGAATTCTAGAATTCATTTAGAGAATTCAAGTAGAAGGGCATGACATGTCTTCCACTACCCACCTATAACATTTTCTATGTCCCAAATCACTCTTCTTTTTATTTTTTCCAAAGTCTCCTTCACAGAAAAGAGCCATTTAACAAATCTGTAGAATCAGAATCTCTCTCTTTTCAAGTAGTTATACCTCTGTCCTCTGCTTTTTTTGCTGTAATTTCTTCCAGAATGGATCTCTGCTTTACTTACCATTTTCTGAAGAAATCCTGATATATAATCTACCTGATTCTGAGTCCATTGCTCTGTCCAGTTTACTGATGGTGATGGCACAGCATTGTCCTGCCTTGTCATTTTAGCTCACCTCAGCTTCATTCTGCTCTCATCTATTACCCAAATTTCACTGTCTGCCTGAGATGCTAAAGTTTGCTTCTTAAAGTGAAATTGAGAGTATCCACAGGACATCTTATTTGTCTCTAGTTTATTGCCTCAGTGTCTGCATATAAATAACTTCGTGTTTGTAGGGTTTTTATTGCATTCATCTCCACTTCTCTTTCCATTTTCAGTGTCACTTAAACTATGGCAGCATCTCTTTTAATGCTGAGCCCTTCAAGTCTTGGTCTGTGCCCTTTCTGCAGCACCCTCCTCCGTGACCATTTCCACATCTTTGACACAATTTGGTCTTTAATTAAACAGCCAGTGTCCTACATTTATAGTAATGCAGTTCCTTATGCACAAGATCTTTTGCTAGTCAAGATTTGTGATTGTCTGATTATACAGGTTTGGAGGGTTTTTATACATTCTATTTCCTCTTAAATATTTGGGGTTTGTTTGGTTTGTTAAGGTGTTTTTTTTTCCCATAAATCCCCAGCAATCATTATATTCATGTCCATATTATTTCTGCTCCATTTTTCTGTGCTTTTCACAAAAATGGCAAACAACACAAATTCCTGCCAGAGTAATTGAGCTGTATTTGCCAGTAGCCCACAATACAATTTAATTCAACTACATATGTATTCTTTTCTAAAACATAACAGTATCCTGGGTTTTTTATAAAGACTATCAGTGTCTTATTCACTAAATCCAAAGAGGATCATTACTCTGATTTTACTTTTTATAACACTGCTAAAATAAATTGCTGAAATGGAATGCAGAATCATGCACAAAGTCAGTCCTTTTCTCTCATCATAAAACCATCATTTTTCCATTTATGATTTTGCTGAATAATATTAATAAGATTTCCTACTGAACCACAGAGATCTATTATTTCAGTAGTAGTTGGAACCACTGTCTTGTGTGTGTACACATCTCTAACATGTAAACATTTATAAAGCACTTGCAGATGTCTCAAGGAGAATAGAAACATTTATCTTATCTTCAGCTGGTGTTACAGCAAACATATCACCTTGACTTTTATCTATGTTTTTCCAATCTGTGGTGCCTGAAGATAAAGCCCTAAAATACTACAAGCCAACAGCAGGTTATAGCTGTCCTGACATGCTCACACCTCTTTCCTTGTGCCAGCATTTGTGTAAGGAAACCCTGTGGAAGGTGAGGGATCACTGTTGAGCTTAGTAAAAAAGAGACAGAAGTGGTGTTTCTGCTCTCATGAGCAAAATGGGAACATTTCTTCAATTAGCATCCGAACTTGTGAAATCCTCATGGAACCACAGAACCACAGGCTCAGAAAATCAAACCCAGTACTTCATATTGTGTGTTTTATAATTCACTAAAATGCAGATTATTCTAATAGTAGCTTGTTAGCAGTAATGACTATTCCATGCAGTGCTGAATTATCCATAGTGACTTCAATAATTATTAGACTGCAAACCCCTTTCTATAATCTCCAGTTGTCTTTCCAATTTATGCTTTCTAGTCAGAATATAAGAACACATATCCCTGTATTTCCTTGCATACCTATCTCAAAAAGGCAACTATAACTACACCTGCATGTGCAATTCAAGGCATAGTAAACATACATATACACAATATGTAATATTTCTATATAATAAAATATATATTTTAGTAGCTCAGGTTTCAATAGAACTTTGAGAGTAAAAACATGATAGCATTTCTCTAGTGCCATTTCATAACAACAACATTACTGGATTAATAAATATGCAGTAGGAGTTTCACGTAGAGTTTTTGGCACATTAAAGGTATGCAAATGAAGAAAACCAGTGTGAAAACATAGATTTTATTAACTAATCCAAACATCCCAATTTCAAAGAAGTATAATTAATATAATAATGTAATAAGAATAAGAAAATATTACAGTCAGGCTGTTCAGTACCCAGGCTTCTCTGAAACTCAGGTTGTCTGTGCTGCAGTTCATATTTACTGTAAACCAAGAGTGCAGTGAGTTTCTCCCTGGTATCACCTGTTGATTTTCAATACAGACAGGCCAAGGTTTTTTAACTTGCCCAACACTTCCAGTACATTTTTCTATTCTCTATTCAATCCTTAACTAACCATTTTAGTTTTAAGTGCAGGGATGTTCTGGCATTGGTGGAAAGTACCCAGATAAAAGTCATATCAAAACTAATCTGATGGTTGCTAATTCAGCAGCTGAACAGGACAATCTTGGTGAAGGACTTCAGCTTGAAACAGGAATGACACCAAAGCTCATTGCCCTTTAAGGAATTGTTTGGCCCATTTACAAGAGTATGAAAAATTAATATTCAGCTTTTGTGTCCAAAATTGTACTGAACGTTTTATCCAGTACATTCCTCAGTTTCAAATGTTGTCATTAAAAAAAAAAAACAAACCAAAATAAAATTTCGGTTTTTATTACTGTAATGCTGTTCCGGAAGTATGAAAACCCAGAAAAGACAAAACCCAACTTTTTCTGAGACAAATATAATTCATAAATGCATGAGTTACAACTCAGTAGTACTTGAAGACAGAGCTGTCACTAATCCAACCCTCCTCTGTCCTTCCATGAGATATTTGTTTCTCTTTCTCTACCCAAAGAAAAACATAAAACCAATCCTAAATAAAGGACATTCCATAAATGAATACTTCACAGAAAGCATGGCTGGCTATCATTATTTCTTGTTTACAAAACTAAGAAATCTTTAAAATGCACATTTAAAGATTTATATGTTAAAAAAAGTCATGATTCCAATGCAACTTGTCAAATAACAACCACATGATACTAGCATAAAATACAATTTTCCTAATTTAAAATGCATCTCATTAAAACTTAAAAGCCAAAGGTGACAGCACATAGCATCCAGATTTTATAAAACATGAACACCACTCAAAAGCTGAATTATACTAGCTCAAATGACAGTATTCAGTGCAGCAAATATAAAGCTCTTTTCTCCTTCCATTCCAAAAATATTTCCTTCTTCCTAAGAAGTCATGCACAAACCAATTCCTGTCATTTGCCGGAAGATGTCTTAAAGCACACCACTGCAAAATGCAGCCCTGATAAGTTCCCAGAGTGCAGGTGAGTGGCAGCAGATATGATATATGATAAATAATAAAGTGGCAGGTGTGCGGTGTCCCCACAGGGACAGACTCACCTCGGCAGATGGTCCCGTTGCCCACGTAGCCAGGCTTGCAGGTGCAGCTGTGGCCCCGGATGGTGTTGGTGCAGATTGCATTCTCATCACACTTGTGCTGCCCACTGCCACACTCATCATGCTCTAAGGGGGGAGGGGGAAAAGGAAAAAAAAAACCTATTTACAAGATGTATTTACAGCAATTTACAAGATTTATTTATGTTTTATGTTTATTTATGTTTTATGTGAAAAACGCCAATCACTTGGTTTTAAAATTTTAAAAGTTTAATAAAATGGTTATAAAAATAGTAATACAATTAAGAGTAATAATAATTTTGACAAATTGAATTAGGACAATATGAGACAATAAAGACAAAGAGTTATGGACAGTCCGGGTACCTTTTCTGGGCAGCACAAGCCCGAAAAAGGACCCACGTTAACAAAGGATTAACCCTTAAAAGCAACAGCCTGTTGCATATTCATACACCTCATACATGATGCATAAATTCCATTGAAATACAGGATTCTGTCTGGTCAGTGTCAACTTCTTCCTCATAATCCTAACAGTGCCTTTGAGGCAGGAAGAAGTTTGTTTCTTCTGATAATGGAGCAATAAATTCTTTTTCTCTGAAAGATTCAGGTGTCCTGTGGCTGCTATCTCGGCGTGAGTCCTTTCTTTAAAAAAGTATCCTACATAGCATAGTTTCTATTTTAACATTTTTCATAACCTAAAACTATATTTAATGCACTACTTAAGAGAATTAATCCAGCATTACTTTCTAACACAACCCCTATAATATTCACTTTAATATTTGAAAAAAGCCAATCATAAAATACATGCATTTTTCACATTTTATGTTTTATGTTTTTCTTTTAGCGAGCTGTGCAGTGAGCTGATGTGGCATTTGGAAACCAATGGGAGAAGCAGGATGCTGCAGTGGCTGAGTGCTGGGGGCTTGGCATGGGAGTCAGCTGTGGGCTTGCTCCTGTTCAGAAACCCAGTATGAGCATGGAAACAGGAGATTATTTAGGGTTAAAAACAGAAAAAAAAGAATGGGTGAGGAGGCAAAGTAGGGCTGTGACAAAAAGCTATGAAGATTATCAGGGAAGAATATCTGCTGTGAAGATTAACCTTTACATCACTGTCCATCACCAGCAGCAATGATCATAAATACAAGCTAAGTAACACAAGAGGGGCCCTACCAGCCTGCCCTTTAACTACACAGTTCAGCTGTCACAACTGCTTGCTCTAATTCATGTTGAACTGACTCTTGCTCTAATAGCATGTAGTAACATTGCACATTTTTAGAGCACCAATCACACCATGGAGCCTCAAAGGGGCTCCCACACAAACAGGCCACATTTTGCTTTCATCCAGCAACTCCAGCTGCTGCCCCGAGCCAAATTTGCCACAGCTCCTGCACTTCACTCTCCTGCTGCCTTTTTGTTCTTGTAGAGCACCAGTTAGAGGTGATGAGTTACCTGACCCCAAAGCTTTCTGCTTCTTCCTGCAATTACAAGGAGAGCTTCCCTCATATAGGATTGCACAAAGAAAGTCTGAATATTTTACACTTTTGCACCGCTGCCTTTGCAGTTTTCTTCAGTGGAACCAAAAGAATGCAATGACTTTTCTTAAAACCACACAACAGATAACTGACATAAAAAAATCAGAATCTGGAACCCTTCCTTGTAGCCTTCATTTACGCAACTGCAATCATCAGGCTGATATCCATATGCTGAGAGGTAAAAGCTGTGCTTTCTTGGAATTGGGATTTGCTTAAGCTTTTTACCAGTGCATCAGGGTGTTCAAAGGACTAGAGAGTAAGTCTGGCCTTCTACAGATCACAGAGAGGCAGTGCCTCTAAAACACGAGCAAAATACTCATTTTTGCAGACTAAACTAAGCCCTTTGGAAGAGTCTCTCCATTGAGAACAGCAGCATCACAGGCTCTGACAGGCTGCAATTAACCTCTGCAATGCTCTCACTCTGCCACAGTGAAGAACAACAGCCAATTTCAAGATAATTCAAGACATGTAAGATTTGAATGGTGAATTCTAAAGAATCCACTAAACCAAATACTTCTGGAACACTGTTGATAACTATTTGCAGAACATATATCCAACGTGTTTTCCATTTTTCAAATACATTTGACAGCAAAATGATATGGATTGCAAGTATTTTCTCTTAAATAGCATCAAAGCAATATATCAGCCTCTCACTCTGCTTTTAGCAAGAAACACACACACTCTCATATGTGCCTGGCTTCAGCTGATAAACTCATGCTTGAATTTATACTTGTTAGTTTATGTTGGTCCCTAGCTCTGCTTAGTAACTCACTGCAGCTTCTTGCCAGTTTTCAGAGGCCTTACATATTGAGAATGCCAGGGTTCTTGAAAGGCTGCCTGTTCTCCCCTTCATCTTTAAGGAAACTGTACCACAGGCTGATTCTTTGCTGCTTTGGTCTCATGGTGCTCAGGCTGCTGGGTCAGACACAAAAAGGATCAAGCTATCCTCCAAGGAGGCATTCTACAGCAGCTGAATTATGCTTTCTTTTAAAAGAGACACCCTCTCCATAATCTCTCCCTCCTCTTCCTACTTCTAATTGCCTTGAGCTTTCCTGTGTCAGTATTCTCTGTAATGAGCATGCCTTTGCAATAGGCCCATGTGTGTACACAAGATCATTCCCATTCCAGCAATTGCCAAAATTAGTCCGTTACCTTCTCAGCACTTCAAGTATAAATGAAGACTTCACAGTGGCACCAGATGTGTTTTTTCCAAAATACACAGGAGAGGATAAGTCTGCTATGTTGTTCTAGGACTTTGACAATGTAAATCACTATTTAGCATTTCTGCAGATATACAGCTGCTGGAAATATCAAAACATTTAGCACTGACAGAGCAGCTATCCTACGGTAATATTTTGTAAACAGAGGTCAGTTTTATCAAAGGTGATATAATTTAAAGAGTCAGCAACAAATCTGAACATGGGAACCTGCCCTTCATGAGGCATCCTGACACTGCTAGCACAAGGAGGACTAAGGGAACTTCATCTGCATGAGAATCCCAAGATTTCTTAGCAGTAATATGGCTGCAAGGATGGGAACTTCAAATGAAGTTTTCCCTGGAGTAGAGATGTCTATAGCTGAGGTTGCTATAGGCCTAATAAGAATGAGAAAGCATTGATTTCCTGCCAAGGTACAAAACTCTTTTCATCCAGATGAAAAATCCTTAAGAATCTCCCAGTGCTAAGTTTTCCTGGGTTTTATGTGCCCTCACAGGAGCTCATCCTTTGGAACACTTGTGTGTTCACAATGGGAAGGGAGCATGGAAATGCTCATGCTCTGTTTCAACTCAAATAAGATTGTGACTAATTTGCAAAGAATATTGCTTTCATACACACACTGCTTTCCAAATCCCCACATCAAACAGAGCCTGCTTTTGCTTTAATGTTACAGTAAATACTGCCTAGACACCAAACAGAACTGGCAGAGAAGGACCCTGCACACCAAGAGAAAGGAGTCACAAACAGCATCGTTCCAAAGCACCAAAGAGGGCAGAGGCAGGACAAAAAGCCCAAAGTTGTCCTATTTTGACTATTTCCCTTGTAGCTGGAAATGAGAAGCACAAGAAAGAGACTCTAGCAAATGAAAACAAAAGTAACTTTTAGTTTCTTATGCACACATATATGTATGTATATGTAAACAAATGAGCTGCACGCTCAGAAATGACACTGTCACCATGAAGTGTGACTGAAGTCATCCATCTCTCTGAGTTCTATTTGCTATACAATACACACAAAATGAGTTCATGATCAAAGATGAAAAGATAAAAAGAACAGGCTTACTGAAAAGGACAGAATTCCTTGACCCAACTCTCATTCAGCTGGATTATTAATGTTTATTTCAAGAACAGCTACCACTGCTGATGAACAGCCACAACAGCAGCACCATTCTTTTCTTACAGGCATGTTAATTTGTTTATGAAATCTCTGTGAACTGCCTTCAACATCAGCATTTCTGTTACACAGGGTTGTTGCATCTATTTCATGCTTTATGGCAAAGCCACAAGATCAGTTAGCTTACTGAGCCTTTTTCCCCCCTCTCCATAAAACAAGGATATTACAAGATTTTGCTTTTTTCCTAGCATTTATCATTCTTCTGAAATCCTCAATACTGAAGATTTTACAGAAAATTAAAGGATATCAATCTTCTATGGCCAAAAAAAAAATGGGAAGTATCAAACGTCCACTGCTCATTTCCTTTGTACTTTATTTTTTCTTCCTGTAAGTAGAGATGAGGGATGGAAGGATACATTATCTCTGATGCTTCAACTCGGCTGGCCCTATTTCCTACCCACCAAGCTACTGCTAAGGCCAGAAAAATACCCAAGTAAACTTAGTATTTTCTTTCTGGACAAAAACTGCCTACAATTTTCAAAAGCTTTCTTGAACTTTTCCGAAATGTTAGAGAGGATCTTCTGCAAATTTTCTGAGTTCAACACCTAGGTCAGGCTATCTTCTGAAGAAATGACTATGAAGTTCATTTCTCCTTTAGCCTTCACCTGATAATGCCCATCTGCCTTCAAAAGCATTTGTAAGAAATGAATCACCCTTTTACTAAAACACACTGTGTTGTGTGATTCTATACATCAACTTTGGAAGTCCACACCAACAGTATCACAAGTCTGATGCTTCTGTGTGAGTAGTTTGCACATTTGGAGAAGACAAGTATTATAGTTACCTCTACTTTGTTCAGAAGCAGCCTAATCCAAGTTCATCTGGACAGTGACAGAATTCATTTCAGTACTACATGGTCTTAGAGAGGTAACAATCACATAAAAAGTGAAGCTAATTCACCAGAAAATAGTTTCAAGTAGATGGTTAAGGATTGCACATCTGGTTATAAGAAGCCCCAAGGCATCCCACAGGCAGCAGAGAACCCCTCTGCACCAAAACACAGCCTGGTCTGAGCATGCTGAGAGCAGAGAACCCCTCTGAACCAAACACAGCCTGGTCTGAGCATGCTGAGAGCAGAGAATGCCCCCTGCACCAAAACACAGCCTGGTCTGAGCATGCTGAGAGCAGAGAACCCTCTGCACCCAAACACAGCCTGGTCTGAGCATGCTGAGAGCAGAGAATGCCCCCTGCACCAAAACACAGCCTGGTCTGAGCATGCTGAGAGAGAGAACCCTCTGCACCCAAACACAGCCTGGTCTGAGCATGCTGAGAGCAGAGAACCCCTCTGCACCCAAACACAGCCTGGTCTGAGCATGCTGACCCCAGAGCACACCCAGCAGTTCTCCAGGGTTAGCACAGCGGGCAAACCCTTCCCATGGAAGACATGAGGACATGACATGAGTAAGAAATTGCTGAAACAAGCACAATGACCAGGCTGCCAAGACAGCTGTGACTGTCACTGTCATATTTTCTGAAAAATTCCTTCACCAGGATTTCTTCTCCTGGGAAGCTGAGAAGTCTCAGAGAAAAAGGAAAACAATAATTATCTGATTGCTTCTCCTGTGTTTTGCTGCTTTGGAATGTGGTTTGGAGATTGTTTATCCAACAGGTGCATGTTTGATTGGTTTCATGTGAATTGTTTTAACTTAATGACCAATCACAGCCAGCTGTGTCAGACTCTGAGGAGTCAGTCACAAGTTTTTGTTAATATCTTGTTAAACCTTCTGTCTGTATCCTTTCTCTATTCTTTAGTATAGTTTTAGCATAGCATTCTTTAATATAAAATCATATAATAAAATAATAAATTAGCCTCCTAAGAACATGGAATCAGATTCATTCTTTCCTTCCAACGACGGTGACCCCAGAAAATACCACATGTCACACTCTGCCTCCCCCGGTGTGTGCTTGAGGAGATGGACCCCAAGCAGGCAGAGAGCCCAGCACACCAACACCTGCCATGCACCTGTGTAAAACCAACAAATGGGACACACCTGGGGCACAAGGAGAGCAGAACACAAGTGCCAACAGGAGAACTGCTGTGAAAGGTCAAGGCTCTGCACCAGCTGTACCAGCTCCCCCTTCAGCAGCAGCAGACCATTCAACCATGCTGTGAAATCACTCGTTTAAATTTTAACTGAACTTTCAGCTGTCTTCAAAACACACGTATCTATTCAAGGCTAAGGAAGTTAACCCAGAGCAGGCTGGAGCAGCTCCTGCACACCTCAAATGAGTTCTCATTCCAGCTGCTGATGGCTGATCACTTCAGTGTGAAGTATAAATTGAAATATTCAAACAAGGACAAAAAAAGTCAGCAACCTTCATGTACACGTATTTCTGTCAAATCCTTTTTCTCACAACTTTTCCAGACTAATCTCTGTGAAGCAACCACAAAAATACTTTTGTTTTGTGGTACTTAAAAAATACTTTCTGTTCTGGGCTAAACTAAACTGGAAGAATGCAGGAGGAAAAGCACTGGGGGCAGAAGGAAAGGTGCCAGACAAAGATTTTGCTTGCCTGAGGTAATATATTCTGCATAAAGCCTCCCACATGACACTGCAAAGCTGTTTGTAAGTAAAAACAACCACAAAAAATAATTCTGAACACATGCAAGGTACAAAAAAGGATTTATCATGTATTTATGAAAGCAAATGGAAAAATATCTAAACATACATATAAACAATTACAATAAAATGTAAATTTTCTCCCTTCATATGAACATGAAATGCAGTGTTTGTGAAAAGCTCTACGCAGCTCTAACAATTAACATCAGAAGTATCAGTCAAAAATAACACAGTTCTATACTTTTGAAGTTTTGGGTATTATAAATACCCACGTTCTTACAAAAGAGATCTTTTCAATAAAATAATTTCCTATTAATTATGTAAGAGCAATATGGCCTTTGCTTATATTCTGTTTGTATATTCTTGTCATGCATTTTCCAGAACTACCACAGAATTTATAGGATGCCTCTACTTTCCCATGTTGAAAGACACAACACTGTTAGCACTTACTAGATTTGTATGGGCCATAAAGGCAGGATCTAGACAACTTTAGCTTTCCCTTGCCTTTTTTTTTTTCTGTGCATGCTTGGAATAAATCAAGAATTTGTATTGTTTGTGCTTTGTCTAAAATATTGAATTGTGAATTAGAACTCTACGTTGAAAATATACAGCAAAAAACACAAAGTGAAGCTAAGAATCTTTTGGTCAAGAGTCAAAATCAGGATAGCTTTCATTTGTGCAAAAGGATAAAGGATTTCAAACCTATAATTTCTAAAAGGTATACTTAACACAGGATTTATTTTTAAGCAAGAATGCTGAAAATTTTATCTTCATTTTCTTTAAATAAAGATGCTCTTCAAAAAAAGATGGGATGGAATTACAAGAGACATTCCATTGAAGGGTCTTTCACTATAGCTACTTTCACTTCTCATTACAAAAAAAGGCCCCAGTTTAAACTTGCTTACAAGATGGAAACAATTTTCTTACTGTAAGAATTCTCTTTCATTATTTCCTCAAAGCCTTCATACTTCAATAATACAACATTCATCTTTGGAATACACTGTGCAAAGATGGTGACTATCCATTTATTAATATTTTCATTGCACTGAAAAGAAATCTAAGTTGTTCTCTAAATTGTTGAGATAACAGCCAGCTTGTGGGGTGCAGAACCACAAATGCAGCAAACATTTCTATGCCCAAGAGAGACAACTCACAGAACAGCAAGCTCATTGGATGCCACCATTTTTTATTAATACAGATACCGTTTGTATAGAGTACGTGGCCTTATGTAAAATTAATTATCTGGCAGCCATTAAGCAATGGTCTTTGAAAACTCAGAAAGGAGAAAGCCATCTCTCCAAATACTTCTAGAAAGCCAATACTTCTAAAAAACTAATTCTTTGTTGCATGTCATTAGAATTCTATGTAATAACTAAGGCTTTTAAAATGACAGATTAAAAAAAAAATTAATTTAGGCAGAATTGTGGACTTAGTGGAATCAGGATTTCAGCTCATAAGAAGTTGTGATGAAACAAAAGAAATAGCTTTTAAACAGATTGAATAAAAGGAAGCTTTATTCTGAACACACAGGAAGAATGTCCCACAGAAAACCAAGGCAATTAGAAACAAGATGCATACATCAAACAAGAAATTACATTGGAGATAGAGGGTAAGCTGGTGAATGATAATAGCTAATTGTGAATTCAGAAAACTCTGGGTAAAAAACCAAAATCAAATGTGTTTTTTCTACTCATGAGAATCAGAGAAACAAATTAATTTTATCTATACCCATTCCCAACTTCAGCATTCAAGCTCACCCTGCCCATTTCCACAAGGAAACAGAAGAAAGAACAGGGTGCAGAACAGAAAAGTCCCACTTTTTCCTTCTTCCAACTGTTTCCTTCTGCAGCTCTATCCCTAGGAGCACTTAAACATCCAAAATGCTGGCTGAAGTACCCCCTTTGCCATTCTTTTAGTAAGAAACTAAAATGCCTTTGTAATTTATGACACAACAAACACCTCCTGGTGTTAAACATGAAATTATTTAGACTACATTCTAAAAGAGTAGGCACATGCTACTCTTGGGTAATTAGGAAGAAATAGTGGGATTTAATTTGAATATAAAATTCCAAATGTGCCTGCAGTTGCCTCTTGGAATCAAAGTCCTTCTACAACCTGAAGGAATTCTGCTCTACCACATCCCCTCTTCCCCTGAAATTCTCCATGAGATCCCTCAGTTTGGGAGATGGGCAGGCCAGAGGAACACACACAGGCTTCAAGACACCAGAACATCATGAATTTATACAACAGCATAATAATATTTATCAACTTGTTCTCAATGCCTTTCCCAAAGGATCTCACTGTTCTGCTCAGCTTTGACCACAGCTGAGCAGTGAGCTGACATTTTCAATATCTCTTCTCTGAATGGTAATGGCTAAATTAGAGCATTTGTGTATGCACTTATTTTTTTCTCCCCAAGGGAAAGGTACTTTATACTCTGATCCTCTGTTCTGCCTCACTTCTTTATAAAAACAACTGCCAATAGTAGCCATTTGAATTTCCATGAGATGAGTTCACTGAGCAGTGAAGAAATTCTAAATTGTTGTAATAAAAAAGTTTATTTTTGACTAAATCAAGATGAATAATAGGTAGCCTTGCTGACAGCAACACTGCATTTGTTTTCTGCAAGAGGAGAAGGAAAAAAACCATTGATCTCTTGCTAGCACACTATAAAATATTTGCACATATACCTTAAATGCCTATATAACATTTTGTAAGGAAGTGAGAAGAAAGACATTTGGTTTTACTGTTTTCTGAATACAATCATAAAAAAGAAAACAAGAAATGAAAGAAGTGGAAAAGCTGAAGAAGTGAAATCTTGAAAATCCTTGTTTTAGATTTAGACACATTTCACCCCAATCAGAAGCTCACCAACGTTAAAGAAAAACAACACTGAACAAACTAGATCAAATGTCTGAAAATGCAAGAATCACTGGAAGTGTTCATGGTTGTTTTATCTTTATACTTAAATATTATTTCCCTAGTCTTTGAAGTGCATTTAGATTGAGTAGACAGGTAAAATTAGTAAATAATATTAAAATTATCAAAACCAGCTAATAAATTATTATGTGAAGAGTCACAGTACAAAGGGTAATCTTTTACATTGAATTTTCATGCCCTATATAATAGCAAAATGTTAGTAATATTGATATACACAGAAATTTCAAACCAGATCCCTATCAGAGGCTGATAATAAAATGGCAATCTGCATTACACACTCAGCAGGATACTCTGCTGCAGTTTTGTGGACTTATTTTTGAAAGCCAGATTA